>NC_092389.1:34123838-34475504 GCF_030028105.1 Mobula birostris | reverse complement strand
TCTCTTTCCAGTTTAACGATGTCTGCCAAAGCTGTATATAGTATTCCAAGTGCAGCCTTAACCACCTCTTGTGCAGCTTTTGTGGTTAGAGTCTGAAATTAAGTCTGAAGATGCTGAGACTGATAAGGCTATATTGCATATGGTAATCAAAGTTTTCAAAGATAGGGATTGCCCAGTGAGAGATAACTTAATACAACATAATGTTAAATTATCTTGTTCTGTGAATATTGATATTAGCCACAGTGCAAACCACCAGCAATGTATTCACTGCTCATTAACCCAATAACTTGTTCCTGCTCGCTCTTGCTTTTCCCTGTTACTCTGTTGCTTTGCAATCTAATTGTCAGTGATTTAACTAATTTTGGAATCCCATCTAACGACGGTTGTCTTTTATTCATTTTATGAAAAATATTTCCTAATATCCTTTTGATTTGAAAGTGAGTGGAGTTAATGGAGAACTTGTTCAATGTCAGAAGATGTTCAGCCAGTAAATGGTTGTGGTGATGGTGGGGAACTGGTTAGCCCTATTCAAGGAAGAAGCAGAGGGCCCCAGGTATTATGATGTTGAATGCAGTTGAATGGTTGTTTGTGTTGAAGATGAATTGGCCGAGATCTAGAAGCTGTCTGTGAAAGTATCAAAAGGGTCATGGATGGAAATCGGAAAGGGTTGGACAAGGTGTAAAAATATTTAAGTTTCATGGGACAAGACAGTGAAACAGTGGGTTGATCAGGACAAACTTGATAGTGATCCTTGCAGAAAAAGTAGAAGAGGAATGTGTGAGGTTGGAGGATGGTGAAGCTTCTTGCTTGTTCAGTCTTTTTCATTTTAGATCTGTGTGTTAGATGCTGCCTTGATGTCATCAAGCAAACAAGGAAGTAAATAGCACACTTTGTAATAAAAAAAACCCTACAAATTAGACTGCATATAGAAATATTAATATAATTTTAATAAGTTATTTTGACATTCATTTTAGGGAATTTCAATCCAGGCGGTGTTAGATTTTAAAGCAATGAAGTGTACCTTTACAAACTCAGGTTACTCTTGCAGCAATGAGTTACATTTTCAGAGATTTTCTTTTTTGGACAACTTGTTTGTTAATGCATTTGAGATTATATCAGATGGCTAAAGTCTTAAGATGATTCTGGCAGAAACTTAAGAACATCACCCTGTGCAGGTAACTATCAGTGTTTGGATCTCTGCATTTAACTTTGCATGAATGTGCTCTAGACATTGCTATTTGTTTTACTACCAAGACTTTGCTCACTTCACAACTGCAAAACTCTGGCTGATATTAACAGTCACAGTCGCAGTGCATCATTTGGTATTTCTGGCACAGGTATTTTTCTAATTTCTCACCAATTTGCTTTTCATTTAAGAGTTTAGAACTGGCAATTGTATGCCAAAAGCCACATTGTTACCTGTTGTAACACTTCACCTGTGAGTCGACTGGGGTGATATACTGCGTCCGGTGCTCCTGATGTGGCCTTTTATATATTGGCGAGACCCGACGCAGACTGGGAAATCGTTTTGCTGAACACCTACGCTCTGTCCGCCAGAGAAAGCAGGATCTCCCAGTGGCCACACATTTTAATTCCACATCCCATTTCCATTCTGACATGTCTATCCACAGCCTCCTCTACTGTAAAGATGAAGCCACACTCAGGTTGGAGGAACAACACCTTATATTCCGTCTGGGTAGCCTCCAACCTGATGGCATGAACACCGACTTCTCTAACTTCCGCTAAGGCCCCACCTCCCCCTCGTACCCCATCTGTTACTTATTTTTATGCACACATTCTTTCTCTCACTCTCCTTTTTCTCCCTCTGCCCCTCTGAATATACCTCTTGCCCATCCTCTGGGTCCCCCACCTCCATCCTTGTCTTTCTTCCTGGACCTCCTGTCCCATGATCCTCTCGTATCCGCTTTTGCCTATCACCTGTCCAGCTCTTGGCTCCATCCCTCCCCCTCCTGTCTTCTCCTATCATTTTGGATCTCCCCCTCCCCCTCCAACTTTCAAATCCCTTACTCACTCTTCCTTCAGTTAGTCCTGACAAAGGGTCTCGACCTGAAACGTCGACTGCACCTCTTCCTAGAGATGCTGCCTGGCCTGCTGCGTTCACCAGCAACTTTGATGTGTGTTGCTTGAATTTCCAGCATCCGCAGAATTCCTGTTGTTTTTGTTACCTGTTTAACTGCTTTGTTGATTTGTGAACTTTGACCTTCCCAAGTTCATATAGGTGGAGTCTGTCTACTTCTTGACATGGAAATTGTAGGCTAGTAGCATTATCTACTACTCTGTGGAATTTGCATGATCTTTCAGCGAAATTGTTGTGGAATACGGGCTGAATGAATATGGCTAACTAATTCCAAGACAACAGTTATCTGAGCAGGTACTGTGGGATGTCAACAAGGCATGCTTTTCAATATCCCTGTATGGTGCTTCCTATTTCATTGATTGACTTTCTTCATTTTTTAGCAAGTGCAATGGCTGAGTTCTGTCCTGGTTTAATTTCCACAAATGTAACACTTCACACTTATCTGAGTTAAAGGAATCTGCTTTTCCTTGGCCCACTAGTGATGTAGAGCTTCAATAGGATAACAGGTATCAGAGTAATTTTGGTAATGTTACAACGTATTGAAATACATTTCATCTCAGTATCAAGGTATGAATTTATTTTTGATAGAATATTTTAAGTGAATTTTATTTTGCTATCTGAGTTATTGGGATGGGTCTCATTTTGTTGTCGTAATGTAGTGTGAATTTAATTCTAGTGTTAGGGCATTGAGGCAAATACTAAGGATTTGTGATGAATCCCATTTAATTGGGCGTTACAAGATATCAGTGAATTCCATTATATTTGAGTGTATTTTGCTGAGGTGTCAGGCAATTGAGGTATGCATCCTTATGAATTTTATTATGGTTTCAGGTTTAAGAAGGTGACAGAGTGGTGAAATGAATCTCAGTATGGAGCCATGGTACTGAAATGGATTTACATTGTGATGTATTTCATTTTGGTGCCAGAGTAGCTGGGGTAAATTTCATATTGTTACCAGGATATTGGGGTACATTTTGCATTGTACCAGGCATGAATTGTTGGATGGTATAGTAGTTTATCAAGTTATACTGTTGTTTCACAGCTCTGGTGACATGGATCTGATCTTGACTACTTGAGTTGATTGTGGTACATTACCCCTATTGTATGTGGGTGGCAGGAGAGAGGATTGGTTTTCGGGAAAAGGGTTTGGGAATGGGATTGAACGCGATCGACTGGATGACAAAGTTCAAAGTAAATTTATTATCAAGGTACATGTATATCACCATATACAACCCTGAGATTCATTTTCTTGCAGGCATGCTCAATAAATCCATAATAGAATAATAATCCTAATAGAATCAATGAAAGACCGCACCAACTTGCAAGTGAAGCTATCTCCTTTGGTTCCAGAACCTGATGGTTGAGAGGTAATAACTGTTCCTGAACCTGGTGGTATGAGTCTTGAGGCTCCTGTACCACCTTCCTGATGGCAGTGTTTTGAGTTTAGTTTTATTATAGAGTCAGGATATTATGGTGAATTTTGTTTGTTACTGGATTACGAAATTGAAATTTAACTTGTATTAAAATAATACTTATGGTACCAGGATATTCAGGTGACTTTTATTGTGTGAAACAGAGCTAATTTTAAATTCCAAAGTGATTATATAAAAAATGTAAAAGTTGAGTGATTTTACAGTGACTAAGTAGGTATCGAGTTAATATCTACCACAATTCATGGTGCACAACTCATTAGTTTACCTTTGCCAATATTTCAAATCCTGGCATGAATCTATGTGATCTCCCCGGGTAATGAACTATTTCCATTTTTACAGACATCTGTAAACCAGAAAATACACACAAATCATTTGAACCGTGAACCATACCTTTACAGTACTGTACTGAATGGCACTGGAAGCACAAAGACTCAAAGACAAATTGCTAAAAGCAGACATACTAGCTTGTCATTCATAGGACCAAATGTATGTGCACATGTCAGATTTTTGAATGTAATAGTATTAATGAAGCTCTTTCATATGTCGATGATGTCCAGAAGTCTGGGATTCTAAAATCGGGAGCAGCCTATTCATCTCAGTGCTGCCATCTGGTGTTTTCCAGTATTTGTGAGAGTTGTTTAGCTGGAACATAAAACAGCAGAGCACAAGCCCTTCCTCCCATGATGTTGTGCTGACATTTTAACGTATTCCAAGATGGCCCTCGTGTATCTGCCTCTACCGCCATTCCCAGCATTGCATTCCATGCGCCTATCATTCTCTGTTTTAAACAAAAATCTGCCTCTGATTTCACCCCTATGCTCCTCCAGTCACTTTAAAATTATTAGTCTCGTATTAGCCATTGCCACCCCAGGAATAAGGTACAGGCTGTCCTCTATGTCGATGCCTCTTACAATCTTGTATATCTCCAAGTCACCTCTTATCCTCCTTTGCTCCAAAAAGAACAGCTCAGCGTTTCCTCATAAAATATGCCCTATAATCCAGGCAGCATCCTGGTAAATTTAAAGCACCCGCATCCTTCCTATAATGAGGCGACCAGAACTGAACACACTATTCCAAGTGTGGTCTGATCAGAGTTCTATAGAGTTGCAACATTACCTCGAGGCTCTTGAACTCAGTTACCCAACTAATGAAGGCCAACGAGGCATAAGCCTTCTTAACAGAGTGATCAGCATCACTGGGGCTCCACAGGGTACTGTCTTGTCTCCCTTTCTCTTCACCATTTACACCTCGGACTTCAATTGCTGCACAGAGTCTTGTCATCTTCAGAAGTTTTCTGATGACTCTGCCATAGTTGGATGCATCAGCAAGGGCTACAGTAGGAAACTTTGTCACATGATGTGAGCAGAATTGTCTGCAGTTTAATGTGAAAAAGACGAAGGAGCTGGTGGTAGACCTGAGGAGAGCTAAGGCACTGGTGACCCCTGTTTCCATCCAGGGGGTCAGTGTGGACATGGTGGAGGATTGCAGATACCTGGGAATATGAATTGACAATAAACTGGACTGGTCAAAGAACACTGAGGCTGTCTACAAGAAGGGTCAGAGCCGTCTCTATTTCCTGAGGAGATTGAGGTCCTTTAACATCTGTCAGACGATGCTGAGGAAGTTCTACGAGTCTGTGGTGGCCAGTGCGATCGTGTTTGCTGTTGTGTGCTGGGGCAGCAGGCTGAGGGTAGCAGACACCAACAGAATCAACGAACTCATTCGTAAGGGCAGTGATGTTGTGGGGATAGAAATGGACTCTCTGACGGTGGTGTCTGAAAAGAGGATGCTGTCCAAGTTGCATGCTATCTTGGACAATGTCTCCCATCCACTACATAATGTACTGGTTGGGCACAGGAGTACATTCAGCCAGAGACTCATTCCACCGAGATGCAACACAGAGCGTCATAGGAAGTCATTCCTGCCTGTGGCCATCAAACTTTACAACTTTCCCTTGGAGGGTCAGACACCCTGAGCCAATAGGCTGGCCCTGGACTTATTTCCTGGCATAATTCACATATTTACATATTACTATTTAACTATTTATGATTTTATTACTATTTAATTATTTATGGTGCAACTGTAATGAAAACCAATTTCCCCCGGGATCAATAAAGTATGACTATGACTAACCATCCTATCAACTTGCGTGGCAGGGATTCTTTTACATCACCAGACATCCCACCTCTCCCGGAGGTTCTGGGAGTCTCCCGCATATCGGTAGTGGCTCCCTGACGCCGGGAAATTATATACAATATCCCAGAAATAGATTTTTTTGAGCGGGAAAGGGAGAGCGAGCATCCTGATTGGTCTCTCTTCGTGCTCAGAGTCGGGTCACGAGGAAACAATATGATTTGGCGATATGAAATGATATGAGTCAGCTGCACCTTTCCTCATTCCCTGTCACGCGCACTGTTGAATTTTAATGCACGTGAGGTCATCGGTGACCCAAGACGTGCAAAGGAATGGGTCCGTGACCCATTTGTGAATATCCCCGGTGAATCATCCATGTCACCGCGGGAAAAAGATCAACTCCTCGAGCTTGAAAGTGATGGTGGGCTGAAAAGTATGTTTGACATAACATCTCTGCCGGCATTCTGGATCAAAGTCAAGGCTGAATATCCTGAGACAGCCACGGAAGCACTGAAAATGTTGCTTCCATTTCCAACATATCTCTGCGAAGCGGAGTTTTCTGCAATGAATGCAATGAAAACTAAATTGCGGAATAGACTGGACATAAGGAACCCCCTTTCAGTATCGCTGTCTCCCATCACCCTTCGATAGGACTGTCTTGTTGCAGGGAAACAAGCCCAGGGCTCCCACTGATTCAGCGATATTGGTGTGTTGCAATGATTTTATATGTTCATACGGGGAAAATATGTGCTGTGTGTTTAATATCCAAACGTTACTTAAAATGTTATGATGCGATTGACTTATCATCTATATTCTGGTTGTGATTAACACCCCCGCCCCCGGTCGGCCGGTCCGCAAGAATATTGTCAATATTAAGCTGGTCTGTGGTGCAAAAACAATTGCGGACCCCTGCTAAGTAAACCTATCAGTTTTCTCTATGGGCGAGCTTTACAGTCGACTTCAAAAATAATGACAGTGTTGATCGTTGCACTGTTTGCAACAGTGACTTTTCTATTGCCCATGGTGGGTTAAAATGTAAAAGACATGTTGAGGTGAGTTTAACAGGTGTCATTCGTTCATTAGCATAGCTAACGTTATTTAAACTAGCCGGCTGGGTGTTAAGGAGCTACGCTATTGATGTCCTACGTGATGAGGCCAAACTCCCTGTAGACTTGCTTAAAGTTGTAATAGAATAAACATAATATAATATAAGTACATATTTTAATGTCACATTTTCTGCATATACCCAACTTGGTTTACAGATGAGACAAAATCACTAAACAAAGTATTACATACACCCTTGGAGGTTGACGGGGGGAGGGGGGGGGAGGGGGGGGTGGGGGAGGAGATATGGGTTTGCTGGGGGGGGGCAAGGGGGGGTGCAATCTCCCTGAAATGGTGGTGCTACCTCCCTGAAATGAGTTTTTGCAGGGTGGGATGTCTGCATCACACTCAAGGTGATATCAAGAGCTAGTAATTTTCAATTCTTGATATTCTCAAGTATTGCAATGTTCAGAGATAGTGGGCAGTAGCATATTGGTGCACGTTAGACAGTGTCAAGTTTTGATCTTAGGTTGCCGGATAAACAGATTTAGCATTGCATGAACACCTATCCCACAATATCTCTCCTTTTACTTGCAGCTTCAGGTGCTGTGTCTAATGGTAACTGGATATCAGCAGCAGTTAATAAGTAACTCTGTCAAGAATGTTTGACATTCCAGGCTTGTCTGAAAGTTATCTGTTGTTTGTAGCAGTTTTATAAAACTTTCTAACACACTGCTCCAGCTCAGTACATTTCCAAATAAAGGATGTTAGACTTCTTATGATAGATTGACAAATTGCCACTGATTTAAGACAGTTGATGAGATAAATGGTATTTTCATCTCATCTTTCAAAGAATTCAGTGCAACACGCTCTTTAGGCAGATCCTTTCTGTGTATCTCTATTTTTGATCATGCAATACCATAATTTGCCCTTTCTCCCTGCAATTTTTCTTCATCCACCGTAGTTCTCTGCTCTGATAATGGATGCACTTATGGATGCACTTTGCTCATAATTATTTCACTGCTAATTTAAAGTGCCATTGCCTGTCCTAGACAGGGAGTTAACTGCCCTATCAAGAGGGAATAGATATATTATCTTTTTATTACTATAGTTTAAAAGAACAAGAGGTTTACCTTATATATGTGTATAAATTTCAAGGGGTCTTGACAGGGTAGATATTGAGATGCTTCCATTGGTGGGACGTTTATAAACAAGGGGACCAAGTTCCAAAATAAGGGCTGGTCATTTAAATCAGAGGGTGGAGAATCTCTGGCGTTCTCTGCCCTGAAGGTGTTGGAGGCAGATGGTTAGATAAATTTAAGGTGGAGATATATCAGTATTTAAAAGATCAAAGAATTAAGGGTTATGGGGATCTGGCACGGAAGAAGATGAGACCAGCATAGATCAGCCATGATTATATTGAATTGTCTGGTGGGTTAGAGGGGCTGAATAACCTACTTGTATATCTTGTGTTCTTGCTTCTGTTTGCACTGCCTTTGGCTACAACCGGTGTTCCCATATTCTGAATGTGGTCACTCTGCCAGAGTAGGCACTAGCAATGCTTGACACCCCCCTGCCCTTACCTTCAGCTGGACTTCACTAACTTTCTACCAGCAATATCTAGCTTGTTGGGATTTACTACCTATCTGCAGGGTACATTCCAGACTATTGCAGACCACTGCCATTCTGGGAACAGTGGAGTCACAAATCTGTCACCCCACTCTGTCACTGGACCCCAGGTGTAGTCCCATGATTAAGCCCTCATGTACTAGGATTCTGTAGCATTATGCTGGGGTGTCCACCTGACTTGGTGGAGAATTTTGAGCCCTACCTTTGAATGGGGTTCCAGACTTCGAGTTCAGGGAGGAAAGAAGTTAAGTTCAGTTTTGTTTTACATTTAATATAGTTTTTGATTATTAATTTTATTTAAGAAATATTACTTAATGTCATTCTTAAAATTTTGTCTCTAAATGTCAGTTTGGATTAAGAATTTCACCGATGAATGAATCAACTCTCCGAAGGAATCATTTACCAGATGTACTGCGACAAATGTATTCAATCCTCTTTCTTAATGAAAGTCTCATTGAAATTGGTAGCCTTGTACCATCATTATACAAAGCTAAAGAATTTATTGATGAATTAGGGTAGTCAATATGAATTAGTCCATAGCAGAGCTATATAACATCCACCAAATATAAATCAGCAATCCTTTCTTTTGCTGGTGTTGAAGGAATTCTCTTAGATTCAAACATTAATAATTCATGGTGTGTTCAGGAAATGTGCACATTCTTCTCCAAAGGCTTGAGATAAACACCAGACATCCAGCACTATTATTGTGTTGCAGTAAAGTTTGTCTTTGGAATTTATGGAATGTTTCGAATTAGAATTGCGTTGTCGTGTTAATGAAGAATCGTAAGCATCTTTATTGCAACATCAGTGTGAATATGCATGGAAATCAGCATATTGGGTAAATGAATGAACTTCCGGAGTGGGTGATTTTGCAGGCTTTAAACGTGTACCTTTTCACGATCGACACAGACATTATAAATGCCAGATGTATTTGGAACGCAATCACTTCTAACAAAAGTGTTGAAATCTGTTCATGTGCCCAGTTTAGCCTTGAATATCTGTCAGTTTGAACTCTATTTTGAAAGCAGACCAGATACACGTTGTCAGGTTCTTGCTAAGGCATAACCTTTTTATCTCTTAGCAGCTGTTTTCTATCCTTATCAGCAAGGTTACTGGATGCAAAGTCTGGTTTATAGCAGACCTGACACTGTTCTTGCATATAAAGTCCTAGAGTTGTATAGCATGGAGAAAGACCCTTTGGCCCATACATGTCCATCCATGCCAAACAAGATGTATGTTCAAGCTAATCCCATTTCCCAGCATTTAGCCCATATCCCTCTAATCTCTTCTCATTCATATAACTGTCCACATACTACTTAAATGTAGTTTATGTCTCATCCACTTCCTGTAGCAACTGGTTCCATGTATCTATCACCTGCTGTATAAAACAAAAAGTTGTCCCCAGTTTCTAATTTAGTCTTTCACATCTAACAAACTTTGTTTCATAGTTTTTGATTCCTAACTCTTTTGGGAGGGGGGAAGCACTCACCCTATCAACACCCTCATTATTTCATGCACCTCTGTGAGATCATCCCTTAGTCTCCTGTGCTTCAAGGAGTAGAGGCCCAGCCTGTTTTGCTGCTCCCTATATCTCTGTCTCTTAAGTTCTGACAATATCCTTAATTTTTTTGCACTCTTTCAAGTTTAATCATATCCTTGCTATAACAGGATGACCAAAATTGAATTGAATACACCAAGTGTGGCATCACCAATATCTTGTATAATTGCAACATAACTTCCTAACTACTGTCTTCAATTACTTGACTGATGAATGCCATCCTGCCAAAAGCCACCTTTGCTGCCCTATCTACCTGTGATTCTACTTTAAGAGAACTATGCACATATACTCCAAGGTCCTTCTGTTCAACAAAAGTACCCAGAGCCTTTCGTTCTATATAAGTTTCCTACTTTGGTTTGTTGTACCAAAATATAACAGTTTTCTGAATTAAATTCCATTTGCCATTCTCAACCCACCTACCCAGCCCATCAGGGTCCTGCTGCAATTCTTGATATCCTCTTCACTCTTTATGACACCAGCTATTTTAGTGTCATCTACAAACTTGCTAACTATTCCCAATACTTTTCATCCAAATTGTTACTATAGATGACAAATAACAATGGGCCAAGCACCAACCACTGGGGCGCACCACTAGCCACAGACCTCCTTTCTGATATCCCCCTTTGACCATCACCCTCTGTTTGCTATCATCCAACCAATTTTGTATTCAGTTTGCATACTTTCTCTGGATGTCATGTGATCTAACCTTCCAGAGCTGATTACCATGCAGAACCTTAACAAAATCCTTACTGAAATCCGTAGATGTGATCTCTCTCACCTCCCCCCCCCCCCCCACCACGACAACCTTTCTTGTCACTTTATGAAAAAGCTTAATCAAAATCGTAAGATAAAATCTCCTACACAAAGCCAGGCTAGCTTCCCCTAATCAACTCTTGCCTTTCTAAATGTAAATATGTCTTATCCCTCAGAATACTTTCCAGCAACTTATCTACCACAGATAGTAGGCTACTGGCTCTACAGTTACCAAGTCTATTCTGACAGCCCTTTTTAAGTAAAGGCACAACTTTTGCTATCGTTCAGTCTTCCAGCACCTCACCAGAGGATAGCAATGTTGCAAATATCTCTATGAGAATTCCTGCAACTCTTTCTCTGGCTTTCCATAATGTTCTTGGATATACCTTGTCCGGACTTGAGGGATTTGCCCACCTTCATACATCTAAACACATGCAACTTTACTGTAATTCGGAATGATCTCAGAACATCCACATTAACTTTACCAGGTTCCCAAGTCTTCACATCTTCCATGGTAAAAACAAAGTAGAGCTCCGCCCATCTCCAGTGACTCCACATATAGATTTCTTTCTTGGTCTTTGAGGGATCCTATTTTCTCCCTGGTTACTCTATATTCTTTAATATACTTAGAGTAGTAGAACAATGCAGCATGATACAGGCCCCTTGTCTCAAATGAGGTACTTTCGTAGCTAGTCCCAATTTCCTGCATTTGCCTTCCATCTCTCTAAGCCCTTCTTCTGAATACTTAAGTGCTTCTGCTTAAGTATTGTACCTGCCTCAAATAGGTCCTCTGGCAGCTTGTTCTATGTACTCACCACTGTCTGCATGAAAAATTGCCCCTCAGGCTCCTTTAAAATTTTCCCCCTCTCACCTGAAATCGATTTCCCCCTAGTTTTGGGCTCCCTTACCCTGGGAAAAGACTGTCCAACTTAACTATGCCTCTAATAATTTTAAACATCTTTGTAAGTTTGTCCCTCATTCTACGTTCCAAGGAGTTCCTAGCCAATCTCTCCCAAAAATTCAGGCTCCCTAGTGCTGGCAACATCCTTGTAAAGCTTCTCTGTACTCTTTTTCATTTTATCACATCTTTCATACAATAGGATGACCAAAACTCTACACAGTATTCCATGTGCTTGTACAACTGCAACATAATGTCCCAATGCCTGTATTCATTGTCGTTGCTGAGGAAGGCCAGCATACTAAATACCACCCTGTCTGCTTGTGATGCTGCTTTCCATACTCCCTCTGTTCCATTACACCCCCCAGTGCCCAACCCTTCATGGTACAGGTTGAGTATGCCTTATCTGAAACGCTTGGGGCTGAAAGTATTTTGGATTTTGGATTTTTTTTGGAATACTGTATGTAATGAGATAGCTTGGGATCACCATCATTTCAGACTCTGACTTTATGTGCTACTGGTGAGCAGTCTTTGTCCTACACTTGATTATCACACATATGTACTTACAATAAAGGTTATTACATACCATTAATATGAAAATATAATGTGTACAGGGTAACAAAAGCAGCACAGTGGCATCAGGGGAATGCCTGAATCAGCTGGTGATCAACAACAAACAATGGCAGACTTACAGTCTTCACCTATTTTGATAAAAAGGTTATGGTACACTGTATTTGTATTTTACTTTTTTTTAGGTTTTATGTAAGGTATAAAATTAATCAGCATTGTAAACTTGTTCTGCTGTTAAATTTTCATCAGTGATACTTTAAAAATTGAATTCCCTTATCTAAGGTATGAAAACAGACGGCATCATAGACTTGTGCTGGATTTTTGTGATCATCAGACGCTTTAAAAATTTAATGCCATGCCTTTCCTTAAATTTCTGCAACCAGCCTGTTTGAATATTCAGAGTTACCTTCAATGTTCAGTTTGTCATGATAGATCTTTGCTTGTTTCATGATTGGCATACCTTTAAGTGGCATGCTTGTGCACTCCACTTCTGACAATACACAATTGAAATCTTCATTTTTCACTTTATGCGGTGTTTTTTCCCTTCACTAACAACAAACCATGGGTCACCAGTGATCTAAAGGCTCTCCTCAACCACAAAAAGAGAGCCTTTAGATCTGGAGACAGGGAGAAATTGAAACGTGCAGAGGGAGCTAAAGGAGAAGATCAAGGTGGCTAAAGAGGAATACAAGAGAGAGCTGGAGAACAAGCTTGGGCAGAGTAGCACATGGGAGATGTGGAGAAGTATGAAGAACATCACTGGCTTCAGTCAGCCTAGCTGAGAGCTTTGGAATGCAACTGTGAATGGGCTAATGAGTTAAACAAATTCTTCAATGGGTTTGACAATTGCCCTCCTGTTCACACCCCTCTCAGCGCACCAGTTCAGTTGCAGAGGGACCCAATGCTTCCTCAATACCAATGCCTCCCCTCTTAACTCCTCCACCCTTCAATTCAACACGTGGATGAACAACACAGGATTCCACTGTCTACATCCCTTCCTTACCCTGCACTTTACTAACCACACCTCCACATACCAACTGCTATCATCTCAATCTTCACCTCCTCCAGCCCCCACCTTTCACCAACTCGCCAGTCATAATGGATTCACCTTCACTGCTGAGCAGGTGAGAAGGCCCCTGGGGAAACTCAACACGGTAAAGCATTGGGATCAGATGGTGTGAACCCCAAGGTCCTGAAGGAGTGTTCTGAGCAGTTGTGTAGAGTTGCCCAGCGCATTTTCAGTCTGAGTCTCCGCCTGAAAAGAGTCCCAGCTGTGTGGAAAACATCAATGTGTGGTCCCAGTACCCAAAAAGGGCCAACCAAAAATCTTGATTGGCTACCGTCCAGTAGCCCTGATATCACACATCATGAAGACCTAGAGAGGCTGGTCCTGACTGACCTCTGACCCCTAGTCAGATCAGCCCTCGAGTCCCTGCAGTTTGCCCACCAGGAGCACATTGGAGTGAACAATACCTGCTGAACAGAGCCTACTCCCATTTGGATAATCAGGGCAGCACTGTGAAGAGCATGTCCATTGATATCTCAGGTGCCTTTAATACCATACAGCCCTCATTGCTGGTGGAAAAGCTCCATTCAATGCAGGTTTGCACTTCCATTGTATCCTGGCTAATGGACTACCTGACAGAGAGACCACAGTTTGTGTGGCTTCAGAGCTGTGTGTAAAAGCAGCACTGGGGCCCCACAGGACTGTATTGGCTCCCTTCCTGTTACCCTGTATTCCTCATACTTTAGATACGACGCTGAGTTATGTCATTTACAGAAATCCTCCGATGACCCAGCAGTGGTTAGGTGTATAAAGGGAGGGCAGGAGGATGAATACAGGGCCCAGGTAGAGGTCTTTGTCAAATGGTGCAAGCTGAATCATTTGCAGCTCAACATCAGTAAGACAAAGGAGGTGGTGATGGACTTCAGGAAGACTAAGCCTGTATTGCTCCCTGTTACTATTGATGTTGAGGATGTGGATATGGTGAGGACCTACAAGTACTTGGATGACAGACTTGAGTGGAGCACCAACACAGAGCTGTGTACAAGAAGGGCCAGAGTTGCCTCTACTTCCTGAGGAAACAGAGGTCCTTTGGAGTATGCAGGCTTCTCCTTCACATGTTTTACCAGTCTGTTGTTGCCAGTACAATCCTCTATGTGGTGGAGTGCTGGGGCAATGGCATCATCACGGGTGATGCCAACAGGCTCAATAAACTGATTAGAAAGGCTTTATAGGAGTCAAACTGGGCACACTGGAGCCTGTGGTAGAACAAAGGACCCTATGGAAAATCCTCGGATTTCTGGACAATGTTTCTCTCACCCTCTGCGTGCCACCTTGGCTGAACAGAGGAGCACTTTTAGTAATAGAGCGAGACAACTGCACTGCTTCAAAGAGCGCGATATGAGGTCATTCTTACCCTCGACCATTAGGACTATAATGAATCAACCAATAGCCGGGAAAGTAATGACCCCCTCCTTTTAGACAGTTAGTGGTAACTTATATTCTTTCTACTTTTCTTCTAATATTTATATTTGTGCACTTGTAAAGCTACTGTGACTTGTAATTTCTTTTGGGATCAATAAAGTATCTATCTTATCTATTTTTCATTAGTTTCTATTCATTACACATATAATGTCACTTCTCAGAACTACCTGTGGTGCACAGAGACTTGCACATCGCCTGGGAACTTTCCTAGCGTCTTGTGGAATTTTCCATTTGTGATGTTGAATTTCGGATTTTGCAATTACGGATAAGGGGTACTCAACCTGTAAATTCTATGCTTGTTTGACTTTCCAAAATGCCTCACCTCACACTTAGCAGTAGTGAAAGTCCATTTGCCACTCTTTGGCTAACTTCCCTAACTGATCATGATCTTTCTGTAATCTGCGATAATCGTCTTCATTCTCAACAAAACTGCATCATAAGTTTGTGTCATCTGCAAATTTACTGATTAGGCCTTGTGCATTTGCATCCAAATCACTTATATAGAGGATAACAAAGGTCACCAATAGTCACTGGCCTCCATTCGGAGAAACAATCTTCACCCACCACCATTTGCTTCCAAACTCTGAACTAATTTTGAATCCACCTAACTATAACTCCCTGGAATCCAAAGGACCTAACCTTCCATGCAAGTAGGTTGGATTTAAAAGAACCTCTTGGGATTCTCAGCAACTTTCTCTGCCAAAGCTATCTCAAGTCCCCTCTTGCCCTCCTAGTCTCCTTGGTGAGTCTGTTCTGCCATCTTTTATATACTTCCCATGATGCAATTGAACCCATCTGACTCAAACCTCCCTTTTCTTGTCCTGAGTTACAATATCCCTTGGCATTCAGAGTTCCTAACTCCCAGCTGCTTTGTCTTTTACTTTATTAAGATACAGTCTATAGTCCTTGAATTCTTGCTATTGCACTTTAAAAAAAAAAAAAAAATCTCCCTGCCTTGCTGGACATCTTTTTGCCTACAAATAGCCTACCCCAATCAATCTATGCAAGCTTCTGTCTAATATCATTACTGTGGACCAATTCTGTTCCTTTCCACAACTATTTAAAAAGTTAATGGAACTAAGGTTACTGGTCCCAAAGTGCTCTCCTACCATGACCTCAGGCATGTGCCCTTTCTTATTTCCTGAGTAGGCAAAGCTTTCTGGTAGGTCCCTCTATATACTGCCTGAAGAAACTGTGATGTCTTAGAATTATGCAGTTATCAATATGGGTACTGAATACTGGACAATGAGTCTATTTTTAGTTGCCTTTGTTTTGGAGTGGTGTCAGATTGTTCAGGTCAGTACCCTCCTGTAAAGCTATTGACAGCTTTTTGATATTTTTGAGTATTGGTATCTGAAGCCCTATTCAAGAGCTGTGAGGTGAGATACAGTTCAGTCACATACTTCCCCCAGAAGACTGCTGTTTGGTCAAAAAAAAACGTGGTGAGCTGTCCCTACACTTCATGCCGGTGTGTGAGACAATTCATAGATTATCTCCTGTCTAGATGAAGAGATCTGTAATTCAGCATTGGTAGTGTGTGCAGTATATAAATGATGATCATTGCACTAGGGTAAGAGCTAACCATACCTTGTTTAAGGGAAATGTGTTGTTTTATTTTTCTTATTTCCAAGATGAATGTTATCAGAAAAGACACCGTACATTGATCATCCCTAACTGAGTTTGAGAAGATGGTAGTAAGCTACCAACTAAAACTGCTACAACTCCCTTAGTATTGTTGGATAGAAGTTTCAGTGTTAAAACCCAAAGATAATGAAGAAATGACTATATATTTCCTAGTGAGGATGGTGAGAAACTTGGATGAAAATATAACCATAATGCTGTTCCCATGTGTTCATTATCCTTTTCCTTGGTGGTATAGCTTGTGCATTTGGGAGATAACATTGGCAAACTGATGATGATGTGTGATGTCAAGAGCAGGGATGATAAAATTTTCTAGGTCTTGTGCCTGCAGGCAAGGATTGGTTCATTTTCTGCTGCGCTATAAAAAGAACTGAACATTAAAATTATCAGTGAACGTCCCTACTTCTGACTTGAAGATTTGCAGCAATGTCACTGCAAAAGCCACTGAAGACAGTTGGGCCCAACATATTGTTGCAATTATGAAGAGGGCACAACAGCAGACATATTTCATTAAGAGCTTGAGGGGAATCAGTATGACACCAAAGACACTTGCAAATTTCAAAAAATGTACCGTGTAGAGCGTTCCGACACCACCAGGTCCATCATGGGCACTAGCTCCCCAGCATCAAGGACACCTTCAAAAAGTGATGCCTCAAATAAGTGATCAACAGAAAAAGGTTCTTTTAAGTTAAAGTGAAAACAGATCTCTACAGTGATCTTTTTTTTGTTTTTAACTTTGGCGTTATGCATAGAGTCATTGTCTTGCTGGCAAACACATTTTCTCCCAATTCACAGTTCGCTTGCAGACTGCATCAGGTTTTCCTCCAGGATTTCCCTGTATTTTGCTGCATTCATTTTACCCTCTACTTTCACGAGCCTTCCAGGGCCTGCTACAGTGAAGCATCACCACCATGCTTCAATGTAGAGATGATGATGTGCAGTGTTTGGCTTGCGTCAAACATAGTGCTTAGTCTGATCATCAAGAGGGTCAGTTTTGGTTTCATCAGGCCTGAGAACCTTCCTGCTGACTTCAAGTCTTCCACATGCCTTCTGGCAAGCTCTGGCTGAGATGTCATGGGAATTATTTTTTTCCCAACAGTGGCTTTCTCTTTGCCACTCTCCCATAAAGCAGCATCTGGTGAAGCACCCACGCAACAGTTCTATGCGCAATCTCTCCCATCTCAGCCACTGAAGCTTGTAACTCCTCCAGAGTTGTCATAGGTCTCTTGGTGACCTCCCTCACTAGTCCCCTTCTTGCACAGTCACGCAGTTTTTGTGGTCAACCTACTCTAGGCAGATTTACAGCTGTGCCATATTCTTTCCATTTCTTGATGATTGGCTTAACTGTACTCCAAGGGATATTCAGTGACCTGGAAATTTTCTTGTATCCATCTCCTGACTTATACTTTTCACTAACCATTTTGCAGAGTTGCTTGGAGTGTTCTTTTTCTTCATGGTGTAGTTTTTGCCAGGATACTGACTCAC
Organism: Mobula birostris; assembly: GCF_030028105.1. Taxonomy (NCBI): domain Eukaryota; kingdom Metazoa; phylum Chordata; class Chondrichthyes; order Myliobatiformes; family Myliobatidae; genus Mobula; species Mobula birostris. The sequence goes on along the minus strand of NC_092389.1, from coordinate 34,457,774 downwards.
CAGCAGTTGGATCTTCTGGATACAGGTGTATTTTTACTACATTCAGTTGAAACATCTTGACTGCACACAGGTCTCCAAAAGCAGGTCTCCATTCAACTAATTATGTGACTTCTAAAACCAATTGGCTGCACCAGTGAAGACTTGGTGCATCATATTGGGATGGGGTGGGGGAAGAATGGTGAATACTTATGCAATCAATTATTTTGTGTTTTATATTTGTAAGCAATTTAGATCACTTTGTAGGGATCTGATTTTACTTTGACGTGAAGGAGTCTTTTTCTGTTGATCAGTGTCAAAAAAGCCCAATTAAATCACTGTGATTCAGTGATGTAAAACAATAAAACATGAAAACTTCCAAGGGGGTGAATGCTTTTCATAGGCACTGTATATCCCCTAACTGGCCTGTAGTTACTCAGTACATCCTTCCTCCCATTTTAATTAATGGTAAACTTCAACCATGCCCCAGTCCTTTGGCATGATGGTCAGAAACTCTTTAATTTCCTGTCTTTTGTCATCTGTCCAGGATATATAGCTCATCTGGACTTGGCAATTAATTCAAGTTCAAAGTAAATTTATTATCAAAGTATATATATGTCGCCATATACACCCTGAGATTCATTTTCCTGTGGACATACTCAGCAAACCTATAGAATAATAACTATAACAGGATCAATGAAAGATCAACCAGAGGGCAGGAGACAACAAACGATGCAAATGCAGATATGAATAAGTAGCTATAATAGTCCTTAAAGTGAGACCATTGGTTGTGGGAACATCTCAATGAATTGGCAAGTGAGTGTAGTTACCTCTTTTTGTTCAAGAGCCTGATGGTTGTGCGGTGGTAGCTATTCTTGAAAATGGTGGTGAGAATCCTAAGGCACTTGTACCTTCTACCTGATGGCAGCAGTGAGAAAAGAACATGGCCCAGGTGGTGGGGATCTTTGAAGATGGGGCTGCTTTTCTACGACAGCATTTCATATAGGTGTGCGCAATTGGTTGGGAGGGCTTTACCTGTTATGTACTGGGTTGAATCCACTACCTTCTGTAGGATTTTCTGTTCAATGGCATTGGTGTTTCCGTACCAAGCTGTGTTGCAGGCAGTCAGTACTCTCTCCACTGCACATCTATAAAAGTTTGTCAAAGTTTTAGATGTCATGCTGAATCTCCGCAGACTCCTAAGGAAGTAGAGGTGCTGCCATGCTTTCTTTGCAATTGCACTTACGTGCTCTTCTCTTTTGATCATCTCATCCCATAGCGCTCACACACTAACCCAGCGATGCAGCAATTAATTTTGATGTCCGTAGTTCCAGTAACCCAGGTTCAGGCCTAACCTTGGGTGTTGGCTTTCAAGAGTTTACTTGTTCTGTGAATGGTACCCTCTCTGGATGCTCTGATTTCCTCCCACATCAATTACCCTTGGTGTCAGCGAGTGGCAGGAGAATCTTGGGAATTGATGGACACGTGAGAGAGAGCAGAATACAGGAAATGATGGGAATTCTGTGAAAGTGGCATAGATGCCAGTCCAAGTGGACTCCTGCCATGAGGTAATATGAGAGATACTATATGTCCTCTGTCTCCACACAAGAACAATGTTTAATAGATCCTATTCCTTCCTTAGTTATTTTGCTCTTCATGTATTATAAAAATCTTTAAATCTTTATTCACTTTGCTTATTTTTTATTTGATGCTTCCCAGTATGCTTCTGTGTACTGTCCAATTTTACTAGATTTATTGCTGTGTTATGCCTGATATGGTGTTGTACTGCTCTTTCCGTACTTCTGGTACTATGCAGTAGCATCAGTATTTTACTGCTGATTGTAGTTCTGTGTTTCATACTGTCAGATGTAGTTCCCATGTTACTGGGCACTGTGCTTCAGTGCCATATACAAGCATAAACTTAACTGTTCCATAATACTTACGATGTAACCTATGCACATTGGTACACTGTGTAATATACACAGTCTATGAATATGGACATTCTGTAGGCAGAAACATTTAGCTCAATTAGGTAGTTATTTACTGGTTTAATTAGTGAGCTGAAGAGTCTGTTCCTGCACTGAACTGTTCTAAAGAGTTATAGAAACCAACAGCACAGAACCTGTCCCTTTGGCTCATATAGTCCGTGTGAACCCATTTAAACTGCCTAGTCCCACTGACCTGCACCCAGACCATAGCCCACATACTCCTCCCATCCATGTACCTAATCAAACCTTTCTTAAATATTGAAATCAAAATGGTATGCACCATTTGTGTTGGTAACTCGTTCCACACTCTCTCCACTCTCTGAGTGAAGACATTTCTCCTCATGTTCCCCTTGAATATTTCACCTTTCAACCTTAACCCATGACTTCTAGTTATAGTCTTACCCAACCTCAGTTTCAAAAGCCTGCTAATATTTCTCTATATTTACCCCTCATCATTTTGTATACCTTTATCAAATCTCCCCTCAGTCTTCTACGTTCCAGGGAATAAAGTTCTCATCTAGTCCAGGTAATATCCTTGTAATTTTTTCTCTGCATCCTTTCAACCTTGTTTACATCTTTTCTGAATGTTGCTGACCAAAACTGCACACAATACTCCAAATTAGGCCTCACCAACATTTTATGCAACTTCAACATAACATCCCAACTCCTGTACTCAATACTTTGATCTATGAAAGCCAATATGTCAAAAACTTTATGACCCTTATCCCCCGGTGGCGCCACGTCCAATGAATTATGGGCCTGTATTCCCAGATCCCTTTGTTCTAGCACACTCCTCAGTGCCCGACTGCTTACTGTGTAAGATGTGCTCTGGTTGGTCCTCCCAAGGTGCAACACCTCACACTTGTTTGCATTAAATTCCATCTGCCATTTTTCAGCCCATTTTTCCAGCTAGTCCAGATCCTGCTGCAAGCTTTGATAGTCTTCTCTGTGCACTACACGCCCAGTCTTGGTGTCATCTGCAAATTCGGTGATTCAGTTAACCACATTATTGTCCAGATCATTGATATTTAGTTTAGTTTAGTTTAGTTTAGTTTAGTCATGCTTTATTGATCCCAGGAGGAAATTGGTTTTCGTTACAGTTGCACCATAAATAATAAATAGTAATATAACCATAAATAGTTAAATAATAATATGTAAATTATGCCAGTAAATTATGAAATAAGTCCAGGACCAGCCTATTGGCACAGGGTGTCTGACCCTCCAAGGGAGGAGTGGTAAAGTTTGATGGCCACAGGCAGGAATGACTTCCTATGACGCTCTGTGCTGCATATAGATGACAAACATCAAATGACCCGGCACCAATCCCTGTGGCACTCCACTAGTTACAGTTCTCCAGTCAGAGAGGCAACCCTCTATTACCACTCTCTGGCTTCTCCTGCAAAGACAATGTCTAATCCTAATCTTGAATGCCAAGCAACTGAACCTTCTTGACCCAATCTCTCATGCATGATCTTTTCAAATGCCTTGCTAAATTCCACGTAGACAACATCCACTGCCTTGCCGTCATCAACTTCCTAGTAACATCCTCGAAAAACTCTATAAGATTGGTTATACACAACATAACACACACAGAGCCATGCCCTAATTAATCCCTATCGAAATACTCATATATCTGTCTCCTTAAAATACCTTCTAATAACTTTCCCACTACTTTTGTCAGGCTCACCAGTCTATAATTTTCTGGTTTATTCTTGGAGCATTTCTTAAACAGCGGAACAACACTAGCTATCCTCCAATCCTCCAGTACCTCTCCTGTTGCTAAGAATGGTTTAAAAATCACCGCTAGGGTCCCTACAATTTCTGCACACCTCCTCCTCTGTAATCTGTATAGGGTCTATGACCTTGTTGCTGCTTTGCCTCACTTCTATAGACTCTGTCTCCATCACACAAGTAAATACAGATGCTATGTTCCACGTTCATGAAGAACCTATCTATAATAATCCTATTTATCAGTACTTGGTCCATGGCTTTCTGTGACATGCTGATTCAAGTGATTTTATTGTCCAGATACTACTTGATTATGGCAATAGTATCTCCCTCCACCACCTTCTCTGACAGTACTTTTCAGATTGCAGATCAGATCCACAGGTTCTCTGTAACCCACTTAGATGTGGGAAAATATTCTGATATCCTCCTGTCTATGCTTTTATAATTTTCTATACCTTTATCAGGTCTCCCATCTAGAGAGTTGCAGTTGAAAAGCAGAATGCCCATCTTAAGTTTGTTCGGACCTTGATCATAGCACACCTGATACTCAAATATTAAAGAGTACCATGTCACTGGAGAAATAGATAACAGAACTGAGGACCTGCAACCTTCAGGAGAGGTCAAATAGATTTAATTTGTTTTATTGAAAAGTGAAAGCCTAGCCATGATCTGGCAAAGAACTATTATGTGGTTTGCTTCGTAAACACGAGGAATTCTGCAGATGCTGGAAATTCAAGCAACACACATCAAAGTTGCTGGTGAACGCAGCAGGCCAGGCAGCATCTCTGGGAAGAGGTACAGTCGACGTTTTGGGCCGAGACCCTTCGTCAGGACTAACTGAAGCAAGAATTAGTAAGAGATTTGAAAGGGGGAGGGGGAGATCCAAAATGATAGGAGAAGACAGGAGGGGGAGAGATGGAGCCAAGAGCTGGACAGGTGATTGGCATAAGGGATATGAGAGGATCATGGGACAGGAGGCCCAGGGAGAAGGTGGTTTGCTTGAGAGGATTTGATAATTAGGGGTTATAAAATTGTTGTTCGTGAATTCTAACAGAGAATTAGAATAAAAGCCCTTTACTGTGGGACTCAATACTCTAACAAGGAAGTTTAAGGTGTATAGACCAGTGGTTCCCAAACTTTTTTGGGTTCCTGTTCCCTTGGCTCCCAGATCATATCCCAGCTCTCCCCTCTCATTTTCCTGCCATTACAATAACACTATAAAGAATTTTGATTTACGATGCACAGTGAAAGAAAAAAGGAACTGCAAATTTAAAGCAGTGACAAATAATAGCAAAATATTCAAATCTATTTAAAGCTACAAGCCATTGTTGGTAGAATCTCAGGTGGTGACGAGAGGGCGTACAGGAGTGAGATATGCCAACTAATGGAATGGTGCCACAGCAACAACCTGGCACTCAACATCAGTAAGACGAAAGAGCTGATTGTGGGTTTTAGGAAGGGTAAGATGAAGGAACACATACCAATCCTCGTAGAAGAATCTGAAGTGGAGAGAGTGAGCAGCTTCAAGTTTCTGGGTGTCAAGATCTCTGAGGATCTAACCTGGTCCCAACATATCGGTGTAGTTATAAATAAGGCAGGACAGCAGCTCTGCTTTATTAGGAGTCTGAAGAGGTTTAGCATGTCAACAGATACACTCCAAAACTTCTATAGTTGTACTATGGAGAGCATTCTGACAGGCTGCATCACTGTCTGGTATGGAGGGGCTACTGCACAGGACTGAAAGAAGCGGCCGAAGGTTGTAAATCTAGTCAGCTCCATCTTGGGTACTAGCCTACAAAGTACCCAGGACACCTTTAAGGAGTGGTGTCTCAGAAAGGCAGCGTCCATTATTAAGGATCTCCAGCACCCAGGGCATGCCCCTTTCTCACTGTTACCATCAGGTAAGAGGTACAGAAGCCTGAAGGCACACACTCAGTGATTCAGGAACAGCTTCTTCCCCTCTGCCATCCGATTCCTAAATGGACGTTGAAGCTTTGGGCACTATCTTGCTTTTTTTTTAAATATACATTATATCTGTTTTTGCACATTTAAAAAAATCTATTCAATAGATGTAATTAATTTACTTATTTATTTATTATTATGTTTTATTTTATTTATTATTATTTTTTTCTCTGCTAGATTATGTATTGCATTGAACTGCTGCTACTAAGTTAACAAATTTCATGTCACATGCCGGTGATAATAAACCTGATTCTGAAATAAAAACATTTCCTTATTTAATTACAGTAAAAACAATTTTTATCAACAGTTTAGAGTACTTTAGTGTTCCAACTATTCCGTACTTCACTGCTTTTTCACCTTTTAATGAGATGGTTGGGCTTGATGCAGTGATACCAGTTTCTCAATATCAAGCTGAATGTCATTCGGAAGGAATCTCAAATTCTCACATTCATTAATTTGTAGTCTGTTTGGATGCTTTGAAAGAAGTTGTGTGACAATTGGAAAGGCAATAAAGAACATCTTGACCTTTTGCCACAGTGCATGATCATGTTCAGAAGCTTCTTTCTGCAACCAAAAGTCTTGACATGATTTTTTGAACTGTGGCTTTAGGTCAAAGTCAAGATCAGTTCTTCCCTCATCCTTCCTGTTAATTCTTCATTGCAAGTGTTCAGGAATGGATTTGTTTACGCAATCTGGAACTTGGATCAAGAGAAGATCCTGTCTTTATGCAGCTCATCTGGGTGGGCACAATATACCTGAAATCATCATCTTTCTCTTCCAGCTGAGAAGTGAGAAAAGGTCACGACAGCTAATGTTGCACTTAAATAGGGTTAACTTGGATAAAAATGTGTAGATGACTGATTTGACTTTGATAAGATTTATATCATTTCCTTGCAATTGAAGATTGATTTCATTAAATTTTGTGACTAATCTGACAAATAAGCAATGTCATGCCTGATATACTGAGTTAATTACTGAATGAAGCATTAGAATCTTCTAAGATTTTTATCATAGTTTCAAAAGCACATAAAAGTTTCAAGCAGTTTCCTTCGGAGAGCCATCTGACTTCTGTGTGCAACGAGTGTTCAAACTGTTGATGATTCTCAATACAAAGTTCTCAAAATAGTTGAGAATTGAGAGCGTGGGACTTGATTTTATTTACTGCCTGTGATAACAGTATTTAATGATTTGTTCAGCTGATCACTTGGGTTTTTTGTGACAAGTTGTTGCCTGTGAATGACGCAGTGAATGGTAAATACAGTATGTTCAGTACAGCTATTTTCAGGACAGTAATAACCCCACGATGGCATCTTCTCATTGATGGTGCCCCATTTGTTGCACAAGCAAGAATGTTGGTGAACAGAATGTCCTTCTCTTTGAAAAATTGCTTAATGATCCAAAATATTCAAAGTTCAAATTCATTCATTATCAAAGTACGTATACTATATGCAAACTTGAGATTCGTTGTTTTACAGGCAGCCACAAAACAAAGAAACTCAATAGAACCCATTAAAAAAGATGACCATCAAGTGACTTTCCCTTTATATCTGTTTCTAGTCCTCTTGCAAGTTGCAACTCTTGAACCATGCTTTCATCTTTTATGAAGTGAACATAATCAAGAAGCAAAGATTTGTTGCTTGGCAAAGTTAACTCATCCAACTGCAGAGCAAATTCTGTTGCCTTAAGTATGTTGTACAATGAGTCTTCCACATTCTCAGACATTTTACCTATTCATTTGTGAACAGAGTTGTCCCTGAGTGGAATTATTTTAATTATTTGGTCCGATGGCTATGCAAAACTATACTCAAAACCTCCCTTACTGCTGGCAGAATTAGTTCTTCTACAATCGTATGGGGCCTTCCATTTTTAGCAATGAGCAATGAAATGTACAAAGCATGCAAACCATCACTGTTTTGTTGTGAAGTGCTGGCAAACATGCTTTGAAGTTTTTTCTGTTTCTGAAAATTTTCACAAAATGACCAAAAATAAGTCAAGGTTTTATTTGCTTTATCACTGTGTATTCTCTTCAAATGTTTGAAGAGCCTTCATTTGTGGTCAAGAGCATTCAAAAAGGCAGATTCTGAACTTTACCCGGTTGAAAGCCATACCCTAGTTCACGAGAATTGTGTCACTGGATGATTAATGTTTGGGTATTGTACTAGCTAACACTGTGCTACAGGCCCAGAAATAACATTATTTCTTCAGTTGAGATTTCTTATGATATGCAAATGTAGAAATGTCACCTTGCTTTTCAACAACTATAATGTGCTTTGAGCAAAGTCTAAGAGAATGGTGGTTAGCAAGAGATGAGGTGATTATGTGATCATTGTAATCAATTACAAGGCACCGAGGATCAAATGCTTATAATATGTAATTAATTTCTTAAATTAAGCCTGTAATCTCCCTTGCTACCAAGCACCCACCACCCCCTTTATCTTTATTTCTTAGAAACTCCCATCATCCCCAGAGGGCAATATTGCCCACTTTGGGAGCCACTGATATAGATGTATTGAAGGAATACCAAAAAACAGAAATGGTGGAAACAGTCTGCAAGTCAGTGAGCATTTATAGAACATTTCAGATCAAAGACCCTTCAACAGAACAGAGAAAGAGAGAGAAAGAAGTTAGTTTTAAGTTGATAGAAGATTGTGGGGGGGTATGTGATTAGATGGACAAGATACAGGGAATATCTGTGATGTGACGAGATGTCAAGCGGTATAGTTAGATTGTGATTGTGCATCTTTGTGTTATGTGTTGCTAATAGTAGAGCAATTAGCTAAGTTCATGTCAGGCAAGAGAATGACAGAGCCAATATCACAGATGGATGACTTACAGGAATGACAAGTTGTAAGACAGAGAAAGCAAGTAACCTAAAATTGGAAAATTTGGTATTGAATCTAGAAGGTTGCAATATTCCTAAATGGAAGATGAGGTGCTGTTCTTCAAAGCGTGCTTTCGTCTCCATGGTAACATTGCAGGAGGCTACAGGTTAGGAGTGAGATGTCAACATTTTCTGCTTTGATTTTAGATTTTTAGCCATTGTCACCTTTTTGATTTAAAGTTCAAAGTACATTTTATTATCAAAGCACATATATGTTACCACCCTGAGATTCATTTTGTGGTGGACATACTCAACAAATCTATAGAATAGTAACTCTAAACAGAATCAATGAAAGATTGCCTAACTAGAGCATTCAACCAGAATGTAGAAGATGACACTGTGCAAATGCAATTATAAATAAGTAGCAATAACTCTCAAGAGCAAGAAATCAAGGGTCTTTTAAAAGTGAGTCCATTAGTTGTGGGAACACTTCAATGATGGGGTAAGTGAAGTTGAGTGAAATTATCCCCTTTTGTTCAAGAGCCTGATAATTGAGGGGTAGTCACTGTTCCTGAACCTGGTGGTGATTTAGATTTAAGATGAAGTAAGTTCAAAACAAAGGGGAGAATGGTTGTGTTCTCAGGGCAGGGAGTTAATATAGAATGTGGGCCAGCATGGGCTAAGAGACAGCTTTCTGTGTTGGAAATTTCTATAAAACAAAATCTCACTTGTTTCTAACATGATTGCTGATCTATGATTCTGTATTTCTACCCACAGGCGAGGAGCGCTGATATTCCTGATCTCCCTGGAGAACTTCCACTCCGTCCCTGTGGAAGCACAGCCAGCATGAAAGTCAAACATGTTAAAAAGTAAGAATGAATACTTTCCTGTTTTCACAAGTTTGGGTTCACCTGGAGCCCATCTTTTGGATTGCAATTTGTCCTCCTAAGCCAGCGGTCCCCAACCATTGGGCCACAAAGCATGTGCTACTGGGCCGTGAGGAAATGATATGAGTCAGCTGCACCTTTCCTCATTCCCTGTCACACACTGTTGAACTTGAACATAGGGTTGCCAACTGTCCCGTATTTGCCGGGACATCCCATATATATTAGGCTAAATTGGTTTGTCCCGTATTTCCCCCGCTAAGGTAGAGCGTTCCTATGAAACCTTTCGTGCTGAAATGGCGTGAAGCGAAGAAGCAATTACCATTAATTTATATGGGAAAAATTTTTGAGCGTTCCCAGACCCAAAAAATAACTTAACAAATCATACCAAATAACACAATACTGAAAATAAATAATACTAACATATAGTAAAAGCAGGAATGATATGATAAATACACAGCCTATATAAAGTAGAAATAATGTATGTGCAGTATAGTTGGGAAGATGAAGGCAAAACCGATTTGTTGGGGAAAAATCGGCACTTAAGCGCACATCATATGCGCACGTCACGCATACGCACAAAGGTGCCCGCGCAAGGCTTCATGGTCATGGTAGTCTTTCCTGGGGTAAAGTGTCCCAGGATTTGACTCAACACACATAAAAATTGCTGGTGAACACAGCAGGCCAGGCAGCATCTCTAGGAAGAGGTACATTCGACGTTTCGGGCCGAGACCCTTCGTCAGGACTAACTGAAAGAAGAGATAGTAAGAGATTTGCCTGCATTTCAAATCTCTTACTATCTCTTCTTTCAGTTAGTCCTGACGAAGGGTCTCGGCCCGAAACGTCGACTGTACCTCTTCCTAGAGATGCTGCCTGGCCTGCTGTGTTCACCAGCAATTTTTATGTGTGTTGCTTGAAATTCCAGCATCTGCAGATTTCCTCGTGTGTCCAGGATTTGACTGCTACTTTTGTCCCTTATTTGGGAGTGAGAAAGTTGGCAACCCTGACTGTAAAAGACATGTTGAGGTGAGTTTAACCCTACTTGAACAGCCCTCCCCCGGTCGGCCGGTCCGCAAGAATATTGTCAATATTAAACTGGTCCGCGGTGCAAAAAAGGTTGGGGAGCCCTGTCCTAAGCAAGGATTTATTCCCACATTCAATTCACCGGCTATAATTAAGCTCAATTGTGTGTGTCATAAACATGGTTCTATTTTGCTTAGTATTTTATTCACTGTGTAATGACTCCTTTGATTTGGATTAAGATGGGGGAAGTTCTGCTCAGTAGCATATGGGTCCATTATGTTGCACTGGATTTTGAACACTCTGGACTTCATAGGTTATATTTTGTATTCATGGGATTTCCACTTTGCAGATGCTTGATTAGAAATGAAAGGGAAAAAGGTCAGAAAATGGAATAACATCTTCAATTTTCTTTCCCATGTTAAGTGCTGAATAAATGGTCTACCTCCCTCTGTTAATCCCATTACCTGTAATTAGTTAGATAATGTCAGGTTTGAATGAGGCTCGCCAGGGACATGGGACTTATTAAACCAGTCAGTAAAATTTAAAGTATGTCACATAATGTGGCTTTGATGTAATTAACTTTACAGTGAAAAGCTAAATACTGATCTTCCTTAAGGGCTAAAGGAGAGTTTAGTTTGAGTTCAAAACCTTTAAATGGCAGGTCTTTGAAGGTTTAGCTGATCCGTCTTGCAAGGCCTTGTGTAGATGCAGAATTGCAGAGTAATAATAATTTATGGTTTTTATATATACAATTGGTTGCTTTTATTCAAGAGTTCTCCTAAGTAAAGGATGTTCTTGATGGGATCTAGATTCCAGACATAATGAATAACTTTATTCCTTTAATAAGGTTGATTTGGGAATGAAAATTTGGGAAGGGGAGGATTTTGTGGTTACTAATTCCTGAGAAGTAAATTGAGTTTTATGTATCATTTAATGTGGAGAGGGAGGCAGAGAACCTGAGGAGTTTGGGAAGATCACCCTCAAGAACTGAACCATGAGGTGAAGGGTTGCTCAGAAATAATAGTAGTACCTTGACTAAAATTGTTAGACTTGGAGGAAACACACACCAAGTGGTAGAGGAACTCAGCAGGCCAGGCAGCATCTATGAAAAAGAGTATAGTCGACATTTCGGGCCAAGACCCATGTCGATTGTACTTTTTTTCCATAGATGCTGCCTGACCTGCTGAGTTCCTCCAGCATCTTGTATGTGTTGGTTGGATTTCCAGCATCTGCAGATTTTCTCTTGTTTGTGATTATAGTTAGAGGATTTTCAGAGGTACTTGGCATACAAACCAAAGGTCGGCCAGATCTAAAGAGGAATTTGAAGTTAAGAACAAAGAAATTGAAATTTACCAGCAAGGGCAGAGGTGATGTGTGAGAAGGGAATTGGTGCAGGACAAGATGTCAGTATGGAGGATGAAAGTTCAGGAGTGTGATGGCTTCTGGTATAAGGGAGTACGTGCTGAGAAAGACGTAAAGACTTTTGATTGGAGGTTAATGAATGGTTTGACAGATATTTAAAGAATAGAAGGGGAGGAGCTGACTATTTATGTAGGTAAGATAGATAAGTGGGGTTGCATTGCCGATTATCCATAAGGTTTAAGAAACTGAACAACATCTTCCTAATGCTTATTTGTTCATTGTGCAGAAAGAGATGTGGGAGTAAAGTTAGGAGATTTAGGTATGAGAACTGGAGCTAAATGAGACTATGGTGAGCGACTGCTCTGAGAGACTGAAGTAGTATTTAAGTGCAGATTACAAAAGGGAAAGGGTATAGAACATAGTGTAATCCAGGCAGACACATACAGTATATATTATTGCACGTGTGCAGAGTAAGGGCCGAATATGAGATAGAGAGATTAGCTTTTTTTGTTTGCAAGTACACTGAAACATGCAATGAAATGCATTGTTGCGTCAATGACCAGAACACTCTGAGATGCACTAGGGACAGCCCACAAGTGTCTCCATGCTTCCAGCGTCAACGTAGCATGCTCACAACTTACTAAAACGAACTCGTCCATCTTTGGACTGTGGGAGGAAAGCAGAGCACCCAGAGGAAACCCATGCAGTTACACGGTGTACATACGAACTCCTCACAGACAGCAGCAGGAATTGAATCCTGATCTTACAGGTGGCACTGCAAAGCGTTGTGCTAACTGCTGTGCTTGAGAAAAAAACAACTTTTCCTTATAACACATGTCCACTAATCCAGCTAGTATCTTAGTAAACCTTCTGCACCCTCCCCAAAGCCAGACAACATTGGAGCCAAATAGTTTAAGTAGAGTGATCTATATTATGATTATGATGTGCAAAGGCTTGGACTATTCATCTGGAGACATCATCTCGGGTGGACCACTTAAGTACAAACACAGAATGGTACATCAGAGAAGCAGGCTCTTCGGCCCATAATGGTGCGCCAAGCTAATTAAACACCAAACCACCCTTCTGCTTGCATAATATCCATACTGTATGTCTCCAGTCTCTGCATATTTCTATGCCTATTTAAGTGCATTTTCAATGCCTCTATTGTATTTGTCTCCACTAATGTCCTGGCAGCACATTCCAGACGCCCTCTATTCTCTGTTTTTTAAAAAAAATTAAAAACTTGCCCTGCACATCTGCTTTGAACTTCCTGTTCTCACCTTAAATGTATACATGGCTTCTCTATCACAGACGTGAGACTTAACTGTCTACAGTTTCCAGGATTTTCCATATTTCCCTTCTTGAATAGTCGTCTGGGTCCCTACCTGAGGCTGGAGAGGGCAAAGTGATTTTGGTTAAGACCTCAGCAATCTCATCTCTTGATGCCTCAGTAACTTGGGTTATATCCCATCAGGCCTGGTGACTGATCCTCTTTAATGTTCTTCGAGAGACCCAACACTGCCTTTATCTTTATCTCAAAATGTCCAAGCATATTGGCACGCACTACTCTGAGCCCTCTATACCCTTCTTGGTAAATACTGATGCAAAGTACTCATATAGGACCTCATCCACATCCTCCCCCTCCAAGTACATGTTCCCTCCTTTAACTTGGAGTGGTCCAACCCGAGTTATCCTCTTGTTCTTGATGTATATATAGAATGCATTGATTCACTTTAATCCTACAAGGACTTTCATGAACCCCCACCTGGCTCACCTAATTCCATTGAGTTCTAGCTTTTTTTATAATTCCTCAGGGCTCTGTTTAATTTTAGCTCCTTCTTCCTTATTGGGACATACTTGCCCTGTACGCTTTGACACGTGTCTTTAAACACCATCCAAATGTCTGAAGTGGATTTGTCTGAAAAAGTTGTTTCCAATAAACTCTCCCTATCATCTGCATGATACTCTCACAATTGCCCTGTCCTAATTTAGTCAGTCATCTGGTTAGGCTCATTTCCCAACATGAGGTCGAGTATGTCCCCTCCTCTTGTTGGACTACCTACATACTGATTTAAGAAAATTTCCTGGATGCACCTAATAAATTCTACTCCCTCTAAATCTTTTGCACTAAGGAGGTCCCTGTCTATATTGGGGAATTTGAAGTCATCCACGACACCAACGTTGTTGATGATTAAATCGTTAATCTGCTTTCATATCCATTCCTCAATCTCCCAGGGGCTGTTGGAGGGTCTATAGTATAATCCCATGAGAGTGATTGCACTTTTCTTATTTTTGAGTTCTTCTCGTATAGTCTACCCATATAGATTCAGTGGATGAACCCTCCATTATGTCCCCTTTGAGTGCTTCCGTGGTTTGTCCCTGATCATTAGTGCAACAGCACCACTCCCTTAGCTCCCTCTCTCCTTTCTAAAACATAAAAATCCTGAAACATTAAGTGTTCAGACCTATCTCTGTAATAGTCATAACATCATAGTTCCATGTACTGATCTATACTTTAAATTCATCACTGTTACTTGGCTTCAAAATAAACAAGCATGAACCTATCCATCTAATTGTGTGTGTTACCTTGCTCTTGCCTGTTCTTCTTTACAGATTTACTGTCATGATATTTACCTTTCTCACGATCCTTGCACTTTCTAACATGGTGCTCTAGTTTCCACCCCCCCTACCAAACTAGTTTAACCCCCTCGCCACCCCCAGAGAGCACTATAGAATCTCCCAACTAGGATATTGGTTCTCCTCCAATTAAGTTGCACCCCTCTTGTATTGGTTGTCCCTGCCCCGACAAGGTTCCAATGATGCAAAAATCTGAAACCTGCTCTCTGCACCAGGTTCTCAGTCATGTATTCATCTATCTCTCTATTCCTGCCCTGACTGCCTGGTAGCTCCAGGAGTAATCCAGAAATGACTACTTTTAAGGCTCTACTTTTTAGCTGCTTTCCTACCTCCCTATACTGACTTCATAGATTCTGTTACCCGTTTTCCCCCTTTGTCATTAGTGCCAGTATATACCACGACCTCTGGGTGCTCATACTCCCCCTTGAGAATGTTTTACAGTTGCTCTGAGACGTCCTTGACCCTGGCACCCAGAGGGTAACACACCATCCTGACATTGCTTTTGCAGCAGCCGAATCCCTTGCCTGACCACAACTATGGAGTCTCCTATCACTATTGCTCTGCCTGACTTTAGCCTTCCTCACAGGGCCTCAGAGCTGGTCACAGTGTCACTAACCTGGGAAACTTAGTCGCTACCTGCAAGACTACTTTTCAAAGGCTGCTGCTGGATCACACCCTCTGCTGCTAAGGCACCTGGGACTAGAAACCACCAGTTCTTACCTGCAAAACTAAAAGAAAATAAATGTGTAATTAAAAAATATTGTTACTGTGTCACAGACCTCATTGTATGTACAAAAGATCTGAATACCTGAGGCAAATTGAAAGTGAATGCTGTTGACAGGAAATGCCATTTGACCACGTGAAGAATCAAGAACTGCTGCAAAACACGAGCCAAGGGGCTGATCATTTGAACCCCTGGATATTACTACCAGAGTTTGTTTGTAGGGCACTCTCCAAGGACCTTAAAAACTTTGTAAACGGAAAAAAAAACAAATACTGAAGAATGGCTAAAAGTTTGAAACCAACACAATAAATACTGGTAAATTTCAGGCAGCATCTGTGGAAAGAGAAACACTAATTTATAAATTGGGATGTTTGCTGATGATTGCAGAATATCAATGCCATTTCCTACTCAGTCCATGCTTCCACATGGATCTGATAGCAAATAACATTTGTGCTACATGTGCCTTTAATGATGACCTCCTCCCCTCTCCCCCCACAAGAAAGTGTCTGACCACCGACACACACAGAATGATGGAGGAATTCAGCAGGCCAGGCAGCACCTATGGAAAGAAGTACAGTCAACATTTCCAGCCGAGGCCCTTTGAAAAGAACTGGAGAAAAAAAAAGATGAGGAGTAGATTTAAAAGGTGGGGGAAGGGGAGAGAGAAACACAAGGTGATGGGTGAAACCAGGAGGGAGAGGGATGAAGTATAGAACTGGGAAGTTGATTGGTGAAAGAGATACCGGGCTAGAGAAGGGGGAGTCTGATAGGAGAGGACAAAAGGCCACGGAAGAAAGAAATGGGGGAAGGAGAACCAGAGGGGGGCGATGGGCAGACAAGGAGATAAGGTGAGGGATGGAAAAGGGGATGGGGAATGGTGAAGGGTGGGAAGTCGATGTTCATACCATCAGGTTGGAGGCTACCCAGACGGAATATAAGGTGTTGTTCCTCCAACCTGAGTGTGGCCGCATCACGGCAGTAGAGGAGGCTATGGATAGACATATTGGAATGGGAATGGGAAGTAGTATTTAGATGGGTGGCCACTGGGAGATTCTGCTTTTTCTGGCGGATGGAGTGTAGGTGCTCATTGAAGCGGTCTCCCAATCTACATCGGGTCTCACCGATATACAGGAGACCACACTGGGAGCACTGGACACAGTATATGACCCCAACAGACTCTCAGGTGAAGTGTCCCCTCACCTGAAAGGACTGTTAGGGGCCTTGAATGGTAGTGAGGGAGGAGGTGTAGGAGCACGTGTAGCACTTGTTCCGCTTGCAAGGACCCCCCATTCTTCACCATTTCCCATCTCCTTTTCCCTCTCTCACCTTACCTCTTTGTCTGCCTATCGCCTCCCTCTGGTGCTTCTCACCCCTTTTCTTTCTTCCGTGGCCTTCTGTTCTCTCCTATCAGACTCCCCCTTCTCCTACCCGGTATCTCTTTCACCAATCAACTTCCCAGCTCTTTACTTCAACCCTCCCCCCTCTTGGTTTCACCTATCACCTTGTGTTTCTCTCTCCCCTTCCCCCACCTTCTTACTCTGACTTCTCATCTTTTTTTTCTCCAGTCCTAATGAAGGGTCTAGGCCTGAAGTATTGACTGTACTCTTTTCCATGAATGCTGTCTGGCCTGCTGAGTTCCTCCAGCATTTTGTGTATGTTGTTTAGATTTCTAGCATCTGCAGATTTCCTCTTGTATCTCACCACCCACACTTGAATTTAACTGCATAGTCATTGTCAATCCCCCACCAGCAACTCCTGCTAAATAAGACTGAGGAGAAAAGAAAAGTAACTTGGATCTGTACATCAATTGTTGTTGCAAACTCACATTAGAAACTGTGTATTCTGCAGTGAGTAATTTGCCTTCAGGTTTGTGAAGTATTCCACCATGTGAAGGCACATGTCAGTTGTGTAATAGGATACTCTCTGGCTGCAATAAAACTCAGGGCACAACATCATCCGGTTGAGACAGTCCTCTGGATTGGAACACACCCATAATCCCAAATGTTCATTCTCTCTGCAAGCCTCTAGTATTTGCCAAGTAGAAAGTAGGGCCATGCCATTCTGTCACTATGAAGAACGAAGGCATTAGATGCACAGGAACACCACCAGCACCACCAACCACCAGTTCTCCTTCAAGTCTCATGACAGTCTGACCTGAAAATGTTTGAAATCATTCCTTCATTGTCAGTGGACTTAAGGAAACAGTTCCTATTGCTTTCTTCAGGACATTTATGGATAGGCAATAAACTCTGGTTGCCAGGAGCATTACATACTGTAAATGAATAGATCTGTACAATGCGGTTGCCCTCTGAAATAGTCCAGCAAGCCTTTGGTTCAGGAGCAGGTAGGGATAGGCACTAAGTGTTAGTAAAACCATGAGATAGCAACAAATAGCGTAATAGAAGCATATGCAGTATCAGACAAACAGGCCCTTTGGCCCACATTGTCCATGCAGACTACCAGGAACTTATTCATTCTAATCCCATTTATCAGCACTTGTCCCATAGCTTTCAAGCCCTAGGTGATACTTTTTAAATGTAAGAATGCCTGCCTCCACCTCCTCCTCAGCAAGTGCATTCTTGGTCCTAGCCATCGTCTTAGTGAGCAGAATTCTTTATCAAGCCCCCCTAAGTCTTTACTCCTCTCCTTAAACCTTTATCCTCTAGTTTTATCCAAATGCTCTGCTGGAAAGTTTCCTGTTACCTTTGTTTCTATGTGCCTTTCATAATATTACACATCTGTCAGGTCCCCTTCAACCCACTCTACTACTCTGAAAGCAAACCCAGCCTATGTAGTGACTCCTCATAACTGAAATGTTCCATCTCTGGCAATGTCCTGGTGAATCTGCTCTTTGTCTTCTCTAGTCCACCTGCATATTTCTGTTAAAGTGATGGCCTGAACTGCACACAATACTGCAGTGTGGTGGAACCCTGTACCAAGACCTCCCTGCTGTTATATGTTATACCTTGCTAATGAAGGGAAGCAGACCTTCCACCTTATCTCCCTATGCTGCCACTTTCACGATTTTTTGGACTTGTATGTCAAGGTCACTCTGTTCATTGGTGCTGCCTAAAAACTGTTGTTCATTCTGACCCCCTTATCCTCACAGGGGGAGGAAGAGCTTCACCCACAATTATCAAGATTAAATTCTATATGCCATTGTTTTGCCCGCATTTCTAGCTGAATACCAACCTACATCCTAAATTAATTTCTCCTTGCTATCAACAATGCTGTGCTGCAAAGTTACTAATCCTACTTCCTGCACTCGTGCCAAGTTGTTAATGTACCGTATATAACGTCCATCAAGGGTCCCAGCTCTGATTCCTGTGGTCAACCACTGGTCACAAGCCTCCAATCACAAAAATAAACCTTTGCTATCCTTTCCCAAGGCATACCTCCTATTACTATGGTAGATTTGGATCTAATTGGCAACTTGCCTTGGATCCTATAAGCATCAACCTTTTGGACCAGCTTTTCGTGTGGACCCTGCACTAACCACACAGTCTGCATCAAGATATTTGTTACTTCAAATTACAGAGTCAGTTACATTTGTAGCGTTTAGTAGTCTATACTCATGGTTTGATAAAGAAAAAAAATCTTCCTAATGGCTTAACAGCACTGGCCAGAAATGTAATTTAAGAAGTTTTGCTGAACTCGTTGCCATAAGTGACAGGCACTACTTTATACAATCAATTGTCTGAGATTAGAATCTTGATGGAAAGTATTTAACAGCAGTCTTCAAAAGCAAATTGCATAAATTGGTGAAGGGTAAAATGTATGAGGAAAGAGAATAATCTGAACTCTAAGAGCTGGACTGTAACAATTCCTATGGTACCTGTGATTTTGAATCATAGTGATGTTTGGCAATGAGTGCACAATAAGCTGAATAAAAGCTTGCCCAATGTTTCAGGCAGTATTTTCAAGTAGGATGTCTCTTCTGTTCCACTAGCTTTTCACTTTTTCCTTGTTTCACATTTTCATTGCCATTGAGAGACACAGTAGAGCTGTATACAAAGCTAGCAGTGAGATTAGGTAGTTCCAGCTGTTTCCATAGTTGTTAAAGAGCCAACAATGTAAGTTACTTCCTGGTCAGTACTAATGTGGTGTTTTTCTCTTTTACAGGCTGGCATTCACGAAAGGGCACTTTCCCAAGCTTGCTGAATGTGCCCATTTCCACTACGAAAATGTTGACTTTGGCAGCATACAAGTGAGTTCGGCTTTTTGGATACCATGTTGTAGTAGAACATGTTGTTAATGTAAGATTGTGAAATAACAGTATTTTACACTAGGCAGTTTGGTGGCATAGCAGCTAGTGCAACAGCAGTGATCAGGGTTCAATTCTCACCACTATCTGTAAGGAGTATGCATGTTCTCCCTGTGACTGGATGGGTTTCCTCTGTGTGATGCAATTCCCTTCGGCATTCGAAAGATGCCCGGTCATGTTACGTTGGTGCTGATTGACGCAAACAACGCATTTCACTGCATGTTCCAATAACGTGTGACAAATAAAGCTAATCTTTAATCTTAATCTATTGATCTGCTTAATGTGATGACCTCGGGTGTTCAGTCTGTAGAATGAGCTGCCGGGTGAAGTAGTAGAGGCTGGTATGTTTACAATATTTAAAAGGTATTTGCTTGTATTTGACCTATATCTCTCTAAATCCTGGATAGGAAGGATTAGAGGGATGTGGGCCAATGTGGGCAAATAGTACTAACTCAGGTAGGCAACTTGGTTCGCATGAATGGGTTGGGCATGTGAGTGAGCAAACTTTTGAGCCACATAATAATGTAAGAGAGCAAATGACCAAATGCTTGCCAAGTAGGTGGTTTTAAGATTCTTTTATGACTTAGAGGAAAAGAAGTAAGTAGTAATATGTTTGGCACAGACTAGATGGGACAAAGGTCCTGTTTTTGTCCTGTCGTGCTCTCTGATTCTACAAAGGGATATGGAAAGATTGACAAAGGTAATTCCTAACTGTGATCTTAACAGCTGAAGGCATTAGGAATTTCAAGGTTATGTTCTTGAATGATGTACAAAAGAACAGGGTGAGGGGATAAACAAGGTTGGCACATCATTTGGAAAGAAGACAAAGAAAGAGCCAAAGTAAATTGGTGAGTACTGGTAAATGGATAAATAGGATAGACAGAAATTAGGATTTGAACAGTATAATTTGGATGGTCAAGTATAGGATAGAAGTACAAGGCAGTCAGTTAGGAGTGTGTTCATATGGACAACAAAGGAGTGGATGAAAGCTTCAGCTGCAGATGAGCTGAACAAGGATGACAGTAGACAATGTTACCCAAGTGGATGGAGGCTTAGGTACTATTTCCAGGTTAATCTCAACACAGCTAACATGAGATTTAAAGATTGATCTTTGCAGGGTTATGATTCACACAGACTAGAGAAGAAGAGCAGGAGAAGACCAAAAGACCCAATGTCAATCCCAATTCCACCTCATGCTGCCTGGAAAAACCTCAGTAATCCATTTTCTATCCTTCACAAATGCATAATTTCTTTGAAGAGGTGTAAAGGCAAGAAAAAAGCCAGGCCAATAAATTACATTACATCAGGTTGGAGGCTACCCAGAGGAAATATGAAGGATTGCTCCTCCACTGTGAGGCCTCATATTCCGTCTGGGTAGCCTCCAACCTGATGGCATAAACATTGATTTTTCTAGCTTCTGGTATTATTTCCCCTTCCCCTTTCCCTTTTCTTTCCTTCCCCACTCTGGCTTCCCTCTTACCTCTTCTCCTCACTTGCCGATCGCCCGCCATGCCCCTTGTTGCCCCTCCTCTTTCTCTTTCTCCAATGATGCACCTTCCTCTGCTATCAGAATCCTTCAACCCTTTACCTTCCAGCTTCTCAGATCATCTCCTCCCCCCACCACCTTATTCTAGCTTCTTTCCCCCTTCTTTTTCAGTCCTGATGAAGGGTCTCAGCCCAAAACGTCGACTATTCCTACCTTTAAACCTATCTTTACCTCCACCCCCCAGCTTTCTGCAGGGATCGCTTCCTCTGTGATTCCCTTGTCCATTTGTCCCTCCCCGCTAATCTCCCTCCTGGCACTTATCCCTGCAAGTGGCCTAAGAGCCGCACCTACCACCTACACATCCTCCCTCAATTCTATTCAGGGCCCAAAACACTTCTTCCAGGTGAGGCAGCACTTCACCTGCAAATCTGCCTCATTGTCTGTTGTGTCCGGTATTCCTTCTCTACATTGGTGAGACTCGTTGTAAATTAGGGTACCGCATCGCCGAGCACCTCTGCTCCATCCATCAAAAGTGGAACTTCCTGCTGGCGAAATATTTACATTCTGATTTTGATTTTCATTTCCATTCTGACATATTGGTCCATGGCCTCTTCTTGTGCAAAGATGAGGCCACCCTCAGGGTGGAGGAGCAGCACCAGCACCTTATTCTGTCTGGGTAGCCTCAAACCTGATGGCATGAATCTGATTTTAAAAAAAATCCCTCTCCCTCTCCCTGTCCCTCCCCTCTTTGATTCTCCATTCTGGCCTCTTACCTCTTCTCACCTGCCTCTCACCTCCTCCTGGGTCCCCTTCTTCCCTTTCTCCTATGGTCCACTCACCTCTCCTATCAGATTCCTCCTTCTCCAGCCCTTTATTTTTCCAATCCACCTGGCTTCACCTATCACCTTCTTGCTAGCCTCCTTCCCCTCCCCCCATCTTTTTATTCTGGCATCTTCCCCCTTTTCATTCCTGAAGAAGAGTTTCGCCCCAAAACATTTACTGTTTATTCATTTCTGTAGATGCTGCCTGACCTACTTAGTCCAAATTTGGGCCACTGGTACCATCTGGGGGGAATAATTCTTATAGTGATTTTTGGCAAGTGATTTTTCTAACCCTTAGTGTTAGATAATATGTGATAGCATTGCAGTGGTGGTAGCTTGCATTTTAACCTCCATGCTATAAGAACCATGGTGCCATGGTGCTTTGCCAATGATAAGATGAATTATGCCAGGTACCTGTCCCCTTACTTTGCTCAGATGATGAGCCTCCCAGAGAAGAATCCTGTATATGAGGCCTTTAGGACAGGCCAATTCTCAGTGCAGCTGTCAAGTAACAACCCCTTTGAGCAGATCCCTGTGGACCAGGCTATTGAAGCCACAGTGAACAAAGACACACAGACTCCTGGAGGCACATCACGGTTCAGCCTGAATGCTGGAGCTATCAAGTGTTACTACATAACAGCTGAGCACCACAGTGCATTCCTGGGACAGTTAAGGGAGGTGGTGCAAGGCAACAAATCACAGCTTTGTTATGCGGAGCTGCAGTGGCCAAGAATCCAGAAAGATGAGGAAGCAGTTTCAGCAGTGGTTAGCCTCATACATGAATGGGTCAACCCATTTGCAGAGAAGCGGGACCTCATTAGCATCTCTACAGCAAAGGCAGCCCTCAAGGACATTGCTCCGACCTGATGAAGGCATATGAGATTGGTGAGCAAAGATATGCAACCTTCAAGGATGACAGACTAGAGGAAGACCCACCAGCAAAGAAATTCCATGACCCAGTGAAAACCAACAAGCTGAAAACATTCAGTGATATGTGTAAGCAGCGAGAAGTGAAATCAAATGAGAGGGCGATCATCTTGAAAGCAGACAGGTCTTTGTTTGGACGCATCATAGTGATGGCACAAGGGCGCAATCTATGTATGGAGGATATCCTTTCTCATCCCCTTGGACCATTGCCCTGGGCCCTGTTCACACCAGAAGGATTGCTGAGAAAGACAAATAAAGCTACTTTAGCCACAATCTTGCAGAAAAATGTACCAGTAGAAGAGCAACTCCCAGGAAACTCTGCTACAGTGGTTGATTGAATGAACTTGGTCCAAAGAGTGAAAGGTGATCAAGTTAATTTCAGAGATGTTGCCACAACAATTCTGGGTATGGCTCTGAAGGAAGGCAGTCAGAGTAGCAGAATAGATGTTGTGTTTGACACATACAAGGAGAACTCTATCAAGAATAGTGAAGGATCTCCACGGGGTGAAGACACTGGTCATGAATTGCAAGGTATCACAGGCACACAGATGGTGAGGCAGTGGAGGAGCTTCCTGACCAAAGTCAGTAACAAAAATAGTCTCATTAGCTTCATAGTCCATGAATGGTGGAAGGCGGAGTACAGAGCAAAGCTACAGAAGATTCTGTATGCAACTGTGAATGACAAATGTTACAGAATCACATCTCAAGAGAATGAGGAGGTGTCAGCTCTTCAGTGTCAACAAGAAGAAGCAGATGGCCGCCTACTTCTTCATGCTGCCCATGCCACAAGAGAGGGATACCAATCTGTAGTGATCTGCTCAGAAGACACAGATGTCTTTATCATGTCTTTAGCATTTTGTGACAAGATTGAGGCCCCATTGTTCCAGAAGTGTGGCACTAGAACCTGTACAAGGCTTGTAGACATCAGGAAGGTTGCTGCCACTGTTGGCATAGAGGTTTGTAGGGCTTTCATCAGGTTGCACGCATATACAGGATGTGACACTAAGCGCTTTTGCAGGTAAAGGGAAGACAAGCGCCCTAAAACTTCTGACTAGCAACAGGGAAACTCGACATATTCTTAGAGTTGGGTCAGGAATGGGACCTCTCCCCAGAACTGATGGACAAACTGGAGGCATTTACATGTTTCCTGTATGCCCCCAAAATCATCGACCGCCAAGGTCAATGAGCTCAGGTATCACCTTTTCTGTGCCAAAAAAGGTGAAATCGAAAGTCATCAACTCCCACCATGCAAGGACTGCTTAACAAAACGTGCACAGTGAGCCAACTACCAGGCTGGTATATGGAGAAGATGTTTAGAGAAGGACCCACAAGTGCCAAGCGCTGTTGGCAGAGGATGGAAGATGGAGAGAGAAGAGGAAGCTGAACAGTTGGTGGTATACTGGATGGAAGGCCAGCCAGCACCCGATGCCGACCTGGTTCTACTGGCTTGTAACTATCCAAAAAAATTTTCACTCCCAAGATGTATGTGTGTTGCCAATGGCCTCACGTGTACTGACATGTGTAGACTGGCAGAATGTGAGAACCAGGCATCCACCTCAGAGAGTGTGGAAAGTTCAGATGAAGATGTGGAAGACTTGGAAAATTGTTATGATTATTAATAGGTTATGAAAGTATGGGAAACAAAGTATGGAAAGCAGTCTTTGATTAAATATATTCATTTTACAACCAAATGGGGCCTAGGTTATGGCTGTGTGGAACCCCCAGATTTGAATTATTGTACTGTAACTCTATATGCTATGACAAAAGCTTAAGATTGCTTTGATTTGATACAACAATATGGAAGATATCATGACATTGATAAAACTCCAGAAATCTCTCCAAATGAGGTTTTTTACCTTTTGGGGTGACATTTTCTGTTGTACTGATGTTAATATGGAATATATACTTATTTGAAGTAATAAAGCTACCACTGGTGCAATGCTATCACATATTTTCTAACTCTAGAGATGTATACCTTGCCAAAAATCACTATGAGCATTAATCCTCTCAGATGGTACTGACCAACCCTACTGGCTTACGGACTAACTGAGCTCTTCCAGCATTTTGTGTCTGTTGCCCTGGATTTCTAGTGTCTGCAGAATTGACTGTGTTTGGTATAATCTACAGATTTACTGACCATCCAAGGCTATTGACCAGGTCATTAATAGAAGGTGTGAACAAGAAAAGCGAATCTATGAGTAATTTCCTTTTGTGGATGGTGGTTGAGCTGGGTTTGTGGTGTTGCGTAGTGAGTAATATTAGTCAGAGAGAGAAAATATTACAAAGGAGTAACTCGGCAGTGCTATTGATAAGAATACTCAATGCTGGAAAATTGGGATGCTATATAATGTAGTGCATACTGCCCAGTCCATCATGAGTTAGTCTCTCCCCACCATTAAGCACATCTACACGAAGTGGTGTCGCAGGTAAACAGCATTCATCACGCAAACCACGCTGTCTCTAACTGTTGCCATCAGGAAGGAGGTATCGGAGCCTCAGGACCCACACCACCGGGTCCAGGAACAGTTATTACCCTTCAACCGTCAGGCTTCTTGATCCAAAGGGGATAACTTCACTGCTGCATCACTGAACTGTTCCCATAACCTATGGGCTCACTTTCAATGACTCTTCATCTCGTGTTCTTGATTTGTTTGTTACTTATTTATTATTATTATTTCATTTTTTTCTGTTGTATTTGCACATTGGTTGGTGCTCCATCCACTTGCTGCTGTTGCCCTTCGCAGCTCAGCATAAGATGTAATGGATTTAGAAGATGCTGTTGGACTACCCTGGGTGAGGAACTGTAGTGTATCTTGTAGATGATACAGGCTGCACTAGTGGTGGAGGGAACGGATGCTTAGGATGGCTAATGGGCTGTCAGTTGAGCAGTTTTTAAAGATTAAAGATTAGCTTTATTTGTCGCATGTACATTGAAACATCAGTGACATACTCCATTTTGCTGTAATGACCAACACAGTCAGGATGTGCTGGAAGCAGCCCACAAGTGTTGCCATGCTTCTGGTGCCAACATAGCATGTCCACAACTTACTGACCTTAACTGTATGTTTCGGGATCGTAGAGGAAACCAGAGCACCTGGAGGAAACCCACATGATCATGGGGAGAATGTAAAAAACTTCTTGCAGACAGCAGCAGTAATTGAACCCCGAATGGAGGTCACTGGTGCAATGGCACTAACTGCTATGCTACTGTGCCGCAGTCTGTCTTTTATCTTGGATGGTGTTGAGTTGCTTGAAAGCTTTTGGAACTGCAATCAGACTATTCCATCGCATACCTTGCTGCATGATACCATGCCTTTGACCTGGTCTTGCAGCATGTATTCATGTCGTGGCCCAGTTTCTTTTCTGGTCAGTAATGTTTCCCTGGGTATTGATGGTGGATAATTCAGCACTGGCGATGCCATTGAATGCCCACGATAGATGGTTCTCTGTTTTATTGGAAAAATTCAGTTCACGCCACCTTAATGGAGCATATATTGCATACCAAATATTAACCCATATGTGAATATTGTCTTGAGTCCTGCTGCATGTACCTCAGACTGTTTCATTTGCTGAGTAGTCATGAATGGTATTAACCAGTTATCTGGATCCTCTCTTTGACTTTTTGACATTTGATCTGTCTGTTGCTACTAACATCCATTGTACAAAGTGTGATTCCAACATCTGGAGTACTTCCACCATCTACTGTTTTTGCTGTAGGGTCATGGTGCTGGTCCTATTATCCACATTTAATGGCACCTGTCCTTGGCCATCCTATCTATGTTTATTCTGTCTAGGTTCATCTGTATTTAACTGTTTCCCTATTACCTCCTGTATTCAGGAGCAAGTTTGAGGTTAGTTTCTTTCCTCACTGATCTCAAGTCCTCCTCGCCGAATAGCTCTGCAGTATGTTCTGGTGTGTGTTTGCTCTGGTATACTTTGGGAGATGAGACTGTTGGGATGGTGTTAACCTTACCTCACCTTTCTTAGTGACATGGCTGCCCTCTGTTGGCCAGCAGTGCATGCATGTTTCCTTTTGTCTACAGAAACTAGCACTTGCTTTCATTTACCTTTTATATCTTTTATACATGATCTTTTTCTTGTGCATTGCCTGTGTTTGAAACACTTTCAGGATATGATGACATTTAAATGTTGCATACTTTCTGGCTTACAATATAAATCCATTTTGTGGGTGAATGTTGCTGGCAAGGCCAGTTTTCATTGCCTGTCTTGAACTGCCCTTAAGAAGGCCAGTGTCTTGTATCATGCAGACCTTCTGGTAAAGGTACTCCCCCTGTGTTGTTAGTTAGCAGTTTCTAGGATCTACACCAAAATAATCCCCAGGAAGCACACAGTGTGTGTTTTCTAATACATTTTCTTTTGCGATATACCATGTCAGTTGTCGGATCAAGCATACCTGAACCTAGTGATGTTTTAGGTTTTATCTTCTCTTGGAAGTTAAGTGTATCAGTAGTTGCTTGAAGACTGGTCTAAGTGGACTAGTAATTCACATCAGTGACTGAGGATCAAAATCTACACAATGTCAAGATGCAGTACATGCAATGCTAATCAGATGACAGAAAGCCCCATTTTTTGGCCATGAAATTACTTCAGTTTCACTTCAATCTATCACAGAGAATTTAGAAAGTAAAGAGTCAATTTACAATGTAATGTTATAACCAGAAGAGCTGCCTTTAGAATGAACCCTGCCCGCCAGCACCAATTTATGAAATGCATGGTTAGCAACAAATTGAACGAAAGGGATCAACAAATCTGAACAAGCATTCCCCTATAGGCTTCAGATACAGTGCAAAATCCTATACTTGGAGATTCAGCTTATTACCTGTTCGTGATTTCTGGTTTAAATTGTGTTTCAGAAACTTTAGTGCGAAAACCTAGGGCCCATGCAGCTCTGAAAAAATGGAGTATCAGCTGTCCCAGCTTTCAGAATTACAGGCTCTATGTAAATTCTCTGGTATTCATATAAAAATATCTGAAGGCAATGTTTTAAGAAGAAGAGGGATGATAAAGTTGGAGGCTTTCTGGGAAAAAATGTTTTTGAATTGTTTTCTACCTAAAGAATTCTGTTCCAGGAATAAGTGGCAACCATGCAAGGATTCCACTTCCCTTACCCTGAGAATGTTGCATGTGGCTTTCAGATGCGGATTATGGTCCAGTCCCATTTATTTGTGCTTTGCATTGACACAGTGGCACACCAGAGATTTTGTAATGTGGCAGTAAATTTCAATAAGAAATTATGACTTTGTCATTTAATTTCAGTTTCATGAATAATAGCATGAGAGGCTGAAACTTCGAGTTCAAAAGCAGTGTGACAGAGAATCTTCATAAGGAGTTCAAAGGCAGTGGGAGAGATGAACTGTATAAATTCAAAGGCAGTGGGAAAGAGGGGCTTCATGTATTCAAAGGCATGGGGCCGAGATGAATTCTTCCTTCCAAAAACGTGCAATATTCTTAAATTAAGGGAAGTGTACCCTCTTTATGGTTGTCATTTATTCCTGGCATAGAGTTTTATTGCTAGAAATTAAAATCAAAGCTAATTTTTCCAAATGGGATTTCAGGCTTTTCATTTTTGGTTTTAATTGGTGAAAATCAAAAACAAAATTACATTCTGAATAAAGGCAGTATGCCAAGGTTTAACTGCTTTTTCATCTTCAAAGCATTGTTTTAAGATTCTTTGGTATGTGCACCTGAGAAGACAGACAGGACCTCTGATAAATACTGTATCTCTTGAACAAATTGTATGAGTTGGTATGGACTACAGACCTAAAAAAGGGAGAAGTTGAGGAAGAGATATGCAGACAAATAAGGAAATGAGTAAAATAAATAGTGATGGGAAATTTCAACTACCCAACTGTTGATTGGATCAAAGTGGTAGTTGAAGGTATATATATATTAAATAGTGCAAAAAGAGAAATTAAAGTAGTGAGATGTTCATGGGTTCAATGTCCATTCAGAATTCCAGTGCCAGAGGGGAAGAAGCTGTTCCTGAATCATTGAGTGTATGCCTTCAGGCTCCTGTACCTCTTCCCTGATGGTAGCACTAAGAAGAGGGCATGTCCTGGGTGATAGGGATCCTTAATGATGGATACTACCTTGCATCGCTCCTTGAAGATGTCCTGGATGCTGGGGAGTCTAGTGCCCATGATGGAGCTGACTGAGTTCACAACTTTCTACAGCTTATTTCAATCCTGTGCAGTGGCTCCTTCATATCAGCTACTGATGCAGCCAGTTAGAATGCTCTCCATGGTATATTTGTCTTTGGTGACATACCAAATCTCCTCGAACTCCCAATGAAATATATAGCCACTGTCATGCCTTCTTTGTAACTGCATCAATATGCTGGGCCCAGGGTAAATCCTCAGTGATGTTGACACCAGGAAATTGAAACTGTTCACCCTTTCCACTATTGATCCCTCGATGAGGACTGGTGTGTGTTCCCTCATCTTACTGTTTTTGAAGTCCACAATCAATTCTTTGGTCTTACTAAGGTTGAGTGCAAGGTTGTTACTGTGACACAACTCAAACAGCTGATCTACAGTTGCAAGAGATTGTTTGTGAACCCTTGCAATTGCCTGGTATTCTGCACTAATTGCTCATAAAATGTGGTCTGATTTTCATCTAAGTCACAATCTGCCTAAACAAATAACACACAAACAATTGTACTTTTCATGTCTTTATTGAATACATTGTTGAATCATTTACTGTCCAGGCTGGAAAAAGTATGTGAGTCCTTGTGTTTAAAAACTGGTAGAACCTCCTTTAGCAGCAATAACCTCCACCAAATGTTTCCTGTAGCTGCTGATCACAACAGCGAGGAGGAATCTTAGATTATTCCTCCACATAAAACTGTTTCAGTTCATCAATATTTCTGGGATACCTTGCATGAACAGCCCTCTTCAGGTCATACTACAGCATCTCAGTTGGGTTAATGTCTGGACTCTGACTTGGCCGTTGGAAAACACAGATTTTCTTCTTTTTAAACCCTTCTGTTGTTGATTTATTCTTGTATTTCAGATCATTGTCTTGTTGCAACATCCAAATTCTGTTACGCTTCAGGTGATGGACTGCTACCCTGACATTCTCCTGTAAAGTGTCTTGATACAATTTTGAATTCATTGTTCTCTCAGTGATTGTAAGTTGTCCAGGCCCTGAGGCAGCAAAGCAGCCCCAAACCATGCTTCACAGTTGGAATGAGGTGTTGCTGCACAGTGTCCTTTTACCACCAAACGTAACAATATGCATATCTGCCAAAAAATTCAACTTTTGTCTCATCTGTCCACAGAACATTGTCCCAGAAGCGTCGTAGAATATTCAGGTGGTCTTTTGCAAACTTCAGATGTGCAGCAGTATATTTTTTTGGGAAACAGTGGTTTTCCCCGTCTCCTTCCATGAACACCATTCTTGTTCAGTGTTTATCTTATAGTGGACATACGAACAGAGACTTCAGCAAGTCCTAGAGATTTCTGCATTTCTTTTGCTGTTACCCTTGGGTTCTTTTTCACCTCCTTCAGCATTGCACGTTGTGCTCTTGTTGTGATCTTTGCAGGATGTCCACTCCTAGGGAGAGTAGAAACAGAATTGAGTTTTCTCCATTTGTAGACAATATATCTTACTGTGGCCTGACAAATACTTAGGTCTTTAGAAATTCTTTTGTAGCCTTTTCCAACATCATGCATCTCTCTAGTTCTTCTTAAAAGGTCCTCTGAATGTTGTTTTGATTGAGGCATGGTGCACAAAAACAGATCTTTCTTGAGCAGAACAGGCTCTGTCAGTTACCTGACTTTGTGTGTCTTTTTTATAGGGCAGGGCAGCTCTACAACCTATACCTGCCATCTCATCTCATTGATTGGAACACCTAACTCCAAATAGCTTTTCTGGAAGGCATTACCCCAGAGGTTCACATACTTCTTTGAACCTAGACTGTGATTGTTTAAATGGTGTACACTCTGGCCCAATTAAACAGCAGCCCTAATGGATAGGAGAACAGCCGGTTAGGAATGCAAGTTCAGAAGACATAATGGACAACAAAACAGGAGTGATTGAAAAGTAGGAAAAAGGTCAAAAAACAATTAAGAAGGCTAAACAAAAGCATAAAGTTAATTTGCAAAGGAACATAAAACAATATTGTAACTGTTTACAGACACAAGGAGATAAAAGGCTGAGATGGGAATAGTGCCATGAAAGAATGAACAAGACAGGCTGGTTGGATGGGTAGTTTGTGAGGTGGTGCATTCCTCCATCTGCTTAAATGGCTTCTGTGTGCTCCTAGTGCATCGTCTCCAGGTTTTCAAAACCAGCCCAAATGTTCTGTCTCCACTCTGAGCATTTGTAAGCCAGGAATCAATGGAGATGCTGCATTTCTTCAAGGATATCTTTGAGTGCATCCTTGATATTTCCCTGTGTTTGTCTAGTAATCTCATACCAAGTCTGGTTTGTGTCAGATCTTCAAGTACCCTTTTCTTCAATCAACCAAAGACATTGCTAGCATATTTAAGGTGGTAATGAATTTTTCATCAATGTCTGTCTCCAGCAAGCAAGCAGGGGTGTGGAACACCCTTCTCAGATTTGGTTGCCCTCTGAAATTGGTCTCCATCTTGCATTCTCCCACAGTGGCAGGTAGGCCATGATGTTAACCAACAAGGCTGCAACAGAACCAATCTCAGTGAAGTTGGGTGTCAAGTAGGGCTTGTGCCACCCAATCTTACCAATTATACCTCTTACAAATACGTGCAAGCTATTAATATCACAAGCATTGAGGATCTCAGCACCGATCCTTGTTTGAAGAGCCTTCCAACATATTCTTCCTAATCAATATTAGGATGACCCCCCCCGCCCCCCCATTTTCCTTCCCCATCCTTCACGCCTGAAACTTGTATACCTCAGATCATTGAGCTGCCACTGTCAAAGTACAGGGCTCATCCTGCCCTTTCAATCATGTTTTGTGATTATAATGATATTCTGTACCCATCACTGTGAGCACCCGTATACTAATCAACATTAAGCTCTTTAGTCTTACCTCTCAGGCTTCTTGCATTGCAATTTATGCAGCTTAGCCTACTATGCACATGACTTATTGTGCCTCCATTTGTTCTGCCTCCAAGATTTAGTCTGTCTTCTATATTTGACTGTACCCTCTTACATGCTGTACAAATAGTCTGTGTTCTGTCTCCTACCAAATTAGTTTAAAGAGGATCAAACCTCCATGCAAGAAGATTGGTTGCCTTCCAGTTCCAATACAGCTCATCCTGATTTTACAGGTCCTATCTGTCTCTGCAGCAGACCTGATAATCCAAGTTTCTAAAGACCTTTCTCCTGCGCCACCACTTTAACCACGTATTGATCTAACCTGCCCTCACACTCATTCATATGTGGCACAAGATATAATCAAGGATTACAGTCCCGCTCTTTAGCCTGTTGCCTAACTTCCTAAAATGATGTTGAAGCACATCATTTCTCTTTCTATCTCTCCTTGATACTGTAACCTCTGACCAATCAGAATGCTCTCCACTGTTCTCTGATACGTTCCTAAGCCCAGCATCAGGGAGGCAACATATCATCTTGGACATCACAGAAATGCCTGTCTAATACCCTCAGGACCAAGGTCGCTATCACTATAGTTTTCCCAAGTAGTTTTCCTCCCCTGCAGTGCAGCAAAGACAATTACAGAGTCTAATCATCACAATCTCTCTCCATGCATTTATCCTATCATCCGAGGAATCATTCTGGTGAACCTTTGTTACACTTCCTTCATGGTAAGAACATCCATTCTCAGACAAGAAGACTAAAACTGCTCATGCCTGTTCAAAGCACAGTGCAATTGTAAAAGCCATACCCATTAACATTCCATTTGCCTCCTTAACTACTTCTTGCATCTAATTACTAATTTTATTGATTGATATTCAGAGGTACTTGTGTGTATCCAAATTATACTGCAATTGCCACGTATTTGCCCACTCATTATTCAAATCACTCTGGAGCACCTCTGTGTCCTCCTCACAGCTCACTCTCCCACCCAGTAATGTATTATCCACAAACTTAGATATGTTATATTTAATTATCTTATCTCAGTCATTAACATAAATCATGATTAGCTGTGGTCCAAGCACTGAACCCTGAAGTACACTGCTACTCACCATCTATCAATCTGAGAAATTCCTGGTCATTCTTGCCCTGTTTCCTGTCTGCCAAACATTTATCTATCCAATCTCAATTTTTCCCATTAATGTCATGCATGGAATCTTAGTGAAAGCCTTCTGGAAATCCTCACTCTCTGACCTACCTCCATATGCTTTACATCTTCCAAAAACACCAGTGAATTTGCCAAGTATGATTGCTTTGATGTCAACTGGAATGTCTTTCGTGAGGAGGGTTTCTCTGAGTTCACGGAAGGGGTCACGAGTTTCATCCAGGAGTGTATCAAGGATGCTGTCCCCAAAAATCAGGCAAGGTCTATCCAAACCAGAAACCATGGATCAACAGTTCCGTGTGAGCAGTAGGAAGCACGAGACACAGAGCTTACATTGCTGGTGACCAACAGGAACTCAGGAAATGCAGCTATGATCTGTGCAAAGTCATCAAGGCAGCGAAACGACAATACAGGGACAAGATCCAGACACAACTCTCCACCAACAGCATGTGCAGCTTATGCTACGGTCTGCATAGCATCGCAGACTTCAAAGCTAAACACAGTGGTGTTTCCGACATTGCTGCCTTTCTCCCAGATGAGCTATATCGTTTTTACTCTCGGTTCGATGTCGCCAACACTGAGCCCCCAGGGAGAGCTGTCGAAGGACCTGTACCTTGGTCATCTCGGAGGCTGAAGTACACAGGTGTTTCCAATGAGTGGACAGTCGCAAGCCTGTGGGACGGGACGGCATCCCAGGGCAGGTACTCAGGATGTGCGTGGCACTACTGGCAGGTGTGTTTACAGACATTTGTAATCTCTCTCTCTCTCTCCCCCAGTGTAGAGTGCCCTCCTGCTTCGAAACATCCACCATTGTCCCTGTACCTAAAAAGACCAAGGTAACATGTCTGAACAACTGGCATCCTATCACACTCAACTCAATAATAAGCAAATGCTTTGAGAGGCTGGTGAAGGATTACATCTGCAGCATGCTACCACCCAAACTGGATCCCCTACAATTCACCTACCGGACACAACCGATTGACAGATGACACAATAGCCACAGCTCTGCACTCTGTCCTTACACATCTGGAGAAGGATGCTTATGTGCGAATGCTGTTCTTGGACTACAGTTCAGCATTCAACACCATAATTCCCTCCAGGCTTGACAAGAAGTTCAGAGACCTCGGCCTTCACCCTGCCTTGTGCAGATGGATCCTGGACTTCCTGTCAGGTCGCCAGCAGGTGGTAAGAGTGGGTTCCCTCACCTCTGCCCCTCTGACCCTCAACACAGGTGCCCCTCAGAGCTGTGTCCTAAGTCCCCTCCTTTACTCTCTGTATACCCATGATTGTGTCACCACCCACAGCTCCAATCTGCTAATTAAAATTGCTGACGATACTACACTAATTGGCCTAATCTCAAATAATATTGAGGCGGCCTACAGAGAAAAAGTCATCACCCTGACACAACTGTGTCAAGAAAATAATCTCTCCCTCAATGTCGCAAAAACAAAGAAACTGGTTGTGGATTACAGGAGGAATAGAGACAGGCTAACCCCTATTGACACCAATAGATCTGGGGTTGAGAGGTAAACAACCTTAAGTTCCTTGGCATACACATCACCGAGGATCTCACGTGGTCTGTACATACCGGCTGTATGATGAAAAAAGCACAACAGCACCTCTTTCACCTCAGACGGTTGATGAAGTTTGGTATAGGCCCCCAAGTCCTAAGGACTTTCTACAGGGACACAATTGAGAGCATCCTGACTGGCTGCATCACTGCCTGGTATGGAACTGTATTTCCCTCAATCGCAGGACTCTGCAGAGAGTGGTGTGGATGGCCCAGCTCATCTGCAGATGTGAACTTCCCACTATTCAGGACATTTACAAAGACAGGTGTGTAAAACGGGCCTGAAGGATCATTGGGGACCCACGTCACCCCAACCACAAGCTGCTACCATTGGGGAAATGGTACCACAGTATAAAAGCCAGGACATACAGGCTCCGGAACAGCTTCTCCCACCAGGCCATCAGACTGATTAATTCATGCTGATACAATTATATTTCTATGTTATATTGACTGCCCTGTTGTACATACTATATATTACAAATTACTATAAATTGCACATTTAGACAGAGACACAATGTAAAGATTTTTGCTCCTCGTGTAAATGAAGGATATAAGTAATAAAGTCAATTCAATTTAATTCTTTCATTAATCCATACTAACTTTGACCAATCTTGTTGATCTTTTCTAAATTTTTAATAATGGACAGCTTTTTTTTCCACAATTACTTTCAGGCTAACTGGTCTATAATTCCTTGCTATTGAGGACATTTACCTATCCTGTGGTCTTCACCTGTGACCGATGAAGATGCACAAACTTCGATTGGTACTTCCATTTATATGGTGCTGAGGTAGTGGGGAGAAGCTTCCACTATTGATTAAAAGCTCCCAATGTTGTGGGTCTCAAATAGCCTCTGGCAACCAATTCTAGCTCTAGGCCTTCACGTGTGGCTTAACTACTAAGCATGCCAAAACAGTTTCTACTGGCAGAAGAAGGGGCAAAGGCAAGTTACTGGTGCCTTAAAACCAGCTGCTTCGAGCAGCGAATACCTCTGACATCTTGCATTAAAGTAAATGTAGTTGAGCTCTCAGCCCTCCCATGATCCCTTACCTGTCTGCTGTGCCTACTGGACTTGCATGGTCTATCCTCTACATTTGGGTCAAACTCCCCACCTACTCCTCTGCTACTGAGTTTTCCACCCCCTGACAAATTAGCTTAAACTCATTCTGAGTACTGCGAGTAAATTTTCCTGCAAGGGTAGTAGTCCCCTTCCAGTTTAGGTGCAAACTGTCTTCTTTGTACAGATCCCACCCAGAAATAATTCCAATGATCCAAGTGCCTAAAGCCTTCCCTCTTCCACCAGATCTTTAGCCAGACATTTGTCCATCTTATGCGTAGCTCTCAAAGTTCACTTTGCAGGACCTCATCCCTCTTTCTGTGTATGTTGTTAGTACTAATGTGTAGTACGATCACTGGCTGTTCTCCATTCCCCCTTCAGAATATTTTGCACCCACTCTGAGACATCCCTGCCACCGGCATCAGGGAGACAACAGACCATTCTGGAGTGTCATGCTAGGCCACAGAAACAATTGTTTTCTCTTCTCATTAACAAATCCCCCACCAATACTGTTCACTGAGGTCTCTGCCCTCTCCTGCTGTGCATCAGAGCCAGCTGTGGTGGCACAAAGTAGGTTGCAGCTGCTGCTTCCTTTGAAAAGGCCATTATTCTCAACTGTCTTCAAAATTGTATACAGGTTTGAGAGGGGTTGATCATAAGGACTCCAGTAGTACCTGCCAGCATTTACTGTGACTTCTTTTCTCTCTGTACCTGCGGTGTGACCAACTTGGTAAGTGTATTATCCGCCATATTTCATGAAGATGCTTCATTGTGAATCCAAATGCTCTATGCAGCTCTATTCCATACACTGCCAATGGAAATGTCTCCAATCTCCTGCATTCCTGACGGAGGAGCATGCCACAGCCCTGGCTTCCACTTTACTCCCAGTCATTGGCTAATACAGTGCAGAAACATGCCCTTTGGCCCAACTTGTCCTTGATGATCAAGTTGGACAGGTTGTGCCAAAGTACTTGTCTGTCTTTGGAAAGCAGGCAAGTACGTTGGGTCATAAAACTGTCATAAGTTAAGCCTAACACATGAATGTATCAGTATGTTTTATCGGAATTAGCCAAAATATTCACATTAAATGCTGAGACTTAAAACCAGCTATTGGAAGGCAAATCTTTGTAGTGGGTTTGGAGCTAGCTGTGTGAGTGCTGTAGTTAGGGAACTGGTGGCCCTCGTACCAGCCCCCATAGAGTGTAATAGTGTGCCATGTTGTGTAATGCACTTTCTGGGAACTGCACAGTAGTAATTTGAAGTTTTGGTTCAATCTAGCCGTTGTAACTTGATTAAGGAATATTTGGTTCTTTAAAGCCATTCCATTCCAACAGAAGTCCTGTTTTAAACCAATCATCACAATGCCCCTGTGATTGCCCTAACTGAGTATTGTAGTGATGAGGAGTCTCTGATCATGTTCCTATGGTGACAGTATGATTGCAAATTAACCCGATGCATCAGCCTTCAAATATTATGCTGAGTCGGCTCTTCAGTGCAAGAGCTTTTGGATTGCTAATGCATACGTAACGGTGAAGTGGGAATTAAGAGAGATAAAAACTGAATCCTCAGGCATGGTTCTCCTTTGAAATGAAAGCTTTGTTAACAGTTTGCATTTCTTGGTGATGGGTAGGGCCATTTAGATGTGGGGAGAAACCTATTTCCTAATTACTAGAGAAGTGTAATGTGACCTCATTTATCTGCATCTTACCTGGAATGTGTGTGGACTGTGCTATTCCACTGCCAGTGTTAATGGTGGGATGCACCCCTGGCTTAGATTTGAGCAACACACACGAAATGCTGGTGGAACTCAGCAAGTCAGGCAGCATCTGTCCTGCTCCTCCATTACGCCATTAGCATTTATGGCAGCAATGAAGGTCCTGCATCTCTTGCTGTGTTCAGGGCTTCGTTCATCATGCCAGTAGCTTTTAGGCAGTATCTATGACAGGGGATAAACTATCAGAGTTTCAGGCTGAGACTATTCATTAAGACACACCATATTCCCCTCCACAGATGCTTCCCAGTTCTTCTTCTCTCAATTCCTCCGTCTCTGCCGTATCTGCTCTCAGGATGAGACTTTTCCTTCTAAAATGAAGGCGATGTCCTCCTTTTTCAAAGAAAGGGGCTTCCCTCCCTTCATCATTAATGCTCAGCCACATCTTTTCCATTTCACGCTCGTCTGCTTTCATCCCATCCTCCCGCCACCCTACCAGGGATAGGGCTCTTCGTCCTCACCTACCACCACACCGCCCTCCGTGTCCAGCACATAATTCCCTGAAACTTCCACCATCTCCAACAGGATCCCACCACCAAGCACATCCGCCCCCCCGCCTCCCCCCCAACTTTCTGCTTTCAGCAACTCCCTTGTCCATTCGTCCATCCCCACCGACCCACCTCTCTCCCTCCTGGCACCTAGAAACCATAGAAAAACTACAGCACAGAAACAGGCCTTTTGGCCCTTCTTGGCTGTGCCGAACCATTTTCTGTCTAGTCCCACTGACCTGCACACGCACCATATCCCTCCATACACCTCCCATCCATGTATCTGTCCAATTTATTCTTAAATGTTAAAAAAGAACCCGCATTTACCACCTCGTCTGGCAGCTCATTCCATACTCCCACCACTCTCTGTGTGAAGAAGCCCCCCCAATGTTCCCTTTAAATTTCCCCCCCCCTCACCCTTAACCCATGTCCTCAGGTTTTTTTTTCTCCCCTTGCCTCAGTGGAAAAAGCCTGCTTGCATTCACTCTGTCTATACCCATCATAATTTTATATACCTCTATCAAATCTCCCCTCATTCTTCTACGCTCCAGGGAATAAAGTCCTAACCTATTCAACCTTTCTCTGTAACTGAGTTTCTCAAGTCCTGGCAACATCCTTGTAAACCTTCTCTGCAGTCTTTCAACCTTATTTATATCCTTCCTGTAATTTGGTGACCAAAACTGAACACAATACTCTAGATTCGGCCTCACCAATGCCTTATACAACCTCATCATAACATTCCAGCTCTTATACTCAGTACTTTGATTAATAAAGGCCAATGTACCAAAAGCTCTCTTTATGACCCTATCTACCTGTGACGCCACTTTTAGGGAATTTTGTATCTGTATTCCCAGATCCCTCTGTTCCACTGCACTCCTCAGTGCCTTACCATTAACCCTGTATGTTCTACCTTGGTTTGTCCTTCCAACGTGCAATACCTCACACTTGTCTGTATTAAACTCCATCTGCCATTTTTCAGCCCATTTTTCCAGCAGGTCCAAGTCCCTCTGCAAGCTTTGAA
The DNA here is from genome assembly GCF_030028105.1 of Mobula birostris. Taxonomy (NCBI): domain Eukaryota; kingdom Metazoa; phylum Chordata; class Chondrichthyes; order Myliobatiformes; family Myliobatidae; genus Mobula; species Mobula birostris. The sequence goes on along the minus strand of NC_092389.1, from coordinate 34,419,063 downwards.
AACCTTCCTCACTGTCCACTACACCTCCAATCTTTGTATCATCAGCAAATTTGCTGATCCAATTTCCCACATTATCATCCAGATCATTGATATAGATGACAAATAACAATGGACCCAGCACTGATCCCTGTGTGACACCACTAGTCACAGGCCTCCACTCGGAGAAGCAATTCTCTACTACCACTCTTTGGCTTCTTCCATTGAGCCAATGTCTAATCCAATTTACCACCTCTCCATGTATACCTAGCGACTGAATTTTCCTAACTAACCTCCCATGCGGGACCTTGTCAAAGGCCTTACTGAAGTCCATGTAGACAATATCCACTGCCTTCCCTTCATCCACTTTCCTGGTAACCTCCTCGAAAAACTCCAATAGATTGGTCAAACATGACCTACCACGCACAAAGCCATGTTGACTCTCCCTAATAAGTCCCTGTCTATCCAAATGCTTGTAGATTCTGTCTCTTAGTACTCTCTCCAATAACTTACCTACTACCGATGTTAAACTTACTGGCCTATAATTTCCCGGATCAGTTTTCGATCCTTTTTTAAACAACGGAACAACATGAGCCACTCTCCGATCCTCCGGCACCTCACCTGTAGACAGCGACATTTTAAATATATCTGCCAGGGCCCCTGCAATTTCAACACTAGTCTCCTTCAAGGTCCGAGGGAACACTCTGTCAGGTCTCGGTGATTTATCTACTTCAATTTTCCTCAAGACAGCAAGCACCTCCTCCTTTTCAATCTGTACAGTTTCCATGATCTCACTACTTGTTTCCCTTAATTCGATAGACTTCATGCCAGTTTCCTTAGTAAATACAAACGCAAAAATCCTATTTAAGATCTCCCCCATTTTCTTTGGTTCCGCACATAGCCGACCACTCTGATCTTCAAGAGGCCCAATTTTATCCCTTACAATCCTTTTGCTCTTAATATACCTGTAAAGGCTCTTTGGATTATCCTTCACTTTGACTGCCAAGGCAACCTCATGTCTTTTAGCCCTCCTGATTTCTTTCTTAAGTACTTTCTTGTACTACTTATACTCCTCAAGCACCTTATTTACTCCCTGTTTCCTATACATGTCGTACAACGTCCTTTATCAGAGTTGCGATATCCCTTGAGAACCAAGGTTCCTTATTCCTATTCACTTTGCCCTATCCTTGCAAGCGGAACAAGTGCTACACCTGCCCCTACACCTCCTCCCTCAGGGCCCTAAACAGTCCTTCCAGGTGAGGCAACACTTCACCTGTGAGTCTGTTGGGATGATTTACTGTGTTGGGTGCTCCCGGTGTGGCCTCCTGTATATCAGTGAGACCCGGTGTAGATTGGGAGACCGCTTTGCCAAGTATCTACGCTCTGTCTGCCAGAACAAGCGGGATCTCCCAGTGGCCACCCATTTTAATTCCACTCCCCATTCCCATTCACACTGTTGTGATGAGGCCACACTTGGGTTGGAGGAGCAGCACCTTACATTCCATTTGGGTAGCCTCCAACCTGATGGCGTGAACATCAATTTCTTAAACTTCCGGTAATACTTCCCCCCCTACTTACCATTTCCCATCCCCTTTTCCCCCTCTCACCTTATCTCCTTGCCTGCCCCTTCGCCTCCCTCTGGGGTTCCCCCCCCTCCACCTTCCATGGTCTTCTGTCTCTTTCACCAATTTCCCAGCTCTTTACTTCATCCTTCCCTCTCTAGGTTTCACCTGTCACCTTGTGCTTCTCTCTCTTCTCCCTCCACCTTTGCTTTTTTTTCTCCAGTCCTACCGAAGGGTTTTTGCCTGAAACGTCAACTGCCTGGCCTGCTGAGTTCTTCCAGCATTTTGTGCGTGTTGCTCAGATTTCCAGCATCTGCAGATTTTCTCTTGTTTATGCTACCAGTTTGGTGAGTTCCACCAACATTTTGTGTGTGTTACTCAAGGTTTCCAGCAAATGCAGAATCTCCTAGGTCAGACTTGTTTGCTCATCCTATTAATTATATACCCCTGTTAGACTAGTAAATGAAGCACACTTTTTTGCTTTCTATTTTGATATCTTTAAATGAGTGCTCCTTTGAGTGACCTTTCATGTTGCTGTTCATGTGAACTGCAACGGTTCGTAACATTAAACACATTTTTAAGCCTGATCCAGTTATTTATGCAGGTACAGGTTAAGAGCATGTTTAGTGTTAATGAGCAACACACAAAATGCTGGAGGAACTCAGCAGGCCAAGCAGCATCTACGGAAAAGAATAAACAGTTGACATTTTAAGCTGAGACACTTCATCTGTGTTAGGGGAGCTGTTCAGTCCCTATGCAGTGCTGATTGTAGTTCACCGTAGCCATTCCCAATGCTTTGGGATTTGATTCCTAGACAGTAGACAAATGTCTGGACTCTCTTGTTAGGTTATCATTTCTCTGTAATATGAGTCTGAGTCCATAATATATAGCAGGGATTGCTCATATAGTATTTAACCTGAGCTGTAAATGTTTGCTTGTGGTTTTCTTTTTTCTTCTTATCTAGAGACAGCCATAATCAATTATTACCTAGCAAAGTTGCAGGTTCACAGAGCATCTGATCAGGTATTTTGCGTACCAATTTCCAAATTCTACGATTGACAAGGTACCTGCTGCCCTCAGCTAAATGTGTATTTGTGAACATCTGAGAAAGAATGCTGGCTGTGACTAACCTCTAGATGCCTTTACCTGGAGCTCTGGTGTTCTGCAGTTGAAAACCTGAGGATATTATGCAATGATGTCCGCTAGGTATCCTCCCTCTTCCCCCGCACCCGCCCTGGAAGGATATCTCATACTGAAGCTTGCTTTCTTTACATGCACATCTGAAACAGGGAGCTAGGGACTATTTGATCTGTTTAATGCCTTGATTTGTAGCCTCGCTACCTTCATGCAGTCTTAACAAAATAACTGTGCCTCTTGCATTCAAAGGTGAATCACCCTCATATAATATGTGTGTGTGTGTATATATGTTTGCTTGTGTGTATATACAAAATAGAGGAACAGGAAGACTGGGGATGTGAGGTAGCTCAGAGAAAGCACTTCTGAAACAAGCATGGAGAAATTAAGCTTCCATGCAAAGAAAGAAATCTCATATGTTAACTCATTGGAGGTGCTTGAAATTAGGCTTTTTAAAAATTAAATCAGAAAACCTTTCGAATAACCAGTTTGTCAGTAATTAAAGACCATCAATTTCAGATAATTAGCAGGAAGACAAAGAAAGAGGTTAGGAGCAAAACCAAAAAATGCTAGGAACACAGCAGGTCAAAGGTACTTTATCAGACCTTTTCCACAGCTGCTACCTGACCTGCTGTTCTCTGAAGTTACTAAAGATTAGGAAAAGGCTTCTCTCATTTGGGCCAGGGTCTGCCTGACTAGAAAGAGAATATATTGTAGCATTTAAAGAAAGCTTTGATGTTGCACTGTTGACTTGGAATTATTTCCTCATTTTAAAGTGTAGTGATCTTGATATATTGTCTGTTTGCATTTTCTTTTAAATCAGGAATTGCTGGGAGAGATTAATAGTAGCTCAATATCATATGTGACGTGTATGATGTGGGTTGGGCGGAGAGGAGCAGACAGACAACATGGAATACGTCATTGAAAGTACATTTAAAAAGGTTGAAAGCATGTCCCTTGTATATAAAAACAATCCCTAACTATGTCATTTGAACCCAGGTGGTAGGAGCCTACCTTCTAATCAGTTTGTTACCTGCGTAAATAATCTGAATGTATATTTACATCTGCATTGCCTGTTAGTGTTTTGGTAAAACACTGGGTATTGGATTTAAATTAGTGACAGACTGCTGAAACTCACACTTACACTTACTTTCTGTGTGCTGGCTTATGTGTAGGTTGTCTTGATCTGAAATGGATGAGTTTGTGGGCATAAGGAAGCAAAGTCCAAATTTCAGTTGTTGGTAATACTGTTGTTAAAATTGTGTTATAACTTTTAATTTAATAGGTGATCCAATGAATGGAAATATTTGGTTTGCTTTACTGTGTCAAACTTCCCCGTAGCTCTTAATTTCTCTGGTTTATAGCTGAGGGGTCCCTGTGGTACATAATAGATTATAGTTTTGCTCCCTGAGTTGGGAGTAAGAAATAGCATAATTTTACCAGTGAAGTTGCAAACCTGATGTATGTATCCTAACCACAGGGGTGAAATCCATCACTAATTTTGAAATAGCCCAGTGGCGATAACCCTTTCGAGGCCCCCTTTTCATTTACACATCAGGTTTCTGAGGCAAGGTGTCCTACTTCTTTGAATCGGTGAGTGTCTCGAGTTTCAGGCAATTCACTCCCTGCGATCAATACTCTTTGTGCCATTTAGTTTGTAGTTATTCTGGAAGAGTTAATAAGGTTGGTTGGAAGTCCCATGTCATATGGCTGTTGTAAGATCACATGAAAACGTAAAGAGAGATCCAGCTTAGTTAAGACTGCCTTTCATTTTCTGGTCACACTGTCTCAGCTAGGTTTTGTGTTTCAGAAGTTCACTTTCGGGTAACCTTTAGAACTAGACTGTTTGCTTGGAGCCATTTCCTTATTTTGAAATGCGTGTCTTTGTTGGATTTCACTTTAAATGGAGAATTGCTTGGAGAGGTTAAGAGAAGCTCAATGTCATATGCAATGTGTGTATGGGTTGGGGGAGGAGAAGGAGTAGCCAGCCAGCATGAAATCCATTACCGGAAGCTAAAGACCAGTTTATATAAACGTAGTGTTCGGCACAGTTGAAATAATTTTCCCTCCAGTAAACAAAATGATGAAGACTGAATTCAATAAAATATTCACGCTTAAGCAGACCTCTGCTTTTCTGATTCAAAAGGAATTTATAATTTAAGATTCTGTGTATGCTCAGTGCTAATGGGTTTCCACACAATTGGTCTAGGCAGTGCTGCATAGCTGCTCAGAAGCCAAGCCTCGTTCTTGTTTAATGAGCAAATGTCATGTTTTGGATAAAGACTCTTACGTGAACTGTTCATGTCCCCACTGAGTTCTTTGAGCGGTGAAATGTCTGGCAGGCAAATCATTGCTGCACGTATTTCTGTGTTGCTCTTGGCTGCTGTCGAGCTCCATGCTGTCGTTCCTCATCCTGTGGGACTCCTGTTATTACAGAGCAGCTGCCTTAGCTAAGCAAATTGAGCATGAAACGGGCAGTGCGGAACTGGGTTAACGGGGAGCTCAGCCGTGGGTTGTAAAAGATCCGAATGGACATCATGAAGGTTGTTCGATACAGGCGATGGATTTTTACAGATTGATCTTTTGCCTTTTGTACTAGCATACGGAGGATGAATATTTTACTTGTTCTACTGTTCTACCTTTTAGTTTGTGCCTGGACATAACCCAGTAATGCTAGACCTCTGCTGGTCTGCATATTGTGAGAGAGGCATTGTTAGTAAAGGGTAAGTGCAAGGGTGTAGTGGGATTCTCCCTCTTAAAATGAGAGCCGCTCAGTGCATATTGAGCTTTGATCATTCAGAACCTTATCGAAGAAGCCTTTTGTTAACCTGTAAGTGCACATCATCAGAACAAACATTTGACATGAACCATAAAATCCTACTCCTCACTAAACCTGTGTATTACAAAAATCATCCAGCCATTATTGAAGCCTTCCACAGTAAATGCAAAGAACATGCCCTTCTTCATAAAAGCAATTTCAGGGGAAAGCAGAAGCTTGAAGGTTGCATTGTTGTCAAGATGTGTAAATTGCAACCTTTTCTGCTCTGATTTCAAATATCTACCAGTGGGCTAATGACTGTGTGGTCATTCTTTTAATGGTGCCGTGTGGTTTTTTATTACAGACTGGAGAAGCTATATCTATGCTAAATAAGAACACTTCAAAATGTTAACACTTTAATTTGAACCTGTGTGAATCTAGCTTTCTAAATTGCATTTACTTTCAAATAGAGATCGAGTCTGGTTGGAAATTACAGACTAATGAAAGGTCTGATGAATCAGCTGTGTTAGGACATCACTGATCATAGCAAGGTGTTAACCATCCTCCCCCAACTCCACCTCTACTGTACTCTTCCTCTCCTATATTCACCATCCCTTTTACTTCCACCACTCTCTCCATTCTGTCCAAATCTCCTGTCTCCTCCTATGTCACTTTTTGACTTTATTGTCGTTCCTCCAGTTTCTCTAGTGTAGTTTCAGTGCAAAGTACTTTGGAGTCAGCGATTATCAGTGAGACTGTCATGCATTATTTTCTGAATTGTTTGCTATTAACCTAATTGTTTTTTTATATATTTCTCTTCCTTCCAATCCATCTACCTGTTCTCGATTTCTTGCCATTGTATAGCTGGTGCTGACAGAGGAACAGAGTGATGTGAGCAAGAATGGTGCTGACACCAAAGACCTTGTGTTTCTCGTTCAGGTCTCCTGTCAGGTAAGATTGCATGGACTATTGGTTATTGTTTTAACTTGTTGATCTATAAATTAGTGCATTTCATGTCCTATGATTATAGTGCACCTGATACAAGGGAGTATTTGTGAAGGCAGACGATTAAGAATCCGGTAACTCAGTGTAAAGGTCAGAAAAATATATTGTTTTCAATAGGTTGGCTTAAATCCTATAGATTAGCTGTCACCATGTAGCGATTGGTTTGGTCCTATGGAGACGTTAGGAGTTTTCTTAATCACTGGAATTGATGGTGAGTTCTATTTTGTACCCTGGCTATATTCTCTTACCCCTTTGCTGGTCATGAATCTAATTATCAATAATATTAACAATAGAGAATTTAGGAAGAACTTTTTCAACTAATGTTTAGAAATTGGCATTTCGCAGCAGCTAAAGCAGCGTAAATAGATAAACTCCTGAAGGGAAAGAGAATAGCAAGTTATGCTGGTCATGTTAAAATGTGCATAGATGGGTACTTAATGCTCAGCATGAGCATGGTGGCTGAGAGGGCCTGTTCCTGTGTTTTGACTCTTTGTGGAGAATGGATTGCATGCACTGTTTAAAATATATGCTGCTGTGCTGCATGTTCTGTCATTCTACAAGTCGTCACTCTTAATCTGCCCTTATTTGTTTTTCACCCCCTGTACTGAACTGAAATTTTCATCTTTTGCTGCTTCTGTTGCCCTCTGTATCGTTACATCTAATGAACATAGAAACATAAGTCACCAGATAAAGCAATAGTACAATGCTTAATTCTGATCATTTCTGTAATTTTCTCAGAGTAAGACTATATATTTGAATTATTAACTTTTTCAGTCTTTTAAACTATATCTTTGAGTGGGAACTTGTGTATAATTAGCCAAGTGTATAATTCTCCCTTTGCTGTTACACTGCAGCACCCTAAAATGATGATGAAACAATTGAAGGGCAACCAGGTTGGGAAGCTAACTCTTAAATAGAGCTGATACATTCACGATTCAGAGCACAATTTTTCCATTGCTAAGTATTTATGAAGTACTTGGCTGAGATCACTTCTCAGCATGGGGTGGGAGGGGAATAAACCTGAGTCAGCTATTTCTTGAGGTAGATTTCAAAGGAGACTTTCATAAATGGCTGAGTTTTGAATCTTGTACTTCAGTTACCAGGTGACCATAATGCATCTCCTCTCAATGCTATGTATTATAGAGGCTATGCTCTTCGGCCAATTACCAAGGAGGGACTGTCAATAGTCAGAGGTTTAAGCAAAGGTGTACTCATCTCTCTTGCTGTTCAGTATGCATTGGTTAAGGCTGTTGTATGTATTTACTCACTTCTAGATCTCACATGGTCTGGTTCACTTACTCAGGATTTGTAAATAGAATTGAACTTTGAGCAGTCAGTGAACATTCCCAAATTCTGATCGTATGATGTAAGGAGGGTCATTAGTGAAGCAGTTTAAGATGATTGGACCAGGGACACGATCCTGAGGACCTCCTGCTGTAATGTCTCAGGACTGGATTTGTTGTCTCCCAGTAAACCCAGCCAGCTTCCTTTATGTGATCTATCACTCTGATTGTTGGACTGCTTTCCTCATTATACTAATTTGACTTCAGTTTTATCAGGGATTCTTGATGAAAGGCTTATTTTCAGGCATCCTTGATGTCAAGTCCTGTTAGTCCTGACTCCATTCTGGAATGCAGCTCTTAGGTCCGTGGTTGTGATGTGGTCTGGAATAGAATGATCCTGGTGAATCCCATGCTTAGTAAGCAGAGTAAGTGCTGCTTGATGGCACTGTCGATGACATCTTCCAGGGTATTAATTAGCTAGATAAGATTTATCCTGTTTTTTGTGAGCAGCATGTGCCGGAACAATTATCCACATTGTTTGCCTGGAGCAGTTGGCTATAAATGTGGCTAATTTTGAAGCTTGAGCATTTAATATTGTAGCTAGGATGCTTTCTGTTCTCATTATCCTTGCTGTGTCCGGTATTCTCAGATTTTTTTGTAATATTGTTTGGAGTGAATTAAAAGGTTTGCTGGTTTGTTACTGTGTAGATTGGGATCTCAGGAGGAAGGTGAGATGTGTCATGCTCTCACTATATCTGACGAAATGCTTGGGAATGTTTAACCATATCTATTGCAATGGCATGCTGGTCCCTGCCGTAGTTGAGTATCAGGAAGTTCTTGCCTTCACCTGTTAGCTGTTTAATTTTCCACTGTTCTCGAAGTGGCAGTACTGTAGAACTTTGATCTGATCTACTGTATTAATCATGAGATTGCATGCTGCTGTTGCTGTTTATTGTTCATGTGACCTTTGCAGCTTCACTAGAGGGAAATGTTGTTCATCAGTAAACCTGTTGCCGCTCCCAGCTTGCCTTTCTGCACCGGGCCTTGATGTTGAAGATTTTGATGCTGTACATTTGTGCTGCCACTGATGGCCCTCTTGCAGCTGTTCTTGATTTGTTGAGAGTCTCTTCCTTTTAGAATCAGAATCAGGTTTATTATTACTGACATACAGTATGTACTGAAAATTGTTAGTTTGTGGCAGTAGTACACTACAATAAAATTCACTAGTCATAATTAAAAAATGAATAAAAAGTGCAAAAGAGGAATATCAAGATAATATTCATGGGTTCATGGGACCATTCAGAAATTGGATAGCAAAGGGAAGAAGCTGTTCCTGAAATGTTGGTAGTGAGAAGAGGGCATCTGCCAGGTAGTGAGAATCCTTAATGTTGGATGCCACCTTTTAAAGATGTCCTCAATGGTGGGGAGGCTTGTGCCCATGATGTAGTGTGCAGGGTGTCCTCAGTGTGATGTTAGGACTTTGCCTCCATAAGGATTGTGCAATGTTCACTCTAACCTGTGGCATCATGGCAGGTGAGTCTGCAGCAAGGTAGCAAAGGTTCTTCACTTGTGCTGGATCTGCAGGAATGCCATTCAGGAATTGTCCCCCTTAGTCAGTAGTAGTGCTGCCAAGTTCCTCTTTAGTGATAGATGTTGAAGTCTCTTGTGCAGAGTACATTGTGTACCTTTTTCACTGTAAATGCCTCTTCTAGGTATTGTACAACTTTCAAAAGCAATAGTTCATCAGCTATGGGAGGATGGTAAGTGGTAATCGGGAGGAGCTTCTTCTGGTTATGTGTAATGAGACTTGGGGTCTGGAGTCAATGCTGAGGACCTTGACTGGTTGATTCAGCTGGTCTATCCTGTTTCAGAAAGGTTTTATTTCAACATCAAGGTTTTGATACATCTGATTGGCTTATTGTACCATTTCAGAGAGTGGTTAAAAGTTTACAGAACTGGAGCAGGTCTAGAGTCAATTTAGGCCAATCCAATCAAGCTGAACGTAAACAGATCTCGATGCACATTTGCCACAGTTTTATTAGGCCTGGAAGGATAATTTTGGACACAGTAAACCATAGAATAGCACTGCTTACCTTGGGTAGATGGAGCTCGTCAGCCTGGGAAGGCAGTCCATCTAAGAGAGGGAAAACTCTGATTTCAAACCTTCGCTGCCTTGCGCCATACCCACTCACGGGAAAGGCTTCGGGAGTAAACCCTGAGGACAAATCTAGAGCTGGAGTCCCTAAGGCAGTCTGACGTTGCCTTTAACCTCGTTCTGGCAACTCCTGCGATGACACTGGTGCCAAGCTGTATCGACCTTTGCCCTTCCCTTGGACAATATCAGTGTGGTGGAGAGGGGAGACTTGCTGCATGGGCAACTGCCGGTCTTCCATACAACCTTGCCCAGGCCTGCGCCCTGGAGAATTCCAGGTGCAGATCCACGGTCTCGCGAGACTAACGGATGCCACCACCTCATCCACACCTCTCTCCTCCATGCATTCGATCTGGACAAAATTGAGACACACTTTTGATTTTGTAAATGTTGTCATAACCAGAAATGTTATGTAAGTAAATAACTAAATGTGAAGATGAAATCTATTGCGTGCATGAGAACACCAATAAATAAAAGCAAGACAACATAAAAAGACAAAATGTTAAACTACATATTTTCATTGTAATGTTCATTTTGAGAATCCCATTCAAATCAAATATCATAGAAAACACGGAAACATAGAAAACCTACAGCACAATACAGGCCCTTTGGCCCACAATGCTGTGCCGAACATGTACGTACTTTAGAAATTACCTAGGGTTACCCATAGTCCTCTATTTTTTTATGCTCCAGCTACCTATCCAAGAGCCTCTTAAAAGACGCTACCGTATCCGCCTCCACCACCGTCGCCAGCAGCCCATTCCACGCACTCACCATTCTCTGCGTAAAAAAAAAAAACAACTTGCCCCTGACATCTCCTCTGTACCTACTTCCAAGCACCTTAAAATTCTGCCCTCTCGTGTAGACATTTCAGCCCTGGGGAAAAAGGTCTCTGACCATCCACACGATCAATGCCTCTCATCATCTTATGCAGTACATCTCTATCACGTCACCTCTCATCCTCTGCCGCTCCAAGGAAAAAAGGCGAGTTCACTCAACCTGTTCTCATAAGGCATGCTCCCCAATCCAGGCAACATCCTTGTAAATCTCCTCTGCACCCTTTCTATGGTTTCCACATCATTCTGATCCTGTGTAAGTGGTGGATAAACCTTTGAACTGTACCATATGGGTGTGTTGGTAGGAAGTTGGTGGGGGGGGCTAGATGAGAGAAAGTGGGAGGCATTGCATACAAAAGACCAGAGCAAACTTGTCTTTGGAACTCCCAGATTAATCAGCTGAATCTGACAAATTTATGTCCCTTTTATTTACCATTTTCTGTCATCAAGAGAGCTAAAAAGGACTTGAGGTTGCTCTGGTAAACATGGTGAAAGTGAATCCCAAGGTTTCTGCAGATATATTAAGAGTAAAAGGATAGCAGGGGCAAAATTGGTCCTCTTGAAGATCAACGTCCTCATCTATGCACGGAGCTTAAAATGATGGGGGGGGGGTAGGATCTTGAATTAATATTTTTCCATCTGTATCTATCAGAGACACAGGCACAGTCTATAGAACTCAGCAAAAAGAGTGGAGTATAGAGTAATACAGCATAGAAACAGGCCCTTCGGCTCAACTCATCCATGTCAAGCAAGGTGCTAGTCTCATTTGCCCATGTTTGACCCATATCCCATTTAACCGCCTCCTGTTCATGTATTTGCCCAAATGTCTTTTAAATGTTGTCATTGTACCTGCCTCAATCACTTTCTCTGGCAACTTGTTTCAAATATGCACCACCCTTTACATTAAGAAGTTGCCCTTCAGGTCCCTTTTAAATCTTTCCCCTCTTTTTAAACCTCTGCACTGTAGTGTTTAGACCAGAAGACCATAAGATATAGGAGCAGAAGTAGGCCATTCAGCCCATCGAGTTCTTCTCCGCCATTCAATCATGGGCTGATCCAATTCTTCCAGTCATCTCCACTCCCCTGCTTTCACCCCATGCCCTTTGATGCCCTGGCTAATCAAGAACCTATCTATCTCTGCCTTACATTCACACAATGAGTTGGCCTCCACAGTCGCTCGTGGCAACAAATTCCACAGATTTACCACCCTCTGACTAAAGTAATTTCTCCGCATCTCAATTTTTAAAAGGATGTTCTTCAATCCTGAAGTCATGCCCTTTTGTCCTAGAATCCCCTACCATGGGAAATAACTTCGCCGTATCTAATTTGTTCAGGCCTTTTAACATTTGGAATGTTTCTATGAGATCTCCCCTCATTCTCCTGAACTCCAGGGAATACAGCCCAAGAGCTGTCAGATGTACCTCATATGGTAACCTTTTCATTCCTGGAATCATTCTCGTGAATCTTCTCTGAACCCTCTCCAATGTCAGTATATCCGTTCTAAAATAAGGAGCCCAAAACTGCACACACTACTCCAAGTGTAGTCTCATGAGTGCCTTAGAGCCTCAACATCACATCCCTGCTCTTATATTCCATACCTCTAGAAATGAATGACAACATTGCATTCGCATTCTTCATAACCAACTCAACCTGGAGGTTAACCTTTAGAGTATCTTGCACAAGGACTCCCAAGTTCCTTTGCATCTCTGCATTTTGAATTCCCTCCCCATCTAAATAATAGTCTGCCTATTTATTTCTTCCAGCAAAGTGCATTACCATACACTTTCCAACATTGTATTTCATTTGCCACTTCTTTGCCCATTCCCCTAAGCTATCTAAGTCTCTCTGCAGGCTCTCTTGTTTCCTCGACACTACCCGCTCCTCCACCTACCTTTGTATCATCAGCAAATTTAGCCAGAAATCCATTAATCCCATCGTCCAAACCATTGACATACGTCGTAAAAAGCAGCGGTCCCAACACTGACCCTTGTGGAACTCCACTGGTAACTGGCAGCCAGCCAGAATAGGATCCCTTTATTCCCACTCTGTTTTCTGCTGACTGGCCAGTGCTCCACCCATGCTAGTAACTTTCCTGTAATTCCATGGGCTCTTTATCTTGCTAAGCAGGCTCATGTGCAGCACCTTGTCAAAGGCCTTCTGAAAATGCAAGTACACCATGTCTACTGCATCTCCTTTGTCTACCCTGCTTGTAATTTCCTCGAAGAATTGCAGTAGGTTTGTCAGGCAGGAGTTTCCTTTCAGGAAACCATGCTGGCTTTGGCCGATCTTGTCATGTGCCTCCAGGTACTCTGTAATCTCATTCCTAACAATGTTTTCACACAACTTCCCAACCACTGATGTCAGTCTAACAGGTCTATAGTTTCCTTTCTGCTGCCTCCCACCCTTCTTAAATAGTGGAGTGACATTTGCAATTTTCCAGTCATCCGGTGCAATACTAGAATCTATCGATTCTTGAAAAATCATCGTTAATGCTTCCGCAATCTGTCCAGCTACTTCCTTCAGAACCTGAGGGTGCATTCCATCAGGTCCAGGAGATTTATCCACCCTCAGACCATTAAGCTTCCTGAGCACCTTCTCAGTCATAATTTTCACTGCACAAACTTCACTTCCCTGACACTCTTGAATGTCTGGTATACTGCAGACGTCTATTTACCCTATCTATGCCGCTCATGATCCTATACACCTCCAAGGTCGTGCCTCATTCACCTGCATGCCAAGTCCTAGCCTGCCCAACCTCTCCCTATAAATCAAGTCAATAAAATTTTTACTTTGAAATTTGTATTCTGAACGACTTTGAAGTCCATGAGCTCTATCAGCATTCTTGTAAATCTTCTGTGTTCATTCCAGTTTACTGATGTCTTTCTCATAATAGGATAGTCAAAATTGAACACAGTATCATGTGGTATTACCAACATCTTGTACAATTTATCTGTGGAGGTATTGACCTATGTGGCATCCATCCATTCTGGCTTCACTGCAGAGAAGCCCTGGAGGTTTTGGGCCCTGTCAGATTGGGTTTAGAGTTAATGGGAGGGCAGATCAGGGTGAGACTTGTACACTGAATGGTAGGACACTGAGGAATGCGGTAGAACAAAGGGATCTAGGGAGACAGATCCATAATTCCTTGAAAGTGGCGTCACAGGTAGATAGGGTGGTAAAGAAAGCTTTTGGCACATTGGCCTTCATAAATCAAAGTATTGAGTATAGGAGATGGGATGTTACATTGAAGTTGTTCAAGACATTGGTGAGACTAAATTTTTATGTGTGCAGTTATGGTCACCTTACCTGTAGGAAAGATAGCAATAAGCTTGAAAAGTACAAAGAAAATTTACAAAGATGTTGCAGGGACTTGAGGACAAGAGTTACAGGGGTAGGTTAGAAATTTATTTCCTGGGGCGTTGGAGAACAAGGTGAGATTTGATAGAGGTGTACAAAATTATGAGGGGTATGGATAGGGTAAATGCAAGCAGGCTTTTTCCATTGAAGTTAGGTGGGACTAGAACTAGAGACCACATATTTAGGGTAAAGGTGGATTATGGTAGTGCGAGTGTGGAACAAGCTGTTAGCAGAAGTGGTAGATATGGGTTTAATCATAACATTTAAGGGAAGTTTAGATAAGAATGTGGATGAGAGGGTTCGGAGAAATATGATGTGGAAACAAATGGATAGGCCAAAAGGCCTGATTCTGTGCTGTAGTGCTCCATTACACGCTGTCTCAGTTGTTTCAGTTCAATGTGCCTGAACATGGTGGTTTTCATTGAACTTCTGGTAAGTCAGATACTAAAAGGCAAAAGGGGAGTTTAAAGGGGATTACTGGAAGTTTGAGAAATTGATGTTCATGTCTTCAAGTTGGAGGCTACCCAGATGGAATATACGGTGTTGCTCCTCCAACCTGCGTGTAGCCTCATCTCAACAGTAGAGAAGGCCATGGATAGACATATCGGAATGGGAAGTGGAATTAAAATGGGTGGCCATTGGGAGATTCTTCTTCTAGCAGATGGAGTGTAGGTGCTCAGCAAAGCGTTCTCCTAATCTACGTTGGGTCTAACTGATATACAGGAGGCCACACTGGGAGCACCAGATACAGTAGATGACCCCAACAGACTCGCAGGTGAAGTGTTGCCTCACCTGGAAGGACTGTTTGGGGCCCTGAATAGTAGGGAGGGAGGAGGTGTAGGGGCAGGTGTAGCACTTGTTCCGCTTGCAAGGATAAGTGCCAAGAGGGAGATCAGTGGACACCAGACCCAACCAGTTCCCATCCACCACCACTCTCCTCCATCTAATGGAACTTGTCTTCACTCTTAAGAATTTCTCCTTTGGCTTTTCCCACTTCCTTCAAACAAAAGGTGTAGCCATGGGTCTATGCTTACCATTTTGTTAGGCTACATGGAACAGTCTGTGTTCCAAGCCTACACTGGTGCCCTCCACTTTTCATATGCTACATCGACAACTGCATTGGTGCTGCTTCCCACACCCATGCGGAGCTCATCAACTTCATCCACTTTGCCTCAAACTTCCACCCAGCCCTCCAATTTACTTGGTCCATTTCCAATACCCCCTCCCCTTTCTTGATCTCTCTGGAGACATCTCATCTATCAATGTCTATTATAAACCCACAGACTCTCGCAGCTACCTGGACTATACCTCTTCCCACCCAGTTATTTGTAAAAACACCACCCTTTTCTCTAAATTCCTTTGTCACTGCCGCATCTGCTCTCAGGATGAGGCTTTTCATTCCAGAACGAAGGAGGTGTCTTCCTTTTTTAAAGAAAGGGGCTTCCCTTCCTCCACCAACAACACTGCCCTCAACTGCATCTCTTCTATTTCACGTATGTCTGCTCTTACCCCATCCTCCCGCCACCCTAGCAAGCATGGGGTTCCTCTTGTCCTCACCTACCACCCTACCAGCCTCCATGTCCAGTGCCCAATTCTCCAGAACTTCCGCCATCTCACTACCAAACACATTTTCCCTCCCCCTCACTTTCTGCTTTCCGCAGGGATTACTTGCTATGCGACTCCCTTGTCCCTTCATCCATCCCCACTGATCTCCCTCCTGGCACTTATCCTTGCAAGGGGAACAAGTCTACACCTGCCTATGCACCTCCTCCCTCACTACTATTCAGAACCCCAAACAGTCCTTCCAGGTGAGGTGACACTTCACCTGTTAGTCTTTTGGGATGATTTACTGTGTCCGGTGCTCCCGGTGTGGCCTTCTGTATATCGGTGAGACCCGATGTAGTAGATTGGGAGACCGCTTCATCAAGCACCTACGCTCCATCTGCCAGAAGAAGTGGGATTTCCCAGTCACCACCCATTTTAGTTCAATTTCCCATTCCCATTCCGATATGTCAATTCGTGGCCTCCTTTACTGTTGAGATGAGGCCACATTTCTTGAGCTTCTGGTAATGTCCCCTTCCCCCCCCACCCGCCACCCCTTCACCATTCCCCAACTCCTTTTCTCTCTCTCACCTTATCTCCTTGCCTGCCTATCGCCTCCCCCTGGTGGTCCTCCCCCCCTTTTCTTTCTTCCACGGCCTTCTGTTCTCTCCTATCA
This sequence comes from Mobula birostris, assembly GCF_030028105.1. Classification (NCBI taxonomy): domain Eukaryota; kingdom Metazoa; phylum Chordata; class Chondrichthyes; order Myliobatiformes; family Myliobatidae; genus Mobula; species Mobula birostris. The sequence goes on along the minus strand of NC_092389.1, from coordinate 34,402,782 downwards.
GACTCCCCCTTCTGCTGCCCTGTATCTCTTTCACCAATCAACTTCCCAGCTCTATACTTCATCCCTCCCCATCCCGGTTTCACCTATCACCTTGTGTTTCTCTGTACCCTCCCCAGCACCTTTTAAATCTACTCATCTTTTTTCTTCAGTCCTGATGAAGGATGTCCGCCCAAAATGTTGACTATACTTTTTTCTATAGATGCTGCTTGGCCTGCTGAGTTCCTCCTGCATTTTGTGTGTGTTGCTTGAGTTTAGAGGGGATACACAGGGCAAGTTTTTGTTTTTACACAGAGTGGTAGATGTTTGGAATGAGTTGTCGGGTGGTAGTGGAAGCAGATATGATAATGGCATTCTAGTGGCTTTTAGATGGGCATGAATATATAAGGATTTGGTGGGAGAGGGATTATTTGAAGGCAGAACGCATTAGTTAAATTTATCCCCTTCCTTGGCATAGACAGGGTGGGTTTGAAGTGCCTGTATTTTATGCTGTCCTTGTTCTAAAAGTCAGCATGATTTGGAAAACGTTTTCATTCCTCTTCTTCCTGTTATTCTTCCTTCTCTAAGCTCAAGAGCTAGATTTTCTTAAAAGCACACGGACATGGACTTGAACTATGGACTTGTTTTTTATAGTCTTATAGTTTTTTAAAAAATATTCTGTGTTTTTTGCCTGATCTTCCTCTGTGCGAGGGAGGAAGTGGGATTTGGGGATCAATGGTTCTGTTCTATTTTAGTTTGTTTCTTTTTGTTCGGGGGAGGGGTATTTGGGGAGTTGATCATGTTGCTGTTCTTTTCTTTCTTGGTTTCATGGCTACCTGGAGAAGAAGAATTTCAGAGTTGTATACTTTGATAATAAATGAACCTTTGAAATGTTAAAGAAAGGAGCAACAATGGTCTATTTGGTCCTATCAACCAATTTGCAAACCATTTCAGTGAATTATTCCCAATTCCATGTACTTTAATTTTGTATATGAACCTCTTATGAAAACCTTAATGAAAGGGCTTCTGTACATCTAAACATACCACATCCACTAGTTATCTGGTGGAATAAATACAGGATGAATTACTAAAACACTTCAGTAGTATGCTAAGCACCATTCCTCTTTCATAAATCCACGTTGAATTTGTCTAGCTCTTGACATTTTTAAGTGTCCTTTTATCATACTCTTTATGATAGTTACTCATAGTTTTTCTGCTGCCATTGGGCTAAGCAGTCTGCATTTTACTGTTTTCTCTCTTCCTACTTTAATGTGGTTATATGGCACACTCTGAAGGAATGGGTTCATAATTTATAGAATTTTAGAAGCTGGCATCTATGAATCAATATTTCCATGGGAAATTTTTAGTACTATAGGAAGTAGATTATCAGGCCTTGGGGATTTGGGGTTTTTTAGTAACATTATCTTGTCCAGCATTATATTTTTAAATTCATGCTGAATTAATTTCATTCCCCCTTTTCATTAGTGCAGAGGTTCCCAACTTAGGGTCCATGGACCCCATGCTTAATGGCATCGATGACATAAAAAAGGTTGAGAACCCCTGTATTGGTTTCTTAAAGTTTGTGGGAAATTATTTGTGTTTCTTCAAATAAAATGAACAAAAGTATTTGTTTAAATCCTCTGCTCTTTCTTTGTTTCCCATCATTAAGTGTGCTATTTCTGATATTTTTCCTTCCAGTGATCTTTTTCTTTTTGTATACTTGTTGAAACTTTTGTAATCACCTTGATATTCACCTCTAGCTGGCTTGGCAAAGGAGTTGCCATTTAGTGCTATCATCATTCAGCTCTGCCTTCGTACTTGTAATCTTTTGATCATCTGTTAATCAAACTTTTGGTCCTTTTTTGCTGAATTCTAAACTGTTCTTAAACCTGAAGCATGCCACTTTTACTGGCAACTTACATAATTCCTTTTTGGATTTAATCATATCCTTAACTACTTTTGTTGTCAGGATTGGTTCCTGTACCTTGTAAGTTTTTGTTCTGGAAAATAATTCTAACTCTTGAGTTCATTTCTTCAATGTTAACAATTGTCTGTCCTGATGAAGGATCTCAGCCTGAAACCTTGACTTTTTATTTCTTTACATAGACTGACCTGCTGCGTTCCTCCAGCATTTTGTGTGTTACCCTATCCGCTGTCATGCCTTTTAACAAAACCAATTCACTCCTTGTATCTCTATAGTTATCTTTGTTCAAATATAAGACCCTAGCTTTGGATTGAATTACCTCACTTTTCATCTTAATATAATTTGATCATATTATGTCACTTTTCTATAAAGGACCACACACAAGATTATGAACAAACCCCTTCTCATCACACAGTGCCCATTCTGGGATAACCTATTCCCCAGCTGACTCTTCAGTGTACAGGTTTAAGAAGCAATCTTGTAGGCACTCTGGGAATTCGTCTTTCACATTGTTATTTGATAATATGTTTTGGCCAATGTATATGTGGATTAAAGTCATCCAGGATTACTGTAGTATACATTTTTCCTGATCTCTTATTTCTCTTTTGATGCTGTTCCTCTTTTGAATTCTGCAGACAAGTCTCACCAATGTTTTTGCGACTTAGCTCCACCTAAACTAAATCTACATCTTGATTTTCTGAATCAATATCCTTTCTCACTACTGCTCAGGTTCATCCTTTACTAACTATACCACCCCACCCCTTTTTCTCTTTCCCTGTCCTTCCTAAATATTAACTATCTTTTGATACAGCTCCCACTCTTTGTCACCCTGCAGCCCGGTCTCCGTACCGGTGTCTACATCTAATTGTGTTATTAATTCACTCACTTTATTATGAATGTTTTGTTCATTTGGATCCAGCATCTTTAAATTTGCCTTTATAGTGTTTGTTTTATACAATGGCTTTGTTGTTTTATTCCTATCAATCTTTCATGGACTCTAATAGCCATTCTTTCCTTTGTATTTTCTGTTCTTTTCCAGCATGATTGGTTTATCCTTAGCTCAGATATTGTCTTGCAACGTTTCCTTGGTTTTTCAAAGTTCAAAGTAAATTTATTATGAAAATACATATATGTCATTTACTACCTGGAGCAAAACACAAAATGCTGGATAAACTCAGCAGGCCAGGCAGCATCTACGGAAAGGAGTAAACAGTCTACAGTTTGGGCTGAGACCCTTCATCAGGACAGGCAAAAAAGATGAAAGGTCAGAGGAAGAAGGTGAGAGGAGGGAAGGAAGAAGTACAAGCAACCAAGTTTATTTGTATAGCACTTTTCAAACACAAGACAATTCAAAGTGCTTCACATAGAACAAGATAAAGATCAGATTTCAGACAATATATAAAAGAATAAAATCACACAAAAATAGATGTAGTAAATAGAAGTTACAGAGCTGGAGATTTTAATTAAAAGCTACACCGAAAAGAAAAGTTTTAAGCCTCACTTAAAAAGAACTTAAAGTTGGGGCAGACTTTCAGATATGTGGAGCTTAGTAACTAAAAGTTGCTTCAGCATGTTTAGTTTTGACCCTGGAGACAGTAAGCAGACTCACCCCAGACGACCGGAGAGCTCGGGAAGGTTCATAATGCAACAAGAGATCGGAGATGTGTTTTGGCCCAAGACCATTCAGTGCTTTAGAAACCAGCAGTATTATTTTAAATTAATCCTCCGATGGACAGGAAGCCAGTGTAGTGATCTGAGAACTGGAGTGATGTGTTCTACTGTCTTGGTCTCAGTGAGGACTCTAGCAGCAGCGTTCTGAATGAGCTGCAGCAGTCTGAGGGTTTTTTTTCCCAAACAGGGACCTGTGAAAATACCATTACAGCAGTCAAACCTACTACAATTAAATGTACGGATGAGTTTTTCTAGATCTTGCTGAGACATAAGCCTTCAACTCTCACTATATTTTTAAGATGGTAGTCGGCTAACTTTGTAATAATTGTCTTAATGTGTCAGTTAAAATTTAACTTGGAGTCCATCACAACACCAAGGTCTCTGGCTTGGTTTGTGGTCTGTATCGACAGGGATTCTAAGTGAGCACTGATTTTTAATCATTCTGTTTTGGCACCAAAAACAATTATTTCCGTTTTCTCTTTGTGCAACTGGAGGGAATTTTGGCTCATCCAACCTGTGATTCGTTCAATACAGCATTTTTTTGGAACCATAGTCACCTGATGACACTTAATTACTGTGACATCTAGGTTGTTCTTTTTCAAAAAGAGGCTTAATAGCTGCAGTTTTCAGGGCTTTTGGGAAGCAGCCTGATAGAAGAGAAGTGTTGAGTATTTGCAGAATGTCTGGCACCATGCAATTAAAAACATTTTTATGAAAGGTTGTAGGTAAAATGTCAAGGGAACAGGAGGAGGATTTCAGGTGTAGCACAATTTCTTCTACAGTTTTATAGTCAATGGGTTTGAATTGTGTTACATGGAAACATACATAGAAAATAGGTGCAGGAGTAGGCCATTTGGCCCTTCGAGCCTGCACCACCATTTATTATGATCATGGCTGATCATCCAACTCAGAACCCCGCCCCAGCCTTCCCTCCATACCCCCTGATCCCCGTAGCCACAAGGGCCATATCTAACTCCCTCTTAAATATAGCCAATGAACTGGCCTCAACTGTTTCCTGTGGCAGAGAATTCCACAGATTCACCACTCTCTGTGTCAAGAAGTTTTTCCTAATCTTGGTCCTAAAAGGCTTCCCCTTTATCCTCAAACTGTGACCCCTCGTTCTGGGCTTCCCCAGCATCGGGAACAATCTTCCTGCATCTAGCCTGTCCAATCCCTTTAGGATTTTATACGTTTCAATCAGATCCCCCCTCAATCTTCTAAATTCCAACGAGTACAAGCCCAGTTCATCCAGTCTTTCTTCATATGAAAGTCCTGCCATCCCAGGAATCAATCTGGTGAACCTTCTTTGTACTCCCTCTATGGCAAGGATGTCTTTCCTCAGATTAGGGGACCAAAACTGCACACAATACTCCAGGTGTGGTCTCACCAAGGCCTTGTACAACTGCAGTAGTACCTCCCTGCTCCTGTACTCGAATCCTCTCGCTATAAATGCCAGCATACCATTCGCCTTTTTCACCGCCTGCTGTACCTGCATACCCACTTTCAATGACTGGTGTACAATGACACCCAGGTCTCGTTGCACCTCCCCTTTTCCTAATCGGCCACCATTACCTTAACTAATTAGTTCTAAGTGAGTGAAAGGATGACACGGACTTCTGACCTGATGCAGAAACACTGACAGCATGTCTAATTTTCTGAAATATTTTCAGTAGAAAAGAATGCAAGGTCATTACATGACTCTGTAGATAGAAGTTCAGGTGCTACTGATGTAGGAGGATGTGTGAACCTATCAACTGTTGCAAATAAGGCACATACATTATTGCTGTGTTTGTTTATGAGATCAGAGAAGAAGGACTGCCTTGCATGTCTCAACTCTAAATTATAGATGCAAAGAGTTTCTTTATAAATGTCATAATGGACCTTGAGTTTTGTTTTCTGCCACCTGCGTTCAGCTTTTCAATACTTTATTTGGAGTTTAACCAGTCAGGTGTTTCTCCATGGTGCTATGTGATAGGTGAAACTGGGAGGGGGGAGGGATGAAGTAAAGAGCTGGGAAGCTGAAAGTTGAAAGAGATAAAGGGTTGGAGAAGGGGGAATCTGATAGAAGAGGCTATCACCATCCATAAAACAAATGATTTTATAAACTTCTAAGAAGTCACCCCTCATTCTCTTGCACTCTGAGGAATAAAGATCTAGCGTGGACAACTATTCTCTATAACTCAGGTCCTCTAGTCCAGGCAGTGTCTTCATGAATCCCTTCTGAACCCTCTGTAGCTTGACAATGTCTTTTGTATAGCATGTTGACCAAAACTGTATATAATAATGAAGTGCGGTGTCACCAACAAATTATAATATTACACCTCAATGGTTCTATTCCCAAACTCGATGCCCTGACTGATGAAGGTCAGAATGCTAAGCACCTTCTTCACCATCCTGTCTACTTGTGTAGCCACTTTCAGTGAAGTGTGTACTTGTACTCCCAGGTTCCTCTGTTCCACAACACTTATCAGTGCCCTGCCATTCATTGCATAGGTCCTACCCTGGTTTGACTGTCCAAAATACATCAGCTCACAAGTTAAAAATCATTTGCTATTCCTCAGCCCACCTCCTTAACTGAGGGACCCCTTTGTAGTTCATTGTAACCTGCTTCACTAATCAACAATGCCCGCTAATTTAGTTTCATTAGCAAACTTGCTAATCATGCCATGTGCATTCATCTTCAAATCATTTACATAAATAATGTAAATTTATGTGGAGCAGACTTGATGGGTCAAATGGCCTAACTTTGCTCTTGTATCTTATGGTCTTGTGGTCTAAATGGTGAATAACAGAGGTACCAACACTGTCCCCTGGGGCACCTCACTATTCACAGGCCTGCAGTTGAAAAATTGACCTTCAGGCATCACCTTCTGTGTCCTACCATCGAGCCAATTCTGAATCCACCTCACTCGCTCCCCTTGAATTCCATGCAATCTAACCTTCCAGATTAGCCTGCAATGCAGGAGCTTGTCAAAGGCCATGTTGACAATATCCACTGCCTTACCTTCATTTATCCCCTTGGTTATCTCTTTGAAAAACTCAAATATTTGTCAGGTATGATTTCACATGCACAAATCCACGTTAACTGTTCCTGATCAGGCCTTGACTATCCAAATGATTGTAGTTCTTCTCCCTCAGAACTCCCTCCAGTAACTTCCCTACAACTGATAATAGAACAACATTAGTCACCCTCCGGCCTTCTGGAACTTCACTGGTGACTAATAATAACAGTAAATATCTCTACAATGGCCTCTGAAATTTCTTCCCTGGCTACCCATGAGGTCTGCTGGTACAGGGTCCGGTCAGGTTCTGGGATTTAACCCACTTCAATGCTGTAAATTCTCCTTCCTTGTTTATATGTATATGCTGACCTGACTACTTATTGTCCTTATTTCTTTGGCAGCCATGATATCCTCTTTAATAAACACCAGGAGAAATAGACATTTAAAATCTTGGCTTTCTCTTGTGGCTCCACACACAGGCAGTTTGATGCTCTTAAGAGGACCTAGTCTCTCCCTTGTCAACTTTTTTGCTGTTCGTGTTACTGAAGAATTTCTTGTGATTATTTTTAACCCTGCCTACCAAATTCATCTCAGACCCTCTTTTTGCCCTTCTGATTTTCCTCTTAAGCTTTTTATATTTGTCAAAGGATTCACATGTCCCCAGCTGCCTAAAAGTGATGTACACTTCCTTTTTCCTGACTAGATGCCTCTTGTCAACCAGGGTTCGCCAAATTTGGCATGTCTACCCTTGACCCTGTTAAAAGCCACCCACTTGATGTTCTTTTGCTTTCAAAATAGTGTTGCCCAGTTAGCCTCAGCTGGATCCTGCCTAATACCCTCAAAGCTGACCCTTCTCCAGTGTTAGGGCTTCAATTTGAGGATCTGCTCTATCTTTTTCCATATCTATTATAAAACTAATAGAACTGTGGTCACTCTTCCTAAAGTATGCCCCAACTGTCACTTCAATTATTTTGCATGCCTTAATCGTTAAGGTGAGGTCCAGTATTGCTCTTTTCCAAGTAAGTTCCTCTATATATTGTATGGGGAAATTGTCTTGGATGTATCCCACAAATTCTTCCCCATCCAGGCCCTTTTCAGACTGGGTGGCCCAGTCAATAACAGGAAAATTGAAATCTCCCTCTATTATTCTCACAACTACTTCCAATTTCAACACACATCTTCAAGTTCTAGCTGATTATTGGAGGTCTCTAATGTACCACCACAAAGGTGTCTATCTCCATATTTCTGAGTTCCACCCAAATGGCCTGTCAAATGATCCCTCAAGAATATCCTCTCTAAGCAGGATATGTCCTTCCTTATCAAAAATGCAACACTGTCCAGTAAGATGCCAGCGTGCTCAGAAGCTGTGGGTTCTATGGGGTCAACCAAGGTATTACTGTTTTTTGTAAACATAATTTTTACAATCGCAAGACCCTGCTGGACATTACGAACTTAAAGTACTGAAGGTCCACCACATCAGCAAGTTGCTGGTTGGTGGAGAAACTGAATGAACTGGACTTGGTGAAGATCGTGCTACTGCCTGCGACAGAGGCATTGGTGCACAAAGAAGGTGAGAGGTGTGAGGTATAACAGCAATTGATCACCTTAATTGCTTTTCTTGTGATTGCGAGAACTTGTTGGCGTGGAATGCAAGTCCAGTTCATTGCTTTATTGGCAGATTGTGGGAGAACTGTGTGGGCTTGGTCACAGCGAGGGCCAGGCCTCAAGCTGCAGTGTTGCCTGCTTGCAGTTGCCTAGGGTGATACTGTTGGAGTCTGGCTCTTCACTGGTGTGCTGTGGCATTCCTGCTGGAGTCAGTGCTGTCCCCCCGTGTTCACTTGCTAGAAGACCAGCTGCAGACTGCTGCAACATTCATGGACTTGGGGACTTGGAGTATTTTTTTATATGTGACTGTATTTTACTGCTATCTTATATGTGCTTGCAATCTCTTTTTGTGCTATATGTGCCTTGTGCTGTTTGTGATTGGTGGTACTGTGTTTTGCACTTTTCCCTGGAGGAATGCTGTTTTGTTTGGCGGTATTCATGTATGGTTGAGTGACAATTAAACTTAAGCTAGAACTTGGACATCTTTTTCCACTCCTACATATTCCTCTGTTGTGCCAAGAGCATCAGTGATTTGAAACATGAGCTGCTTGTCCTGCCCTTCACTCAACCACATTTCTGATATGGCCACGATATCCCAGTCGCTAGAAGCAATCCACATTCTTAGTTTGTTAGCTTTACTTGTTTATGTACATGCATTGAAAAAGCTGCAATTTAAAGTGGTGGTTTTATCTGCCTTCCTGATTGATAGGTTTACATACTTTAGTTGCTGCACGTACCCCAGTTTTTCACTCAATTTCTCCCCACCGTCAATCTAGTTTACACCCTCTTTGTTGGAGAAAGCAAATTTCACCACCCGCCACTGCCTGTAAGGAGTTTGTACGTTCTCCTCGTGACCACTTGTGTTTCCTCTGGGTGCTTCAGTTTCCTCCCACAGTTCGAAGGTGTACCGGTAGGTAGGTTAATTGGCCCATGATTTGGCTCAGATTAAATTGGGTGGTGTGGCTCGAAGGGCCAGAAGGGCCTATTCTGCTCTGTATATCAATAAAGTAAAATAAAAATCAGATCATTGGGGCCTGGCCCTCACTATGACCAATTTAAAAAAAGTCAGGTCAGCCATGATCTTATTGAATGGCGGAGCAGGCTCAATGGGCCAGATGGCCTACTCCTGCTCCTGTTTCTTATGTTCTATGTTCTAAAAAAAATATCGGTTCCCCTCTGGTATAAATGCAACCTGTTCCTCTTGAATAGGTTACTTGTACTCCAGAAGAAATACCAATGATCCAAGAACCTTCCAATAATGATCCAAGAAATCAGAAAGGGTGATGAGTTTCTGAACTGAAGGTGTTACACTTGAATGCATGCAGTATATGGAATAAGTCAGATGGTCTTGTGGTGCAGTTAGAGATATGATGTTGTGGACATCTGAATTGTGGCTGACAGAAGATCGTACTTGGGAGTTTAACATCCAGGGATATACATTGTATCGAAAGTAGACAGAGGGTGGCATGGCTCTCTGAGTAAAAAAAAAAATGAAGTCAAATCCTTAGAGCTGACAGAGGATCAGAAGATGTAGCATCCTTGTGGGTAGAGTTCAGAAACTGCAAGAGTAAAAAGACCCTGATGGAAGTTACATACAGGCTTCCGAACAGTAGCCAGAATGTGGAATATAATTCTCAATGGGAAATAGAAAAGGCAATGGTACAATAATTATGGGGGATAATAAAGGCAATGGTACAGTAATTATGGGGGATTTCAATAAGTAAGTGGACTGGGAAAATCCGGTTAGTGTTGGATCCCGAGAGAGGGAATTTGTAAAATGCCTAGCAGATGTTTTTTTTTAAGAGCAGCTTGTAGTTGAGCCCAGTAGGGGAATGGTAGTTCTGGATTGGGTATTATGTAATGACCCAGATCTGATTAGGAAGTTTAAGGTAAAGGTATCCTTAGGAGACAGTTATTGTAATATGATAGAATTCACCCTGCGGTTTGAGAAGGAGAAGATAAAATCAAATGTATCAGTATTACAGTGTAGTAAAGGGGATTACAGAGGCACGAGAGAGGACCTGGGCAAAACTGATTGGAAGGAGACACTAGCAGGAATGATAGCAGAACAGCAATGGCTGGTGTTTATGGGGAAAATTCAGAGGGTGCAAGATAGATACATCTCAAAGAAGAATATTCTGAAGTTAGGATGAGGCAACCATGGCTGACAAGTGAAGTCAAGGACAGCATAATAGCAAAAGAGAGGGCAAAAATGAGTGAGAATTTGGAGGATTGGGAAGCTTTTAAAAACCAACAGAAGGCAACTAGAAAAGCCATAAAGAGAGAAAAGATTAAATGAAAGTAATCTAGCCAATCATATAAAAGGGAGTACAATAAGTTTTTTCATATGTACAGTATAAAGGGTAAAAGAGAAGAGAGTAGATATCAGACGGCTGGAAAATAATGCTGGAAAAGTAGTAATGGGAGACAAAGAAATGGTGGATACAGATTTTTTCTGTGGGAGACACTAGTAGAATGCCGGAAATGTGAGTGTATCAGGGGGCAGAAATGAGCGTTGTTGCTATTAATAAGGAGGAGGTGTTCGGGAAGCTGAAAAGCCTGAAGGTAGTTAAATCACCTGGACCAGATGGACTACACCCCAGGGTTCCGAAAGAGGTAGCTGAAGAGATTGTGGAGGCACCAGTAATGTTCTTTCAAGAATCTCTAGATTCTGGAATGATTCCTGAGGATTGGAAAATTGCAAATATCATTCCATTCTTTAAGAAGGGAGGGAGGCAAAAGAAAGGAAATATAGGTCAATCAGCTTGACTTCAGTGGTTGGAAAGATGTTGGAGTTTATTATTAAGGATGAGGTTTCAGAGTACTTGGAGGCACATAATAAAATAGGCCAAGGTCAGCATGGTTTTCTAAAGCAGAAATCTTGTCTGACAAATCTGTTGGAATCTTTTGAGGAAATAACTTGCAAGATAGACAAAGGAGAGTTGGTGGATATTATTTACTTGGAGTTGGTGGTTATTATTTACTTGGATTTTCAGAAGGCCTTTGACAAAGTGCCACACGTGAGGCTGCTTAACAAGGTAATAGCCCATGGTATTATAAGAAAGGTACTAAAATGGAGTGAAGATTGGCTGACTGGCAGGAGGCAAAGAGTGGGAAGAAGGTTGGCGGGTGCTTTTTGGTTGGCTGCCACAGACTTATGGTGTGCTGCTTCTTTTCAAATTGTATGTCAATGATTTGGATGATGGAATAGATGGCTTTTGGCCAAGTTTGCAGATGATGCAAAGTTAAGTGGAAGGGCAGGTAGTGTTGAGGAAGCAAGGTGTCTGCAGATGTACTTAGACAGATTGGGGGAATGGGCAAAGAGGTGGCAGATGGAATATATCTGTAATATAGGGAATTGTATGGTCATGTAGTTTGGCAGAAAGAACAATGGCGTGGACTGTTTTCTAAACGGGGAGAAAATTCAAAAATCAGTAATGCAAAAGGACTTGGGAGTCCTCGTGCAGGATTCGCTTGCAGTTTGAGTCAGTGTAAGGAAGACAAATGCGATTTTAGCATTCATTTCGATAGGACTAGAATATAAAAGTAACAATGTAATGCTGAAGCATTATAAGGCACTGGTCAGACCACATTTGGAATATGGTGGGCGATTTTGGGCCCCTTGTTTAAGAAAAGATGTGCTGGCATTGGAGAGGTTCCAGTGGATGTTCACGTGAATGGTCTCAGAAATTAAAGGGTTAACATGAGGCACGTTTGATAGCTCTGGGCCTGTACTTGCTGTAATTTAGAAGAATGAGGGGGATCTCAGGCAACCTGTTGAATATTGAAATATCTCGATCAAGTAGGTGTGGAGAAGATGTTTCCTACAGTCGGGAGGTTGAGGACCGGGTGCACAGCCTCAGAATTGAGGGACGTCAATTTACAACAGAGATGAAGAATTTCTTTAGCCAGGGGGTGGTGAATCTGTGGAATTCATTGCTACAGACAGCTGTGGAGGCCAAGTCATAGGGTATATGTAAGTCATAGGTTGATAGGTTCTTGATTAATCAGGGCATCAGAGGTTATGGGGAGAAGGCAGGAGAATAGGTTTGAATCAGACATGATGGACCGAATGGCCTAATTCTGCTATATATTATGGTCTAACATGAACTCCTGCACCAGCTCTCACATTTATCTGGCTTATCTTTCTGGAGTCTCTAGCTCATGGCTCAAGGTCCTGCATTTGATTTCTCACCTAACTCCTTATACTCATTCTGCAGGACCGCTTCCTCATTCTGATTATGTCATTGTACTAATGAGTACAACAACCTCTGGCTGTTTTCTCTCTCTTCCTCCTCCTCCTCTCTCTCCCCCCCCCCCCCCCCCCAACCGAAGTATCTGCAGCCTTTCAGACGTCTTTGACCCTGGTACCTGGGAGACAACGCATTATCCAGGCATCTCTGGTGTGGCCACAGAATCTCCCCCTCACTGCTAAATCTCCTATCACTATCCCTGCCTGATTTACCCTTCCTGTGAGCCTCAGAGCTGGTCACAGTACCAGAGACCTGACTACTGCTGCTAGCCTCTGAAAGAACATCTCAACAGCATCGAAAGAGACATACCTATTAATGAGAGGAACGGCCATGGCTGAACCCTACACAGACTGCCTCTCCTTGACTGTAGCTTTTTGTTGTTTGCTGTTGTTCAGCTAAATTAGCCAATCAACTGTTAACTAACAATTTACAATTGTGCTTCTTTTAGGCTCCTGTTGAGCAAGACCAAGACCTTTCTCTTTTAAACTCTGAAGTCCCAGCTCTAAGTAAATTTCTTTAGCAAGGCTTATAATGGGACACTGGATATTGGGGGAGTGGATTTTGATGTTATTTTGCAGTCATCTTAGTCAGCCTAGTTAAAATTCCCAAATACGTGATCATCTGGTATGATATTCCCTGCACTTTACAATAGCACCTGAAGACTTGATGCTAGGAAATAAAAGATTGCCCCCTAGTAATGAGTATGGAATTTGCAGGCTTAGCAAATGCTCCATTGTGGTCTGGTGAACCGTGATATTCTCTGCTTTTGTTCATTGTGTTAAATAATTTCTGAACATGAAAACATAATGAGAAGTTTATCAAAGGCCTGTTCTGCATTTCAATTAGCCTTTAAGTACACTGATTTTTGATTAATTTGAATTATACAACCTTTGGTTAGTTTTGTGGCATAGCTTTCATTGAACTGTGACTCGTTGTTCCAACTGTTAAACTGGAGGCTGTCATTTCCAGCATCTGCAGTTTTCTGATTTGTCATTTGTAAGTGGAGCCAAGAGAGACTGAATGACACAGACTGATGAAAGCTTTTTAGCAGCCGCTTATCTGTCTGGAGCAATTATAAACAGAAGGAGATGACTGAAGAGAGAGCTGAAAGAAAAACTAGCCTGGAACTATGGGAGACAAAATGGTAGCTGCTGGAAATACGCAATAAAGAGAACGCTGGAAAAGCCTAGCCGGTCAGGCAGCATCTGTAGAGCTGAACTAGCCAGAAATATAAAAACTTGCAGATGCTGCAAAACAGAAACAACAACATAAAATGTTGGCAATACTCAGCATGCCAAGCTGCATCTGTGGAGAGTGAAATGGAACCAGTGCCTCAGGGTAACAATGCCCCATCATGAAGGATCATTGACAAACAAGAGAAAATCTGCAGATGCTGGAAATCCAAGCAACACACAAAATGCTGGAAGAACTCAGCAGGCCAGGCAACATCTATGGAAAAGAGTACAGTCAATGTTTCAGACTGAGACCCTTCAGCAGAACTGGAGAGAAAAAGCCGAGGAGTCAGAAGGTGGGAGGAGGGGAGGAAGAAACTCAAGGTGATAGGTGAAACTGGGAGGGGGGAAGGGGTGAAATAAAGAGCTGGGAAATTGACTGGTGAAAGAGATTCCGGGCTGGAGAAGGGAGAATCTAATAGGGGAGGATAGAAGACCGTGGAAGAAAGAAAAGGGGGAGGAGCACCAGAGGAAGGTGATAGGCAGGTAAGGAGATATGGTGAGAGAGGGAAAATGAAATGGGAATGATGAAGGTGGTGGGGGAGGGGGTCATTACTGGAAGTTTGAGAAATTGATGTTCGTGCCATCAGGTTGGAGGCTACCCAGATGGAATATAAGGTGTTGCTCCTCCAACCTGAGTGTGGCCTCATTGCAGCAGTAGAGGAAGCCATGGATTGACATGTTGGAATGAAGGATTATTGACATGAAATGCCGACCCTTTTCCCTTCCCACAGGCACCAGCTAACCTCACCAAACAACCCTAACAACCATGCTCTCATAGTAACACGCACAAAATCCTGCAGGAACTCAGCAGGCCAGGCAGTATCTATGGAAAGAGTAAACTGTCTATTTCGTGCCGGGACCCTTCAGCAGGACTGAAGAGACGTTGACTGTTTACTCCTTTCCAAAGATGTTGTTTGGCCTGCTGAGTTCTTATAGCATTTTGTGTCCGTTGGTTTCGATTTCCAGCATCTGCAGATGTTCCCAACTTTGCCTTTATGCTCTCATAGTGTTAAGTTTGAGGTTGCACTGTGTCTGCTTAAAAGATGAGATGTCATTCCTCAAGTTTGTATTTGCGTTCATGGAACAATGCAGGAGTCCAAAAAAAACAAAGAGCTCAGAGTAAAGGTGCAATTGAGATTTCAAGTGACAACCAACTGGAATCCAGAGTGCCTTTATGGACTGAATGGGGTTTTTGCAAAACCTTCACTGTATTTCAACTGTTTCACCTAGTGTTCCTGCAGTTAGGCATGTTTGATTTTAAATATAGTATATAAAAAGAATATGGCTAGTCTTTACTGTCTGAATTGAATTGCTTGCTCAGCCATTTAGAAGACAGTTAGGAGTCAACTGCATTGACGTGGATGTGGAGTCCCAAGTAAGTCATCAGTTAAGAGGGCATATTTTCCCCCTAAAGAAGTCAAATTATCATCATTTTCACAGATGCTAGCTTTTACTGGTTTTTGCGTTGGCATTCACAATAGATCCTAAGGCTTTATCTTAACAAAGATCTATCTCTGTTATTTTGATGATGTCCTTCAGCCAGCTCTAGTTATTGTTGTTTGCTAATTGTGGAAGCTTGCTGTGTACAAGTTGGCTGCTGCTTTTTACAACAACACCTAAATTACTTTATTGGCAGTAATGTATTTTAAGGATTCCTGAAATGTGCTATATAAATGTCTTGTCTTCTCTTATTTCTGTTATATGTTTGGTGCTTCAGCAATTAAAAGGGTGGTATCCCAGAATCTACTGGTTTGTTTGTGTAGTTTTGCATGACATCATGAAGATAGTTTGTGAATGAATTAACTGAAACACATTCACCTACATTGAACCAATTTAACTTAAAACCATATTAGATATGGGAGCTCCAAGTCAAGAAAGCCAATTACAAACCATCAATAATTGGATCATAGCAGTCCATTTATCAAGGGCCTCTTGACAGGGTGGAAGAATCACGAGCTTTGCACAAGTGCTGAGCTTTCATTTACCATGTGAATGCATATTGCAGTCAGAGCATTGGGTACAAAGCCCTTCCTAATCGTTCAGCAGTTGTGTAATATTTTGTTGATGTAGACATCGGAGTTTTTACCTTCCAATAGAAAAAGTTTTTTTGTTCCTCCTTCACTGACTTACAGCCAATCAATATTACTTATCTTCATACTTGTTTTTCTGCCTCACCAATCCCATTCCGGTGCCACTGCAGATGCTGCAAAACGGAAACAAGTAGTCTGTGAGCAATCTGAAAAAACACTAGATGCCAAGTAACATCTTTTCCTGTAAATGTGTGAAATTTTACATGTAACGCTCAGGGCTATCAGCTCGTGTTTATCTCGGGGAAACTCCGTCCGTCCGCCAAACCGTGTCTCACGGTTGCATAGTTGCTGTGTAATGCCACCTGATACAAACTCACACATCAAATATCAGACAGCACACAATGTACGATTTACAGATTACACTTTCTTACTGGAACTATGTAATTAATAGAGATACAATACAAAAGGGAAAGTAAAAGGCGCCAAACTTATCAGAGTTCAACCACTTCGTGCACAACCGTTGGAGCTCAATTAACGGGGTCCTCTTTCCACCATTCGATCTCCTCCGACCTCCTCAACCTGCCGCCTGGGACCAACCACAGTGGTCGACCAAAGCGCGTCCAGCACGTCCTTCTTCTTCGGTTCTTCTCCCGAAAAACCCGCCAAACCACACGGTTTCCAGCCATATGAGACAGAATATCACCCGCAAAAAGAATAACATGGACACTGATTGGTTTGTTCCCTCTCTTATCAATAATGTAACCCAAACAAGCAGGGAGAGGGAGAACTCCTTACATCGCAGTTATTATTACAGAAAAGCCATTTTTATTATAACATAACAAAGAAGCCATTTTATTAGCCTTAGCAGTAACATGAAAGAAGAAACCCCTTACAATAAAATGTTCGTCCATCGTCATCGATGAAGACCTCGACACCATTAGTACTTTTTACGAGGTTGAGTTGCTAGCTCGACACTCAACCCGGCACGGATGGAAAGCGTGCCCGGGAGCGGCTCGACTAGATTTGAACTCAGGAACCTTCACTCCCGGAGTCTGACGCTGCGCCACCAGCTGGCTTTGATGGTGTCGAAACTAGCGCTTGATTTGGATTTAAGTGAGGGAGAGTTGCGCAGTGTCAGCCTCACTCTCACTTCCCAATTCCCATCTGGATCCAGTGGCAAGACAGAGTCAAGACAGCTGGAGATGGGACTAGGTGCAGTGGATGACCAGGACGTCTTCTGTGTCTTGTCCTGCTCTACATGTTCCACGACGCTTGCAGAGACTGCCTTCTTGACCGTTGGTCCTTCCATTGGTCTTGTCTGCTCAATCCGCCGGAGTCTGTCTTCACATGCTGGGATAGACAACTCCCTATCTCACCGAGGGTTTGAGACCCGTTGGCTACCCTCACCTGGTTTAGCCAGCTTGTCGAAGCCATTGCCCGGGTTGTGGCTGCTGTCGCATGCAAACAGCTACGGGGAGCCACAGGTGAGAGCTGAGTGCCAGGTGGGGACCAAAGGTGGACTAACCGCCTTGAAAAGGACGCGACATGTTCCCCCACCAGAGGTGCTACCCCTCCCTGATGCCCCATACACCCCAACCTCTTACATACGCAGTACAAAGATCCCTGCATTATAGTCATACAGGTTACTGAAATACATCCCCGCAGAATTCACAAATCACTAATCAAAAATCTGAAATGTGGAATAAATTAAAGCTCCTATAGAATCTGTGTAAGAAGGAAAAATAAATCAATGCAACATTTATTTTCTATCAACTCGTGTTTCTTGACACAGGTACACGCTATGTGTACTAACTTCACGCTATGTGAAACCACTAGTTTTCTTGAAACACAGCCCCCAGCCCACCATAATGCAGGAATACCTGTACGAGGTTTGTATTCAGAGCACTGCAGGAGACAATGGCAACCACCGTGTTTGATTAACCTCATTTGTCCTTTTTTTAAATTATCACTTAGTGGTAAATGGAATTAGACAAATTTTAAGCATTTCTGGATTCCAAAATTGTGAAGTATGCCTTATACAATGAGCGGTGATGGCTTCTGTTAATGTATCTAAAAGTTGCCCAGCAGTTTCAGAATGATGGGAACAGAGGTTCCACGCCCCGCTACACCACCCTGACAGGCAGGCTAAACCAAGTGAGGGTAGCCGATGGGTCTCATACTCCGGTTAGATGGGAATCTGCAAAGTTATCTCCGGCGGGCTGGCAGAAGAGATCTACAGT
Source organism: Mobula birostris (assembly GCF_030028105.1). NCBI lineage: Eukaryota > Metazoa > Chordata > Chondrichthyes > Myliobatiformes > Myliobatidae > Mobula > Mobula birostris. The sequence continues at coordinate 34,384,846 of NC_092389.1, read as the reverse complement.
GAGATCAAGTGTCCAGGAAGGTGGTTCTGCAACACTATTTGGAGAGTGAAGGGCATGACAAAGCATAGAAGAAGTCATGGTCATCCACTGCAATGAGGGAAGATCCCAGTTGTGACATCTACTGGTCCCACTGGATCGGGACTTCCAAGGTCAAGGGAGTGGAACTGCCCCAGTACAACAGCATTTCCACTTTTAAAACACTCTGTATAGGTTTCCTGTCATTGTCAAATATGATGGACAGCCACCAGTAGTATTGCTAGTGTTCTAATTTGTTCTGTATTTAATTTAAATACATAATTTATTACTCAATTTGTTATGGTTGTTTGTCTTCTTTTAAATAGCTTTTTAACTACTTCCGTAAAAATTCAGGTAATTGGGGCAGCTGCTTAATTGGGCCAAATGTACACCATTTAAACAATCACAGTCTAGATTCAAAAAAGTATGTGAACCTCTGGGATATTGCCTTCTACAAAGTTATTTGTAGTCGGGTGTTCCAATCAATGAGGTGAGATTGGAGGTGGAGGTGGAGGTAGAGGTTGGAGAGGTGCCTTTCCCTACAAATTAAAAAAAAAGACGCACCAAGTCAGGTCACTGTCAGAGCCTGCTCTTCTCAAGAAAGATCTGTTTTTGTGCACCATGCCTCAATCAAAACAACTTTCAGAGAACTTCAGAAGAAGAAATTTAGAGATGCGTGAAGCTGGAAAAGGCTACAGAAGCATTTCTAAAGACCTGAGGGTTCATTAGTCCACAGAAGGAGAAATTGTATCCAAATGGAGGAAATTCAGTATTGTTGCTACTGTCCCCAGGAGTGGGCATCCTGTAAAGATCACACCAAGAGCACAACATGCAATGTTGAAGGACGTGAAAAAGAACCCAAGGGTGACAGCAAAAGACCTGCAGAAATCTCTAGGACTTGCTGAAGTCTTTGTTAATGTGTCCACTATAGGAAAAGCACTGAACAAGAATGGTGTTCATGGAAGGACACTACAGAGGAAAGTACTGCCCTCCAAAAAAAAACATTGCTGCGTGTCTCAAGTTTGCAAAAGGCCACCTGGATGTTTCACAACACTTCTGGGACAATGTTCTGTGGACAGATGAAACAAAAGTTGAACTTTCTGACAGAAATGCACACCGCAGTGTTTCGAGGAGAAAGGGCACTGCACAGCAACATCAAAACCTTATCCCAACTGTGAAGCATGATGGAAAGAGCATCATGGTTTGGGGCTGCTCTGCTGCCTCAGCCTGGACAGATTGCAATTGTTGAGGGAACAATTAATTCAAAATTATATCAAGACATTTTACAGGAGAATATCAGGGTAGCAGTCTGTCACTTGAAGCTTAATAGAAATTGGATGATGCAACAAGTCAATGATCTGGAACACAAGACTAAATCAAGAACAAAATGGTTTAAAATAAGAAAATTTATGTTTTCTAATGGCCAAGTCAGAGTGTAGACCTTAACCAAATGAGATGCTGTGGCATGACCTGAAGTTTGTGAACCTTGTAGAAATTTCTCTTTTGTTAAGTCGAGTCCAACTCTTCGTGACCTCGTGGACCATAGGGTCAATAGGCAAGATACGGAAGTAGGTTGCCAGGCCTTTCTTCCACGCAGATACTGCTGCTGCCCAGGATAAGAGCCGGCTGGGTTTGAACTCAGGACCATTTGCTTTGAAGTCCAGTGCTGATGTCATGACACCACCAGCCGGCCCAGAATCTTCTGTATTTCTGTATAAGTATGACCTAAAATGTGAACAGATCTTCATGCAAGTTCTAAAATTAGATAAAGAGATCCCAATTAAGTAAAACAAAAAACATTATACTTGTTCATTTATTTATTGAGAAAAATAATCCAATATTACATGTATTTGTTGGAAAAAGTACGTGAGCATTTGCTTTCAGTAACTGGTGAACCCCCCCCATGCAGCAATAACTTCAACCAAACATTTCCAGTAACTGTTGATCAGTCCTGCACATTGGCTTGGAGGAATTTTAGGCCATTCCTCCTTACAAAACTGCTTCAACTCTGGGATGTTGGTGGGCTTGCTTGCTTGTTTGCATGAACTGTTTGCTTCAGGTCCTTCCAGAACATTTCTGTAGGATTAAGATCAGGACTTTGACTTGGCCATTCCAAAACACAAATTTTCTTCTTTTTAAACCATTCTGTAGTTGATTTACTCTTATCTTTCGGATCATTGTCTTGTTGCATTATCCAACTTCTATTGAATTTCAGATGATTGACTGCTACCCTGACATTCTCCTGTAAAATGTCTTGATTCAATTTTGAATTTATTGTTCCCTCAACAATTTCAACCTCTCCAGGTCCTGAGGCAGCAAAGCAGCCCCAAACCATGATGCTTCCTCCACCATGTTTCACAATTGGGATGAGGTTTTAGTGATGCTGTGCAGTGCCCTTTTTCCTCCAAACATAGCAATGTCCATTTCTGCTAAAAAGTTCATCTTTTGTCTTATCTGTCCACAGAACATTGTCCCAGAAGTGTTTAGAACATCCAGGTGGTCTTTTGCAAACGTGAGACATGCTGCAATGTTGTTGTTTTTTTTTGAGAACGATTTTCTCTGTGGTGTCCTTCTATGAACACCGTTCCTGTTCAGTGTTTATCTTATAGTGGACACATTAACAGAGACTTTAGCAAGCTCCAGAGATTTATGCAGGTCTTTTGCTCTTGCCCATGGGTTCTTTTTCAGCTCCTTCAGCATTGCACATTGTGCTTTTGGTGTGAGCTGTACAGGATGGTCACTCCTAGGGAGAGGAGCAACAGAACTGAGTTTCCTCCATTTGTAGACAGTTTCTCTTACTGAGGACTGATGAACACTTGGGTCTTTAGAAATGCTTTTGTAGGCTTTTCCAGCTCCATGCATCTGTACTATAATTCTTCAAAGGTCCAGCAGTTGTACTTCATTAGGGGTTGAAGGAGATTTGGTATGTCACCAAAGACTCTGGCAAATTTCTACAGCATTCTGACTGGCTGCACCGCCATCTGGAATGGAGGCACCCATGCTCAAGAGCATTGAAATAGTTGTAGACTCAGCCTCAATTTACTGTTATTTGAAAACATGTAGTTCAGTTTCCCGGCCAAACTGTTAAAGTATTTTATGAATAACTGTAGTCCTAGGACTGCTCACTCTGGAGCATCACCTTTTGGAAGTCCCACTAGTTCTCCTCTCTCCCCCCCCCCCCCCAAACATCTCTACTCACTAGTTTCACTAGCTTGTTCATTCTCTCCGCTCACAAAAGTCTGCCATGTGGTACAAAATGCAGGAATATAACAATTTAAGCTTCAAGGAATACAATATAATTGTTTAAGGATTTACTTTCACAGTCATGTTTTTTTGATTTCTAAATATTCTTTTCTTGCATATTGAGATATGATTCCAGTATAGTTCTGACAGCACTATAAAACTTACTCTGTACTTTTGGTCATCTGGCTCAGCAGATTTTCTAGACTATTGGATATAATTTCTATTAATATATCAATGTTCTTTTAATTCACTCGATTAAGGCATTGCTGAGTATGATAAATTTTGCAATAAACCAGATGTTGAAAATGAACGCAAGTAGGTATGACTTGCAGAGGGCTTTCTCAAGAGCGAAGAGACAATTTCGAGCGAGGTTGGAGGCGACATCGGATGCACGTCAACTCTGGTAGAGTTTGCAGGCCATTACTTCCTACAAAGTGAAACCCAATAGCATGAATGACAGTGATGCTTCCCTACCAGAGAAGCTTAAGCCCTTCTTTGAAAGGGACAAATTAACTGCAGCTATGGAGATCCCTGCTGCACCCAGTGGCCATGTGATCTGTCTCAGAGGCCAATATCAGGTTGTCTTTTAAGGAGGGTGAACACTTGCAAGACGGCAGGCCCCAATGGAGTACATGGGAAGGCTCTGAATGCCTGTGTCAACCAACTGCCGGGATTATTCACGGACTTCAGGGAAGCTCCCACTTGTTCAAAAAAAGGCAACAATTATACCAGTGCCTAAGAAGAGGAGTGTGAGCTGCCTTAAGGACTATCACCCTGTAGCACTCATGTCTACAGTGATGAAATGCTTTGAGAGGTTGGTCATGACTAAACTGAACTCTTACCTCAGCAAGGGTCTGGACCCACTGCAATTTGCCTATTGCCACAATAGGTCTACAGCAGTTGCAGGCTCAATGCCTCTTCATACGGCCTTAGATCACCTGGACAGTATGTCAGGAATGATCATTGACTATAGCACAGTGTTTAACACTATTATCCCACAGTTCCGATTGATAAGCTTCAGAACCTGCGCCTCTTTACCTTCCTTTGCAACTGGATCCTCGGCTTGCTAATTGGAAAGCCACAATCTGTGCGGATTGGTGATAGTATCTCCTCCTCGCTGATGATCGATACTGGTGCACCTCAGGGGTGTGTGCTTAGCCCACTACTCTATTCCCCCTGTACCCATGACTGTGTGGCTAGATATAGTTCAAATACCATCTATAAATTTGCTGATGATACAACCATTTTGGTAGAGTCTCAGATGGAGATGAGAGGGAGTACAGGAGTGAGATATACCAGTTAATTGAGTGATGTCGCAGCAGCAACCTCGCAATCAATGTCAGAAAGATCTGATTGTGGACTTCAGAAAGGGTAAGATGAAGGAACACAAACCAATCCTCATAGAGGAATCAGAAGTGGAGAGAGTGAGCAATTGCAAGTTCCTGGGTGGTCAAGATCTTTGAGGATCTAACCTGGTCCCAACATATCAATGCAGCTATAAAGAAGGCAAAACAGTGGCAATATCTCATTAGAAGTTTCAGAAGAGTTGGTTTGTCACCTAAAACACTCAAAGACTTCTATAGATGTACCATAGAGAGCATTCTGACAGGCTGCATCACTGTCTGGTATGGGGGGTGCGGAGGGGTTGCTACTGTCTAGGATCGAAAGAAGCTGCAGAAAGTTGTATAATTAGTCAGCTGCATCTTGGGTACTAGCCTCTATTGTATCCAAATCATCTTCAAGGAGTAGTACCTCAGCAAGGTGGCGTCCATTATTAAGGCCCCCCATCACCCAGGACATGCTCTCTTCTCATTGTTACTGTCAGGAAGAAGGTACAGGAGCCTGAGGGACTCACTCAGTGATTCTGGAACAGCTTCGTCCCCTCTGCCATAAGATTCCTAAATGGACATTGAGCCCATGAGCACTACCTCACTTTTTTCAATATATTATTTCTGTTTTTGCACTGTTTTTAATCTATTTTATATACATATATACAGTGGCCTGAAAAAAATTTGAGCACTCTGGTCAAAATTTCTGTTACATAGAAACATAGAAAATAGGTGCAGGAGTAGGTCATTCGGCCCTTCGAGCCTGCACCGCCATTCAGTATGATCATGGCTGATCATCCAACTCAGAACCCTGTACCAGCCTTCCCTCCATACCCCGTGATCCCTTAGCCACAAGGGCCATATCTAACTCCCTCTTAAATATAGCCAATGAGCTGGCCTCAACTGTTTCCTGTGGCAGAGAATTCCACAGATTCACCACTCTCTGTGTGAAGAAGTTTTTCCTAATCTCGGTCCTAAAAGGCTTCCCCTTCATCCTCAAACTGTGACCCCCCGTTCTGGACTTCCCCGACATCGGGAACAATCTTCCTGCACCTAGCCTGTCCAATCCCTTTAGGATTTTATACGTTTCAATCAGATCCCCCCTCAATCTTCTAAATTCCAATGAGTATAAGCCTAGTTCATCCAGTCTTTCATCATATGAAAGTCCTACCATCCCTGGAATCAATCTGGTGAACCTTCTTTGTACTCCCTCTATGGCAAGGATATCTTTCCTCAGATTAGGGGACCAAAACTGCACACAATACTCCAGGTGTGGTCTCACCAAGGCCTTGTACAACTGCAGTAGTACCTCCCTGCTCCTGTACTCGAATCCTCTCGCTATAAATGCCAGCATACCATTCGCCTTTTTCACCGCCTGCTGTACCTGCATGCCCACTTTCAATGACTGGTGTATAATGACACCCAGGTCTCGTTGCACCTCCCCTTTTCCTAATCGGCCACAATTCAGATAATAATCTGTTTTCCTGTTTTTGCCACCTCACATTTATCCACATTAAATTGCATCTGCCATGAATTTGCCCACTCACCTAACCTATCCAAGTCACCCTGCATCCTCTTAGCTTCCTCCTCACAGCTAACACTGCCACCCAGTTTCGTGTCATCCGCAAACTTGGAGATGCTGCATTTAATTCCCTCATCCAAGTCATTAATATATATTGTAAACAACTGGGGTCCTAGCACTGAGCCTTGCGGTACCCCACTAGTCACTGCCTGCCATTCTGAAAAGGTCCCGTTTATTCCCACTCTTTGCTTCCTGTCTGCCAACCAATTCTCTATCCACATCAATACCTTACCCCTAATACCGTGTGCTTTAAGTTTGCACACTAATCTCCTGTGTGGGACCTTGTCAAAAGCCTTCTGAAAATCCAAATATACCACATCCACTGGTTCTCCCCATTCTCCCCTATCCACTCTACTAGTTACATCCTCAAAAAATTCTATGAGCATCGTCAGACATGATTTTCCTTTCACAAATCCATGCTGACTTTGTCCGATGATTTCACCACTTTCCAAATGTGCTGTTATCACATCTTTGATAACTGACTCTAGCAGTTTCCCCACCACCGATGTTAGGCTAACCGGTCTATAATTCCCTGGTTTCTCTCTCCCTCCTTTTTTAAAAAGTGGGGTTACATTAGCCACCCTCCAATCCTCAGGAACTAGTCCAGAATCTAAAGAGTTTTGAAAAATTATCACTAATGCATCCACTATTTCTTGGGCTACTTCCTTAAGCACTCTGGGATGCAGACCATTTGGCCCTGGGGATTTATCTGCCTTTAATCCCTTCAATTTACCTAACACCACTTCCATACTAACATGTATTTCCCTCAGTTCCTCATCTCACCGGACCCTCTGTCCCCTACTATTTCTGGAAGATTATTTATGTCCTCCTTAGTGAAGACAGAACCAAAGTAATTATTCAATTGGTCTGCCATGTCCTTGTTCCCCACAATCAATTCACTTGTTTCTGTCTGTAGGGGACCTACATTTGTCTTAACCAATCTTTTTCTTTTCACATATCTATAAAAGCTTTTACAGTCAGTTTTTATGTTCCCTGCCAGTTTTCTCTCATAACCTTTTTTCCCCTTCCTAATTAAGCCCTTTGTCCTCCTCTGCTGAACTCTGAATTTCTCCCAGTGCTCAGGTGAGCCACTTTTTCCGGCTAATTTGTATGCTTCTTCTTTGGAATTGATACTATCCCTAATTTCACTTGTCAGCCACGGGTGCACTACCTTCCTTGATTTATTCTTTTGCCAAACTGGGATGAACAATTGTTGTAGTTCATCCATGTGATCTTTAAATGCTTGCCATTGCATATCCACCGTCAACCCTTTAAGTGTCATTTGCCAGTCTATCTTAGCTAATTCACATATCATACCTTCAAAGTTACCCTTCTTTAAGTTACTGTGAATAGTTAAGTGAGTAGAAGATGAACTGATCTCCAAAAGTCATAAAGTTAAAGATGAAACATTCTTTTCAACATTTTAAGCAAGATTAGTGTATTATTTTTGTTTTGTACAATTTTAGAGTGAAAAAAAGGAAAGGAGCACCATGCAAAAGTTTGGACACCCCAAGAGATTTGAGCTCTCAGATTAACTTTTACCAAGGTCTCAGACCTTAAATAGCTTGTTAGGGCTATGGCTTGTTCACCACAGTCATCGTTAGGAACAAGCCTGATGCATTTTGGAAACAAGTCCTATGGACTGATGAAGTTAAAATAGAACTTTTTGGCTGTAATGAGTATGTTTGGAGAAAAAAGGGTGCAGAATTTCATGAAAAGAACACCTCTCCAACTGTTAAGCACGGGGGTGGATCGATCGTGCTTTGGGCTTGTGTTGCAGCCAGTGGCACGGGGAACATTTCACTGGTAGAGGGAAGAATGAATTCAATTAAATACCAGCAAATTCTGGAAGCAAACATCACACCGTCTGTTTAAAAAAAAGCTGAAAATGAAAAGAGGATGACTTCTACAACAGGATAATGATCCTAAACACACTTCAAAATCCACAATAGACTACCTCAAGAGGCGCAAGCTGAAGGTTTTGCCATAGGCCTCACAGTCCCCCGACCTAAACATCATCAAAAATCTGTGGATATACCTCAAAAGAGCAAGTGCATGCAAGACGGCCCAAGAACCTCACAGAACTAGAAGCCTTTTACAAGGAAGAATGGGCGAAAATCCCCCAAACAAGAATTGGAAGACTCTTAGCTGGCTACAGAAAGTATTTACTAGCTGTGATACTTGCCAATGGGGCAAGTATCTTGCCTAAGTACTGACCATGCAGGGTGCCCAAACTTTTGCTTCGGGCCCTTTTCCTTTTTTGTTATTTTGAAACTGTAAAAGATGGAAATAAAAAAGTAATCTTGCTTAAAATATTAAAGGAATGTGTCATCTTTAACTTTATGCCTTTTGGAAATCAGGTCATCTTTTACTTGCTTAGCTATTCACAGTAACAGAAATTTTGACCGGGGTGCCCAAACTTTTGCATGCCACTGTACTTACTGTAATTGACTGACTTAGTTTTTTTTTCTCTCTATAGTATCATGTATTTCATTGACCTGCTACTGCAAAGTTAACAAATTTCACAACACATGCCGGTGATGATGAACCTGATTCTGAGGAAATGTGCTCTAGGTCAGTGGGAAGTAAAGGCTGGAACTGAGGCCCCAGGGTGGTTGTGGAATCAGAAAGCCCAGAGCAGGAGTTTAGGTGAGCTAGGTGCTGAACTATCGGGATTTCCAATTAGTCAGGCAGTCAATATTGGAATCTTACTAGCCTGTTATTCACTGGACTTGTTTTGAAGAACTGCTAGGACCTCTAGTACTGCTGATAATAAAACTTTAAAAATTTGTAGCTCATTTGCTTTATGAATTCAATCCATCAAGGCCAGCTTTTAGAGATCATCAAACTATTATAGCTCAAATATTCGGGAACTGCTACTTGATCTGCTGAATTATTTCAGCACTTTGTATTGATAAAGATTTGTTGCCTTGAAACATTAACTCTTTCTCCATGGAATTCTCCCAGCCTGCTGAGTATTTCCATCATTTTAGTTTTTATCTGAAGTCAGGTATTGTTTGATTTGTTTATCGGTATCTATCAGGTATTGTTTGATTTGTTTATCAGTCTATGTACTTAAGCTATCTACAGTGCCTATTAAGAAGTATTCACTCCCCCTTGGAAGTTTTCACTCCCCCTTGGAAGTCTTCATGTTTTATTGTTTTACAACATTGAATCACAATGGATTTAATTTAGCTTTTTTGACACAGGTCAACAGAAAAGACTTTTTGTGTCAGAGTGAAAATAGATTTCTACAAATCAGTCTAAATTACAATTATTAAACACAAAATAATTGATTGCATAATTACTCACCCCCTTTAAGTCAATATTTAGTAGATGTACCTTTGGCAGCAATTACAGCCTTGAATCTGTGTGGATACATCTCTATCAGCTTTTCACATCTGGATGCTGCAATTTTTCCCCATTCTTCTTTAGTCTAGTGTGGTAGTGGAGTGTAGTGGGTGGTGCTTGTCGCTGTCACTTTCAGTTTCCACTGCTGGCTGGCAGTCTTGTGAAAAGGAGAGCTGAATGTATAAGTCTTTCTCTGCCAGTTCATAGCTTCTCCAACAGCAAGCCTCATGTAGTACTTCCTCACTGGCAACACACAGAAACTGAACTTTTGGACTCAGGCTGAACTACAGAGGACGGGGAGGAGGTCTGGCCCCTGCACACGTAGCACGCAGGCCCACCAGTGTATGGATGCGCTCTGGTGTTCGTGAACCAAATGCTGACCATCATCACCCTTTGTCCTTCGAGATAGGCGGATGCCAACCAATTTAGATCACTTTGTAGAGATCTATTTTCACTTTGACACAGAAGAGTCTTTTTCTGTTGATCAGTGTCAAAAGAAGCCAAATTAAATCCACTGTGTTTCAATGTTGTAAAATCATAAAACATAAAAATTTCCAAGGGATGTGAATTTGTGAATACATTTTATTGGCACCATATATTTATTGTGTTTTTTTTGTGAAATCCCCTTTTTAATGGGTGTCTCTGGAAATGCGATACATTAGCCCCTTGCTAATGGCCACTGGATTCCGCAGCAAGAAGCCCACCTTTCTCAGGCCTCATACATCTAGGGGGTATATGACTTTGGTCCCACCAAATCTGTGAGGTTGGGATGTCTTGCCCATCCAAAACGTGGTTTCTGTGAATGTAGTGTGATTTACTGCCCCCTGCAATCACCCGTTGGCAAGAAATAACAGATCGTACACTGCGTACAATTAGTAAGGAGTATATTTAAGAATGATAATTAAGGAAGCAGTTATTTAAGGAAAGAAAGAAAGAACAAAGTACCCAACAGTCATTTGTGCACGGTGGAGCTCAAATCTTGAACTTGTCTGTAACTCTAGCGTTGTGCTTGAAAGCACACACCACCTTCTGAATGTCGCTCAAAATCCATCTTGAACAAGCGGGTCACCCAAGGGAGTATTGGTCATAAGAATATAAGAAATTGGAGCAGAAGTAGGCCATCTGGCCTGTCAAACCTGTTCCGCAATTCAATAAGATCATGGCTGATCTGACCATGGACTCATCATCTCCCTGCCTTTTCTTCATAAGCCTTAATTTCCCCTACTATGCAAAAAATCTATCCAACCTTGTCTTAAATATATTTACTGAGGTAGCCTCCACTGCTTCATTGGGCAGAGAATTCCAGACTCACCACTCCTTGGAAAAACCCGTTCCTCCGTGTCCTTGTCCTAAATCTACTCCCCTGAATCTTGAGGCAATGTTCCCTAGTTCTAGTCTCACCTACCAGTGGAAACAACTTTCCTGCCTCTATCTTATCTATCCCTTTCGTAAGTTTATATGTTTCTATAATATCTTCTCTCATCCTTCTGATTCCAGCAAGTACAGTCCCAGTCCACTCAATCTCTCCCCATAGTCTAGCCCCCTCATCTCTGGAATCAATCTGGTGAACCTCTTCTGCATTGCCTCCAAAACCAGTATATCCTTCCTCGAGTGAGGAGACCAGAACTGCACGCAGTACTCCTGATGCCTCCTTACCGGTACCCTGTACAGTTGCAGCATAACCTCCCTGCTTTTAAGTTCAATCCCTCTAGCCAACCTTCCATTTGCTTTCTTGATAGCCTACTGCACCTGCAAACCAACCTTTTGTGATTCATGCACAAGCACTCCCAAGTCCCTCTGCGTGGCAGCATGCTGAAATCTTTTCCCATTTTTCCTTCTAAAATGGATGACCTCGTATTTACCAACATTGTACTCCATCTGCCAGACCCTTGCCCACTCACTTAACCTATTTATAATCTCTCTGTCGACTCTCCATATCCTCTGCACAATTTGCTTTCCCAGTCAATTTAGTGTCATCAGCAAACTTAGATACACTACACTCAGTCCCCTCTTCCAGATCATTAATGTATATGGTGAACAGTTGCCGGCCCAGCACTAACTCCTGCTCACCACTGATTGCCAACTAGAGTAACACCCATGTACCCCTTCCTCCTCGAAGCCATTCACCTGGACATAGCACCTTGTTGAACAGCGACAGCATCCTCCACCATCTTCGCTCCCATCTTCTCCCAGCTGCCGCCACCAAACACCTCTCTGCCCAGTTTTCTCTAGAATCTTCTCCCAATACCACCATCCTGATTGGCTGACACCACATTCCTAAATTGAACAACAAGCCTTTAATCTCAGTTCAAACCCAAACAAGCTGAAAGCAGAATAGACTGCTCTTACAGAACCGCTAAAATGAAATACTTGTAGCATCGCGGTAAAATTCTTAACCAGGGCGTTACATTTATTATTGTGTTCTTTATCTTATTGGGTTTTTTTTGTCCTGCTTTGGATCCTCAGTAACAAATTATTTTGTTCTCCTCTATACTAGTGTGCTAGAATTGACATTTAAGAATCTTGAGTATCTTTCTGTTTTAAATATCAATATATCTTTTCTTTGATCTCATTCAAAGATGTGCCCAGCCTGTTAGTCTCCCCAAGTGAGCAATCAGGCAAAGAGTTTGTTCAATATTTTTGCCAATATGGTATCATTACCTGTGAGTTAACCTTGTGCATTTTTAGTGGTTCATTTTTATATATTTTTTTGCTGCTCTGTTTTTTTCTGTTCTTGCTGCCTGCACTTCTGAGTTGAAAGGATTATACTTTTAGCTGCAAGTCTTTTACTGAGTTGATTATGCCTGTAAATGTTTTAGATTCAGTGTAGAGGAGCCAACAAGGATATCGAGATGATGAAGACTAGACAATAGAAATGTTTATTTGTTAGACCTAGATCATGGGAAAATTAAATGGTAAAAAATTAGAATAATGCTTTCTGGCAGAATCTTTTTACTAGGAACACCCAAAAAGCTCATCTTATCCACTGCTTCTGACAACGGAGGTATGTTGTTAAATTTTCTGCTTTATCACCAAGAAGTCATTCTGCATCTCTGGCTTATTAGGGAATAATTTTTGCTTTCCTTTACTATGCTCAGTAGGACCATTCTGAATATGTTCAGTCTTAGAATGTGCATACTTTGAAATTTGAGGGAATTGGTCACCTTTTGAATGGGTTGGCATGACTAAATATATATTATTATATATAAATATGCAGGGAACACTCAACAGGTTGGGCAGCATCTGTGGAAGGAAAAACAGTTCTTGTTACAACTTGTTAGAACAGTTAACATTAGAATAAAAAAAGTTGCAGATGCGAAAATCTGAAAGGAACAGAATATGCTGCAAATACTCAGCGGGTCAGTTTTTAAGAGGAAGAATAGTATTAACTTTTCAGGTCTGATTCCCTTCAATCATTTCTCTTTCTTCAAGTAAGACCTGATCTCAATCCTCGGCATCAGTCTCCATGTTTTATCCTGCTTGATGCAGATATTAACCTGCCTCTGGCATGTTGCTACAAACGTAAATTTGATAACTCTATATTCATGGATCTATTTGCACTTTAACTCTTTGTAGTAAAAGAAGATATCATTGTACATCCTAGTGTCTTAAGGATGGTTGGAATATATGGTGTTATCATCTCCCTGGCCAGTAATGAGAGCTGGAGAATGCACTCAACATTTACAGTATTAAATCTCAGCTTTACCTGTGTTCAATAAATCATTTTCTTTTTTTTCCCCTCGGAAGGTAGCTTTACAGAAAGTAATGTATGTTAAAATAAAAAAAAATTGCCATGACAAGGTCCTGAACTGAGTGGGTACCTTCATCATTACTTTTCATTTCAAGAGCTGCAAGTATATTTTTCTCTTCTCTGTGAAATTCTTGGGTCATGCACGCTTTTGCAAGCAAGCAAACTCGCCTCTGCCAATACTCCTCTCTAAACCATTATGTGAATCAGATGAAGCAATAGTCTCTTCTCTCAGATTAATGGTGTCCCCAGGGATGTGCACAAGGGTTTCAACATTTATAAATTACTTGATGGAGCAATAGAAATCTGTAAATCTAAGTCATTGACGACATTAAGTGAGGTAACATGATTTGGAAATCAATGAAACCTTTTTTCTATTTAGTTTGGGAAACACCCTAATAATTTTATCCAAGACATCAACGGCAAATATTTTAACATGATGCAGTGCAAGGCTCACAAGGGCAATATCCATATTGTGCGTAACGTTGGAACAATGAAGAGAAGGTTGGCATAGTCCCTGTGCACATTTGTGAAGTGTCTGATAAAGAAAAGGCCATCAAAGTTTTATCATAAAAACTGGACATCAAAGGAAATGAAAGAACTAATGAAGGAAAACATTTTCTGGGAACGTTCTGGAAGAACTGACCTGAATCTTAAAACTAGTCTGGACTATTCAGGGATGAAGTAGAGAAAGATTTCTTCACACTAATAGTGGTGAAGGTCTAGACCCCTCCCTGTAACTTGGCACAAGGGTCTGTTCAAAACATCAGAAGTGTAGGCAAAGACATTGAGGTTGACAGATTTGAGTTGAGATGCAAATCAAATATGATAATTCGAGTGGCAGAATATAAATGAGCCTTTGACTGACTTCCTTGGGTTCCTTCTGCAATGGTATTACCTCTGATTGAAAGCATCACACACAAGACAGTCCATATGCTTTGAATGCATAGTGTGACTTTAAATAACAGCAACATTATCACCATTTTCTTTATGGATCTGTGAAGTCAAGTGACACAGGGCCTCACTTCCAGATGAGCTTCTGTGCTCACTTTGACTGTCAAAACATGGAGGAACGTTCATGAAAAATTCATCCCACAGTCCCCAGTGACCCTGTCACTTCAGTCTCTGAGGTTTACGTGAGAGCAGCCTTCAGGAGGGTGAACCCACGAAAAGCATCTGGCCCAGGTGGTGTACCTGGCCGAGTACTAAAGAACTGTGCTGATCAACTCGCTGGAGTGTTCACTAATATTTTTAACCTCTCGGTTCAGCAGTCTGAGGTACCCACCTGCTTCAAGCAGGCCTCACTTATACTGGTGCCCAAGAATGTGGTAACTTTTCTCAATGACTATTGTCCAGTAGCACTTAACATTCACTTGTGATGAAGTGCTTCGAGAGATTGGTGATGAAACATATAAACTCCTGCCTGAGAAACTACTTGGATCCACTCCAATTTGTCTGGTTAGCACAGCAGGTCCACAGCAAATGCCATTTCATTGGCTCTCACTCAGCCCTAGATCATATGGACAGCAAAGGTGCATACATCAGGATGCTCTTTATCGACTACAGCTTGGCTTTCAATACTGTCATCCCCTCAAAACTAATCAATAAGCTCCAAGACCTTGGCTTCAATACCTCCTTGTGTAATTGGATCATCAGTTTCCTCACCTGCAGACCCTCGTTAGTTTGTATTGGCAACAACATCTCCTCCACAATCTCTATCAGCACAGGTGCACCAAAAGGCTGTGTGCTTAGCCCCCTGCTCTATTCGCTTTACACTTAAGACTGTGTAGCTAAGCACAGCTCCAATGCATAATTACTATAAGATTGCTGACAGCACCACTGTCATAGGCTGAATCAAAGGTGGCGATGAATCAGCATGTAGGAGGAAGATGGAAAATCTGTCTGTGTGGTGCCACAACAACAACCTCTCACTCAATGTCAGCAAGACCAAGGAGCTGATTATTGACTTCAGACAGTGGAAATTGGAGGTCCCTGAGCCAGTCTTCACTGTGGATCAAGAGTCGAGAGGGCCAACAACTTTAAATTCTTCTTTGTAATAATTTCAGAGAACTTGTCCTGGGCAATTATGAAGAAAGCACGGCAGTGCCTTTACTTTGAAGTTTGCAAAGATTCGGCATGCTATCTCATACCTTGACAAACATCTTTCGATGTATGGTATAGAGTACATTGACTGGCTGCATCACAGCGTGGTATGGAAACACCAATGTCCTTGAATGGAAAATCCTACAAAAAAGTAGTGATGGGTAAAATCTCCCCTCCATTGTGCACATCTACATGGAGCGCTATCGCAGGAAAGCAGCATCCATCAACAGGGACCCCACAGGACATGTTCTCTGCTCACTGCTGCCATCAGGAAGAAGGTACAGGAACCTCAAGACTCGCCAAACCAGATTCAGGAACAGTTATTACCCCTCAACCATCAGGCTCTTGAACCAGAGGGGATAACTTCATTTGCCCCATCACTGAACTGTTCCCACAACCTATGCACTCACTTTTAATGACTCTTCATTTTATGTTCTCTATTTACTGTTTGTGTTGGTGCATGGCCAAGTGGTTAAGTGATCTGAAGGTCACTAGTTCGAGCCTTGGCTGAGGCAGCGTGTTGTGTCCTTGAGCAAGGCACTTAACCACACATTGCTCTGCGACGACACTGGTGCCAAGCTGTATGGGTCCTAATGCCCTTCCCTTGGACAACATCGGTGGCGTGGAGAGGGGAGACTTGCATCATTGGCAACTGCCAGTCTTCCCTACAAGCCTGCCCAGGCCTGCGCCCTGGAAACCTTCCAAGGCACAAATCCATGGTCTCATGAGACAAACGGATGCCTATAAGTTTATTGTTTGTTTATTTATTATTTTTTCTCATGTGTTTGCACAGTTTGTAGTTTTTACACACTGGTTATTTGTCCACCCTGTTGGGTGCAGTCTTTCATTGATTCTATGATTTACTGAGTATTCTTGGATTTACTGAGTATGCCTGCAAGAAAATAAATCAGAGGGTTGTATATGATGACATATGTACTTTGAAAATAAATTTACCTTCCTACAAGGGCTGATTGCTGGTCATTGACAAATGGTGGCTTTCATGCTGTTGTATCTATGGGTTATGTTGCTCCTGTCCCCAGCCTTTGCTGCCAACTGTTGGATTACTTCTGAGGCAAGAGACAGCACTGGGCCTCTGCTGTTGTTCTGAGTCTCTTGGATGAGGAGACCAAAGAGTTCTTGACGTGCATCCAAGCTGAGGTGGCGACTTTCGCTTTTGAACCCTGCAGAGCCACCCTCCCAGATGGTCCTGTATTTTGTTCACTGGGGCACTGCTTTAAGGGCAATACTCAGCTTTCAGTGGAAAACTGCAGACATGCTGCTCTGCAAGTATCGTCTTCTTTAACCAAGGTCTTTTCACAGTCTTGCTGATGGTACCTCCGGTCATATTTCTCTCCCAACAGCAGAAGGAGGCTCGCAAACCACTGTGAAAAGGAGATTGACTCAGGTGGAGCTGTGTGCATGCCATTGAGTCCTCTGGCAGCTCCATTGTTTTGTCTGCCGATGGGGCTCAAGTTTGTGGAGCAATCTCAGCTGAGCAAATCCTTGATGATCCAGAAACTGGTCTTTGGATCTACATCCCGAAATCCTCAGGATATGGTCCCACACAACACAAGCAGTTTCTCAGACGTGTCCTTCATGCCATTCCACTCCATATAGGGTCAGCGTGGTCTTGTGAGTTGTACACTCTTCCTCCTGTTGGTCCGTTCTGTGTCAGTTTATCGTGTTTCCAGCGAGAAGATCTCTACTCAAGAGTTCTCTTTACATCAGAGTCCTGTGCTGGAGGGTGCTGCACAGAACAGTCCGAGCAATACAGGCCTACTTTGCTGGAATTGAGATGATTGAGAGGGGATCTTATAAAAACATGTAATAATATGAAAACTAGGAGACATAGCCACAAGGTTTGGGGGAATAGATTTAGGACACAGATGAGGAGAAACTGCTTTCCCCAGAGAGTAGTGAATCTGTGGAATTCTCTGCTTAGGGAAGCAGTAGAGGCCATGTCATTAAATATATTTAAGACACCAGTAAAGAGATATTTGCATAGCAGAGGTATTAGGAGTTATTGAGGAAAAACAGGTAGGTGGAGCTCAGTCCATGGCCAGATCAATCATGATCTTATTGAGTGGTGGAGCAGGCTCAAAGAGCTGGATGGCCTACTCCTGCACCTAGTTCTTATGTTCACAGATTCCTGGGTCACTGTTTTCTGCGTTCCATGATTATATGGGATGTGAGAAGTTGTAGTAACTTAAAGGGACTACCCTAAATTCAGATTTCAGCTCAATGCTGATATTTGGGCTTTGCTCTCAATTGCACTTCTAATCCTGCCCACTCACACCCCTGTCCCCAATGCACTCACTTGCCCATTGCCAATCCACTCGCTCCCCTGCCAGCCCCCATCACTCCCTTTGTCCATCCTCTATCCCCTGCTCCCTACCTATCCTCACTCCTCTGCCCTGCACATTACCCCTCCCACCTCCCCACTCACACCCCTAGCTGCCCCCCCATCCTGACTGCTTTCTGCACCTTCATTCTTCTCACCCCCGTCCTACGCTGTCATTCCCCTGCCCCGCACCCCTCACTACCCTGCTTTGCTTCCTTGTTCAACCAGTCCCCTAGGCTCACTCCTCTCTGCCCTGCACTCTGACACCTACTCTTCCGCTTCCCTGCCTTGCCTTCTCTCTCACATTCTCTTGCTGTCCCCTGCCATACTCTCTCCCCTCCCCCTTCCTCCCATTATACCCCCTTTTCCATTCATGAAACGGAATTCTTAAATTTTACATTTTGTGAGTTTAGTTGTACCAGTGGCGTAACTTTACATAGCTTGATGTTAACTGTCCAGTTATTTCTCTTGATCAGAGTAATACCCTCTATTCCCCCATCACCTTCCCTGACTCTCTCTGATACCTGGATGAATGTGCTTCTGCTTCTCTCTTTTTCTGTCTGTCTGTCTGTCTCTCTGTTTCTCCCCCCAACCCCATTCTGACTGAGGGTCTTGGACCTGAAACATTACCTCTTTCTCTTTCCACAGATACTGCATAACCTGTTCAGTTTTCCAAGCATTTTCTGTTTTTAAGTAATATTACATTTTATGATTGTTTCTATTTAAGAGTGTTGCTTGGTTTGGCACTGACCTGTCTACTGCATTCCTGGCAATTTGTCTCCTGCACTGCTTGAGAAGAAGCTTCACTGGAATTGCTCAGTTTTCTCATTAAGTCCTCTCTGTAAGTTGCCTGAATATCCGGTGGAGAATTGCAGATTTCTGGTGGAGAGAGAAGTTAAATTGAGGTATGTGTAAGTGGTCAGTTAGAGGCATATGTTTGGAGAGACAGGTTTTGAGCCATGTACTTTTTGGTATCAAGTTGATTGGAACAGTATCTATAACAGTCCCAGTGAAGGGTGGGCACATTGTGGAGCCTGTGCCTGGCAGAGAAACCTTATACACACAGTACATGACTGTTTTGTTCTATTTCACAGAAAACAATTATCCCGCTGTCCTTGTGTTGCAGATCTGTGATTCCGTCACTGTAAAGTCTGAGCTAATCAGGGTGGGCTTAGGATCCGGCAAATGTGTCTTTCAAACTTTGTTACAAGCGTGACACATTTTTATAGTGAGTAATGGGGGGGGCGGGGGGAAAACTGTGGTGCTGTGAAACTGTGAGCTGTGTTAAAGTGGATGTGTTTCAAGAGAGTGAAGAGTGTGACATTATTGGATTAATTGCATTGACACCTCCTGTGCCAATGCACTAAAATTTGTTACTAAGCTATTACATTGTGTTGGAGTCTAAACAGCAACTCATAAAGCTGCCACGCTGGTTTAGGGAGGTCACTCTGGGATATGGTGGATCAGTGTTTATTATAATAGTGCATAAAATTTCTTTGAGGAGAGGGTTTCTGTTCAAGTGCATCATGTGGAGTCATGGTGAGCTGCGAAGACAGTTAAAGAATTAAAGGTCAGCTTCCTTCGTAATTACTATGGACAGTGCCCCAGCATCAGTGTTCTGATCCCTACAGAGGGAATAGTGGAAGTGGATGCTGGTTGTGTGGATTGTTTCATTTTGATGTGTTCCTCAAGACGTTGG
Organism: Mobula birostris; assembly: GCF_030028105.1. Taxonomy (NCBI): domain Eukaryota; kingdom Metazoa; phylum Chordata; class Chondrichthyes; order Myliobatiformes; family Myliobatidae; genus Mobula; species Mobula birostris. Next base: position 34,365,436 of record NC_092389.1, on the reverse strand, counting down.
AATTGAAACGTCCAACTCACCCAAGCTGCAAAAGTGTTTGCCTTTGTACTTGTTCCATCAGATTGATCTGGGAATAAGCTTTACTGGGGCTGGACACAAAATGTTGGAGGAGCTCAGCAGGTCAGGCAGCATCTGTGGAGGGGAATAAACAGTCAATGTTTCATGCTGACACCTTTAATCATGAACAGTCTCAGCCTGAAACATCAACTGTTTATTCCCTTCCATAGATGCTGCCTGACTTGCTGAATTCCTCCAGCATTTTTTGTATATTGGATACGTGGATTATGACCAAAGAAAAACTAGTTGGAGTCACTTAGCACTTTAGTACAAGGGTGTTTATTGGGTGCATCAAAAACTGAACTTTTAAAAAATAATGAAAAGAAAACTGCCAATATTTGTATAATATCTACAAGAAAACACAATAATAGCTCTTTACTTATTCTTGTCCAGTGTGAACTGGCACCCCCTATCCCACTCTTACTGGGGCGATCAACCCCCTTTCTTTAACACTAGGGCATACTGTCTTTAATTACCAACAAAGTTAACTTAAGACTACACATGAATTAGAATCTGATGCACCACACAATGTAGTTACAATCACATTACAAAGTAAGCATAAGTATCTATGTATATTTAAAACAGTATACAAACAACATGTACACATTTGCAGCTCTCTGTTTCTAAAGAAATGGAATATTCCATCGTCTATGTTGGGAAAGGCACCATAAGGCCAACTTACGTGCACCAGCTTAGTTTGGGACCCATTGTGAGAATATACCTGGGAAGACATTGGAGGTCGTACACTCAACGCAATGACAGGCAATGTTTGTGTGTAAATGTGCTTGTGTAAGGACTGCGTTTATCAACTGCTCTCTGACACATTACCACCCTCCTCTCCTGCTGCGAAATTGCTCGGCAGCCGAGGCAGGTAGTCTGCAGTAACATTTCCTTCCCCTGCCTTATGGTGGCCACAGAATTTGAAGGGCTGGAGCTCCAGGTACCACCGAGTCACTATGGCATTACGGTCCTTCATTATCTGAATCCATGTCAATGCTTTGTTGTCTGTATTAAGGTCAAACTCCTGGCCAGGGGCCCATTAAATGGCCAGACATTCCTCTTCGATGGTGGAATAAATGGTTTCTCTTGGGAGGAGTTTTCTGCTCAGGTAAAGGACAGGTCACTCTCCTCCAGGTTCTCCTTGGGCCAGCACTGCTCTAGTGCCTATTCCTGAGGCATCCACTTGGACAAGGAACAGTTTGTCAAAGTCTGAGCTCTGGAGGACAGGTGAAGGACACATGTAGGCTTTAAGAACTTGTGAAGTTTTTTGCACTCACTTGTCCATGTCACTAGGTTACTTACAAGCTTCCCAGTAAGTCTGATGTGCAGCCAGAGTGGTGAATTAGGGAATGAACCTCTGATACCACCCTACCAGATCCAGGAAAGGCTTCACTTCACTTCTTGGCATGAGGTCAAGGACTGTTGCAGATCCACTTCAACTTTGTCTACCTGTATCGAACCTATTCATGTCCCAGCTGATAGCCAAGGTATCTGGTTTCCCTTTTGGCCACTCACATTTTTGTAGATTGACGGTGAGACCAGCAGCATGAATATTCCCCAAGATCCTGCACAGATGGTCTAGGTGCTCTGACCACGTCTGGCTGTAGAGGACCACTTCATCTAGGTAGGCCACACTGCAGTCCTCAATAGCCTTGGAGCACATGGTCCATCAGCCACTGGAACATTGCTGGTGCGCCATGAAAACCAAAGGGCATCACTGAACTGAAACAGACCCAAGGGTGTGCAGGAGGCTGAGAGGGGTTTTGATTGGTCATCCAGGGAAACCTACCAGTAGCCCTTCCAAAGATCTGGTGTAGTCATGTAGTTTGTCCGTCCAGTCCTTTCTTCTAGGTCATCAATGCGGGGCTTATGATAAAGCATCAAAAAAAGGAAATGGCATTCAACTTCTGAAAATCAGTGCATACCTTCAGGGTGCCATCCTTCTTAGGAATGATAACAAGACAACTGCTCCACTTGCTAGTTGAAGGCTCAATGACTCCCAGCTCCAGCATGGTCCGAATCTCATCCTTCAGGGCCCCGACAAGTTGCCCTGGCACTTTGGAACAGTGTTGGTGTACTGAACCCTGGTCAGGTCTGATCCTGATGAAATGTTTTAGGGCCTTTGTCAGCCCTGGTCTCTGCTGGAACAGCTGTGGAAAATGAGTAAACACCCTTTGCAGCTCTACTGGTTGGCGGCCATTGAGATGGGAGAGGTCAACTGTACTCTTTTCCATAGATGCTGCCTGGCCTGCTGAGTTCCTATAGCATTTTGTGTGTATTGCTTGGATTTCCAGCATCAGTAGATTTTCTCGTATTTTTCAAGGCACCATTGCCAACATGACTTTCTAGGCCTTTTTGTTCCTCCCTCGCACGGACTGGCATCCGAGTCAGGTGAGACTAACCTGACCATTGCTTTGGTTTTAGCACGAGTCATGGTAAAATAAGAAACAGCACTGTGTACTCCTTGAGTAACAGATGGGTGTGATTGGCTATTTCCCTTTCTCAGCAACTTGTGTAACACAGGCAAATCTCTCCCCAGAATCATGTCCAGTTTCTCCAGCACTGCCACTTTCATCAAATACTTGTGGTCATCCAGCTCAATAGTGAGTTCTGCCAGTGGCTCAGACTTCCAGTCACCATAGACACATTGGTTAGATGTTTTGGGCAGGGGCATAATTTTTCTTAATTAATGAAATGAGCTACCAGAATCTAAGAGAGTTTTAACAGGTTTTCCATGAACTTTGACTATGATAAGCATGTGCTGTTTCCTGTCATATTCTGCTTGTTTTTCATTACCATGCTCACAACTATTACAATCATCATCATCATCACATTCTCCCTCCCTTGCTACATAGCATATATCTGACAATTTGTGTTTCTTGGGAGGACTTGTGACCTAGCTTCTGACAATGGTTGCAAATAAAAGTCTTGGAAGAAACTACCAAAGGTTCTTTGCCTCATTTTTCCCACTCTACAATTCTGCAGTTACTCCGAGGGTGCCTTAGAGAGCTTGAGTCTTTGTTACTTCGGAATGATGACCATGATGGCCCCCCTTCCAGGCATTGAGCTACTGCAGGGCAAGTCAGGCTGCAGTGAGTCCATCCGCAAGCTCATGCTTTCGGACCCATGTCCTGGTGTCTGGAGGAAGAACCAGCACTAGTTGCTTGAGAACAATGGGCTCATCAATCTTCTCCTTGACTTATGCTCTGGTCAAATCCATGTCTGGATGGTAGATACCATCAGGCATGATACCATGATACATCTCAGTGGGTGACTCCTCGCCCGCCCCCCCCCCCCCCCCCCGTGGTGGTAGAGTACTGGACCAGAGGCGTTGGTGATAGGTTTCTGCTAAGATATCATAATTAGCCAGCAGTGCCTCCTTCAGGTCAGGATAGTTGTTGGACCCCTCTTCACCCATTACATTGTAGGCTCCAGTCAAGATGGCACAAGTGTACAATGCTCCCATGGTCGACATCTTCCAGATAGCCCATGAAAATGTCTATTTTACTTACTTGCATCTGTTTTTCATCTTAAATGTGTTCCTGGAACTGTTAGAGCCTGTGATTTTTCAGTCTGGAAATTGATTGAGTGATCTACTCAGGCGGCCTCGATGCGAAGAAACTCAGAGACCCACCGCAAGCCGATGTTTGACTCCATTTCACTGATTAAAGCATCGAGGAAGATTGAGACATCAAGGCGAATGTGGATGGTGAGCGAGAGTTCAGCACCGATTGCCTTCCTTTAATTGCTGCTGGAGAAGGAGTCTATGAGTGGCTTATTGCTGTGACAGGCGAGTTGGCCTCTCTGTGTTCGTTGGTGTCCCTCTCTTTCAATGATGTTGGAGGATGTTACTGTGATTCCCTGTTTATGGATTGGACTATTGTGTTTATGGACTGTGGACTTTTTTCATACTTACAGTTTTTATATTATAGTCTTTGTTTTTTGCCTGTTCTTTTCCTTTTTGTTGTGCAAAGAGAGAGGTTTTAGGGGTTGATGTTATTGTTACATTCTGTTAGTGTTTTGTGCAAGGTGAGGGAGGTTTACGGTCAATGTACTTGTTCTGTTTTGTGCAGGGGGAGGAGGTTTGAGAGTTGATGATGGGCATGCGGGGTGGGGGGGATGGGTTTGATGTTTCTCTCTGAACGACTTTACCAGCTGGCAGGCCCACTCCTCCTTTGGTCATTGCCATATCCGGGCCATCCTCTCAAACCTGGGGAGATAGTTCCCAATATCATCACCTTGTTGATAAGAAGGCATCCTGGGACCCTTCTGCAGACTTTGGTGTTGCTTCCTAAAAGTATCATCTGGGCAGACAAAAAAATCTCTGAAGAGATTTTCCAGAGAGGGTTTGGAGGTGCTTCTGCTTCTGGCCTGAATTTGGCCCTGGGATGCCCTCCTCCCCTGACATCTCTCCTGTTTCCCAGGTGTCTGCTTCAGTTTTAGCCTTGGGGTTTCCCATTCTTCTCCAAGTTGAATGCACCTCTTTCCACCACTGTCACCATATGTTAGGCATGTGGATTATGAGCAAAGCAAAGAAATAAATTTTAGTGCAAGGGTGTTTATTAAGTGTGTCAAAAATCAAACTTACAAGAATTTGTGAAAATAGTAAAAAGAAAGGTGCCAATATTTACAAAAAGATATCTATCAGAAAACACAATAGTAGCTGTGTACTTATTCTTGTCCAGTGTGAACTTCTGGCAGCCCTTATCTCTCTCTCACCGAAAGTGAAGAGCTCTTTTTTTATTCGGCATGGACATAACCATCTGCAATTACCAACAAAATTAACATAAGACTACACATGAATTAGAATCTGATGCACCCCACAATGCAGTTACACTCATATTACAAAGTAAGCATAAGTATCTATGTACATTAAATACATTATACAAATAACATACACATTTGCACCTCTCTGTTTCTAAAGAAATGGAATATTCCGCTGTGTATGGCAGGAAAGGCACCAGAAAGCCAACCCGAGCACATCAGGTCGGTTTAGGACCCACCCATTATGAAAATATACCACGGAAGACATTGAATTTTGTACACTCATGACAAGGCAGTGTTTGTGTGTTTGTGAATGTGCGTATGTAAGGAATGCATTTACTGAGTCCTCTCTGTCACTGTGTGTGTGTTGCTCCAGATTTCCAGCATCTGCAGAATTTCTTGTGTTTCTGATTTACTGGAGCTGGGGTACCTTTAAGGGAGGAATTTAATAATAAATGTGTGGATGTGGCTTCACATATTTTTCTACTTATGCAACTGATTTAGGAGCTGAGTAAGTGTGGACAAGCTCTCTGGTAATAGATTCTTGCTTTAGCTTGGCCAACCATGCACACACGTCACCACTACATTGTGGATGTGTACAAGAACCACATCATATACTCAGATGTGGTTCTTTAACGAAAACAATAAGCCGTGAATTTTTCTTCAATTATATTGCCTGCACAAGCAATATAATTAAATGCAGTACAGCAGTTTACACACTTCTAATGGTATTACTCCTATCATCATACAAACCATGAGAGAGTATTGTCTGGCCTTGGAGGCTACAGTGATTCTGGCTATTGATAACAAATTGAAGAGGAAACCATTGCATTGCAGTAGCTGTTCAGGGGAAGAATTACTGATCTCTGTTGTGTGACACACTTAAAATAAACAGCTGGGTCCTTTGTATCTATGTTCCTGGTAGTCTTGTGTCCGTGAGATACATACTTTTTAAAGTATGGCCTACTTATAGGATTACTCAATGCCTGTTGATGTTGATTACATTTATATAAGTTTGTATGTTCGATTACATTTTATTCCACTTAATGCTTGTCTTCACTTACGATTTTTAATCTTGCCTAACTTTTATGACTGTTGACTTATCTTTTCAATGTATGTGAAGCACTTTGAGCTTACATCTTAAGGTAGTTTAAGACTGTTTAAGATGGTGTTGGTGAAGCACAGTGATGACTTGCTGGCAGCAAACACAACTATTAACTACTTTACTAACCACACTTTTTCTGATAAACGGTCACTGCAATCAGTAGCCTATAATTTCCCTTTCAGGGTTGAGCTTTTGAACTGCTTGTACGACCTGACATTTTTGCGGTGTGAACTGAAATCTTAAAAGCTGCAGGACGGTTGCAGCGTGGTGTGTGCGGGCCGAATTGAAGCAAGGAGCGGCCTGTTGTTTGGCTGATTTAAGTGCTGGGCCAAATTGGAATGGTTGCGTCTGGGCCGAATCGTGACGGCTCAAGAGCGTATTTGAAGTGGCAGGGCCTGGGTCCGAGGGTGAGGAACAACCTGCTGTTTGGTCAATTTAAGCGCTGTGCCAGATTGAAAAGGTCAGGGTGTCAGGGCTGGTGTTCAGCTCACTGCACGCGAGGTTTACTTGTCTCTGCATTGAACTGAGGCTGTTGTCTGCAACTAACGGGATTGGCTGTGACTAGCTTTGTGGCTGTGAACTCACTCTTTTGAACTTCAGTTCTGAATGCTATTTTCTTACTTTTATTGTTTGCATGATGTTTCTTCTGCATATTTGCTGGATGTTTGACAGTCTTCGTTTTGTTTTAATGAGTTCTATTGGGTTTCTTTGTTTTGGCTGTCTGTTGGGTGACAAATCTCAAGGCTGTATATAGTATACATTGATAATAAATGTACTATATAGATAAACTTATTATCATTATTCACTTTGAACATGTACCAAGAGACAGATGGTACCTCTGACCTCTGTTCAACAACAGCATACTACTCATCAAACGGATATGTAAACATGGTTTGTTTTGTGCTGAGCTTGTATCATCAGAAAGGAAGTTTTATTGTGTTTATTTGCAGAATGCTAGTTTTACACAGCTCATGGTACCTTTTAAAAACTTCATATAATGTAGACAGTAATTTCTTACGAGTGATAAAATATATGGAGTAATTTTTAAAAAAAAATGCAGAGAAGGTACCCTGTTACCTTAACATCACTACTAGAAACTAGAGTGTATAATGAAGATGTAATAATAGAACACTTTAAAAGGGAGAATAAATTGAGTGCAGTCAACATAGATTTATGAAAGGGAAGCAATGTTGATTAATGTGGAGTTGTTTAAAGATGTATTGAGTAGCATAGATACTATGAGTAGCATGTGTGATGAAATTGAATTTTTAGAAGTCTTGATAAGGTCACAAAAAATGGTGCTCAACAAGGCTGGACCACGTGGAACTGGATATTATACTGATGTGGACAGAAAATTGGTTATCAGGCAGAAAGCAAAAAGTGGGAATGAACTAATCTTTAGAGGTTGGCAAGCTGTCATAGAGTCATACAGCATAGAAACGGCCCCTTTATCCTAACTTGACCATGCCAAACTGAGATATCCTTCTACTCTAATCCTGTTTTCCTGAATTGGCCCATATCCTTCTCTCTCTTGGGTCCCATGCTGCTAAGTTCAGGAGCACTTCTTCCCCTACAGTTGTCGGGTTCCTTGACCGGCTCCACTCGCCTCAAGTGGCTGTGGACTCACTTTTGGGAACTCACAAAATACAGCTAACCCCATTTTTTGTTGTCAGCAAACACCAGCCACATAGGTTCTAATCTAATTCATACATGGCAAACAACAAAGGCTGCAGTATCTGTGTTACACAGTTTCAGCCAGAGAGAAAAAAAAACAATACCACTACCCCCTGTCTCTTATTACCAAGCCAATTTTGGATCCAATTTGACAAAACAGCTTAAGCCTTTGTCTTAACTTTCTGGACCAGTCCACTATGAAGGACCTTGTCAACTAGTGTCACTTGGCTGTAACTGGTGGTGTACTGTGAGGTTCAGGGCTTGGGCCCTAGCTGTTAACAATCTGTAGTCAGTGGATAGTCTGAGGGACAAAATGTCACACTTGAATATTTGCTAATGGTACTGAGCTAGGCAAGAATGTGAGTATGGAGGAGGGTGTAAAGAGGTACTAGGAATATGGACAAGGTAAATGAGAATGCAAGAACATGGATTAATGGAAAAAGGTGAGATTATGCACTTTGAAAATAACAAAACAATTACGAAAATCAAAAATATACCATCAGTTGCTGGAAATCTGAAATCAAAACAAAAAAAGTGCTAGAACCACTTGGTAGGTCAGGAAGCAGTACTAGCAGGAGAAACGGTTGTTCTTTTGAGAACTGAGGAAGGGTCTCAGACCTGAAACTATATTCATATTCACGCATATGCTACCAAACTCTCCAGGCGTCTCTGGCGTTTCTGTTTTAAGTTCAGAAAAATATCAGATTGTTTATTAAATGAGAAAAGATTTGTTTGTGTATGCTCAAAGTCACCTGGGATAGTCCATACTTCAGTCACTAAAAGCCAACAAGCAGGTGCAATGAATGATTGGGAAGGCAAGTCATATACTAACCTTCCCATTAAGAAAAGCTTATTGTAATTGTTTAGGGCTTGCTGAGATTACATCCTGGAGTATTGTATACAATTTTGGTTTCTACCTAAACAATGAGATACTCATCATAGAGGGAGTGCAGCAGAGATTCAGCAAACTGATTCTGTCATTGGCAGATTTGCCACATGAGGAGAGATTAAGTAGGACCATACTCTCCAGAGTTTAAAAGAATGAAGGGAGATCTCATCAAAGTTTACTACTGTGTTGAAGCATCTAACAAAATTAGGAATCTGAAAGCATCTTTAGTTAACACCATCGCCTGTTGGGCTACTAAGGGAGCAAAATAGCAAATCCTCCTGACTTTTCCTAGTACTTCTTCCTTGAGTAAGCATGACGGAATCAAGGCAGTACATCTGGCATGGATGCCTGACTTCAGGAAATGTCAACTACAGTTAGATACAAACATACAGAGTCTGGTTTAGTATAGTACCCAAGAACATTGACATTGTTGTAAGGTGATTCAGTCTTTGTCTCCTCTTGCACCTTATGGAGAGGAAGAATGAGATATCACTCTAACCGAATGGGATTGCTGAGTGAAAGTGCCTTAATGTTTGTAATTCCTTTCTATGTCCCTCAATTTTGTAAACCTCTGTAGCCTCTTTCATTCCAGTGACAATAAACTCAGTTTAACCAGTTTTTCCTCATAACTGCAGCTCTACATCCTAGGCAACATCCTGATGAATCTTTTCTGCATTCTCTTGATTGCTACGCCATCCTTCCTAAGTAGTAAGCAGCCATCGATCCCAGGGGAACATGGGCTTGTGCCTCTGGTGGACTGTGACCTCTCCAGGGCGCAAGCCTGGCCGGGAAGATTTGAAGAAACGGCTGCTGCCCATGCAGCGGGTTCCCCCTCTCCACGTCACTGATGTAGTCCAAGGGAAGGGCAAGCACCAGTACAGCTTGGCACCAGTGTCGTCATAGAGGTTGCCAGAGTGAAGTTGTAAACAACATCAAACTGCCTTAGGGACCCCGGCTCTGGATTTCTTCCTCAGGGTTTACTCCCAAAGCCTTTCTAAGTATGGCAACTAGAACTGTGTGAAGAATCCCAAATGCATTGGGCTAAATGTTTTGTACAGCTGCAGCATGGTTTCCCAACACTTAAATTCAATGCCTTGCTTATTGGAAGTAAGCTTACCAATACAATCTTCATGAACCTGTACACTTCCTGTATAGTCACCACTTTACAGTCCTACATCCCAAGTTCTCTTTGTACATTTATGTTCCCATGATCTCTATATCCCACAAAAAATGGACTTTGATTTGAGTAACTATTCGAGTTGTTCTTTGATCGGTTTTATGGATATATTGGATGGTGTCTTATACTTTACAAGTGACTATGAAGTGATATTCTGAAGTTATGATAAGCCCTTTAAAATGAATTTTTCATGCTTTATGCTTGTTGTGCAGCAATTGCATAGGTAGTCAACACAGGTGTAACGTTCCGTTATTTTGGCTCGTGTGTGTCTAGGGGAAATCCCGCCCAGCACCTGCTTCAGCAGTCCCCTCAGGGTCAATCGTCGCCCGAATCAATCACAAACATCAATCATCAGCCAGCACACCCAGTAAATTTTAACACATACACTTTATAGATATTACTAATTCTAGGGCATTAATATACATTTGATACAGAGAGGAAAGTAATGAAAAAAAAGGTGCCAACACTTATTCAAAGTCCAAGTTCTTCGCGCGCTACCGTTGGAGCTCAAGTTCGACGTCAGACGACCACCCGAATTCCGTCGACCCACGGCTCGGGACCACCCGAAGTGATCGACCGGAGCCTCTCCGCACGTCCGCCGTCCTCCTCGTCTCTCCTCCGGACTCCCCGCCAAAACTCAGTCCACAGTCATATCATACAGCATAGCATCCGAAAACAAAACGATACATAACCACCCATTGGCTAATAGCACCCTCTTATCACCCTCTAAACCACAATAAACTGCTAGCGCAAACTCTCTGAAGCGTTAAAACACAACAAAGCCGCATTCCACAGATTAACATAACAAAAATCGCCATTTTAAATGTAACAAAAGAAAGACCCCGTACACTCTCCCCCCACCTAAAAAAAGTCATGCCCTCATGACGTTAACAGAATTCACTAGTACTCCTTGTAAAACACAAAACCCAACCCAGGTGCATAAAACAGTGACATAACTTTGCAGGGCAGTGGAGATCACACCCTGCTCTCCCAGCGCTATATAAGTGAGTCTTTCAAGGGGAAGCCTACTCCTCTGAGGCCTCAGGACTTCCTCTGTGGACTCTCCCTGTTCAGACACCCCAGGTGACCCCTCGAGCCTATCTGTCGGACCTTCCCCTTCACCGGGATCCCTCTGCCCCGGTGAGCCCTCTGGCTCGGGTTCTGCCTCCACCCTCTCCTCCCCCAATGCCGGCTGTAATACAGGCGGCTCTGCAACACCCTCCCTCGGTCCCCCTGACTCAGTGATGGAAGGGCCAAGAGTCTCTTCTCCTGGCACCGGGGAATCAGCGAACGGAAGCAGGTACCACGCGTCCGAATCATCTTCTTCCGATGACGTATCCCTTCTCGAGGTGGGGACCGGCCCCGTTTTCTTCGCAGCGGCCTCTTCCCGCGCCCCGCGCCCTCGCAGAGTCCTCGTACTAGGAGTAAACTCCCATTCGGACTCTGGGTCCATCTTCACCTCTCGACCCAGAGGCAACAGGTGGTTCCGATGGAGTACCTTGACAGGCCCCTGCCCGCCCTCAGGTCTCACCCGGTAAACCGGGAGATTCGGCATCTGACTCTCCACCACATATGGGGTGGCTGCCCAACGGTCCGCCAACTTGTGCTTACCCTGTAGTCCTAAATTCCGGATAAGGACTCGGTCTCCCGGCAATAGCTGGACGAACTTTACCTTCTGATCATACCTCCTTTTATTCCGCTGGTTCTGCTTGGTGGCTGCCGCCTCAGCCAACTCGTACGCCCTTTTCAACTCTCTCCTCATATCGGACACGTACTTCAGACATGGCTTCGAAGGTATTTCCCCCGCTTCAGTCCCAAAACACAGATCAATGGGCAACCTCGCTTCCCGTCCGAACATCAGATAGTAGGGCGAGTACCCCGTAGCATCATTGCGAGTACAATTGTAACAATGAACCAAATGGGCGATGTGCTGACTCCACTTACTCTTCCGTCCAATCTCCAAGGTGCCGAGCATGTCCAGCAGGGTCCGGTTAAACCTCTCGGGCTGAGGATCACCCTGCGGGTGATAGGGGGTGGTTCTGGACTTTTCAACGCCAAGCATATCCAGCAATTCATGGATAAGCCTGCTCTCGAAGTCCCGTCCCTGATCACTGTGGATCCGCCGGGGAAGGCCATAATGAACAAAGTACTTCTCCCATAACACCTTCGCCACTGTAGTCGCTTTCTGATCCTTAGTAGGAAAAGCCTGCGCATATCTAGTGTAGTGATCCGTGAGGACCAAAACATTCGCGGTATTGCTGGTGTCCGGCTCAATAGACAGGAAATCCATACACACCAGGTCCATGGGTCCTGCACTCTGCAAGTGGGATAACGGAGCCGCCTGCGCCGGCAAGGTCTTCCTCCTGACGCAACGGCTACAGGTCTTACAGTATTCTTCCACCTCCCCCCTCATCCGGGGCCAGTAAAACCGGTCCTTGACTAATCCATAGGTCTTCTCTACCCCTAAGTGCCCGGAATCATCATGTAGAGCCTGAAGCACAGCCTTTCGATACTTCTCGGGCATGACCAGCTGCCAGCGCCGGGGGTGGTCCGGAGGCGACGTGACTCGGTACAGGACGTGGTTCTTCAGCTTCAACCGGGGCCACTCCTTCAGTAGTAGAGGAACGGAGGCATGTTTCGCCTTCTCCACCTGCCCCATATCACCCTGGCTAACCGCGTACCAGATAGTGCCAAGGCTTGGGTCATCACGCTGAGCCGCCTGTACTTCCTGGTGACTCAACTCCGGCAGCTGCCGGTTCCTCAGAGCAGTCACATTACAGTAACCAGTGGGCAGCGCGTCACCGTCAGCCCCCAGTTGATCTACTGCCCGATCCGTTCCCATCTGTGCTCCTACTTCCCCGTCGCTCCCAACTTGACACATGGCCTTTACTCCCTGGGCAGGGACACTCTTCCACTCCTCGGCCGTGCCCGACTCGTCGTGCGCCCGACGAGACAGGGCATCTGCATCGATGTTCCGACTCCCCGGGCGGTACTTCAGGCTGAACTCATAGGCAGACAAGGCTGCTAACCACCGGTGCCCAGTAGCGTCCAGCTTCGCCTAAGTCAGGATATAAGTGAGGGGGTTGTTATCAGTTCTCACTTCAAACTGGGCCCCGTATAGGTAGTCACTCAACTTGTCTACCACCGCCCATTTCAATGCCAAGAACTCCAGCTTGTGAGTGGGATAGTTTCTCTCAGATGGCGACAAGCTCCGACTGACAAACGCCACTGGCCTCAATCCGTTTCCCTGTTCCTGGTACAGAACAGCCCCCAGACCGTCGTGACTGGCATCAGTGTGTAGAACATACGGCTTCCGGGGATCAGCAAAAGCCAAGACTGGGGCCTGTGTCAGCGCCCTTTTTATAGATTGGAACGCCTCCTCACATTGAGCATCCCACCTCACTCCAAAAGGCTCCCCCGGGTTCAAGTATCCTCCTACCTCCGACCCTCGGTCCCCCTTCCTCTTCCTCCCCACAGGTGGATAGCCACACAGCAGCTGGTTCAATGGATGACTCATTTTCGCATATCCCTTCACGAATCGCCGGTAATATCCGCAAAACCCCAAAAACGAGCGTAAGGCGCTCACCTTCTGAGGTCTCGGCCAGGTGGTGACTGCGGCTATCTTACCCGGATCGGTGGCCACTCCATTTCGCGAGATTATGTGCCCGACATAGCTGACCGACGTCTTACAGAACTGGCATTTATCCAGGGAAAGTTTTAACCCTTCCTCTTTCAGCCGACTCAGCACCTTCAGCAGCCGCTCCTCATGTTCCTCCAACGTAGATCCAAACACTATCAGGTCGTCCAGGTACACCAATACCTCCAGCAGGTTCATGTCCCCCACTATCCGCTCCATGAGCTGCTGGAAGGTGGCTGGGGCCCCCGAGATACCTTGGGGCATTCGTTCGAACTGGAAAAACCCCAGGGGACAGATAAAGGCTGTCTTCTCCTTATCAGTCTCGCTCATCGGAATCTGGTAATACCCACTCCGCAAATCCAATACACTGAACCACTGTGCACCACTCAGACAGGCCAATGCATCTTCCACCCTCGGGACCGTATATTGGTCGGGAACAGTGCGGCGGTTCAGGGTCCTATAGTCCACGCACATGCGTACCTTCCCATTTTTCTTCCTTGCCACCACTATGGGGGATGCATAGGGGCTTCGGGACTCCGCAATAATCCCTGCGTCTTTCAACTGCCGCAAATGCTGCCGCACATCCTCCACCTCTGCTGGGGCCAACCGCCGTGACCTCTCCCTAAACGGGGTGTCATTTGTTACCCGAATAGTGTGCCGAGTGCTCTTGGAAAACCCTACATCAAACTCGCCCTGAGAAAAGACATCCCCTAACTTCAGCATCTTCTCCACCAGCCTGCTCTTATACGCCGGCGGTACAGGGGAGTTTTCAAAATTAAAGGCCTCCTCGGTCAGCCGCCCCCCGTTTCCCAATAGTTCTCTTCCAGTGGGCTTCACGGGGGCGCTGGACATCACCGTCACCGGGAACAAGTGCGCGAGGGGCATCCCGCGCTTAAAGGTGATCTCCCTCTCCGTTATGTTCCGTATCATCACCCCCATCCGCCATGCCTGTACAGCTGAGGGCCTCTGCAATTCAGGTCTCACCAGCGCCCCAGCCGGGAACCAGGATTCCCTTTCCAGGTCGTCGGGGGCGTCTACTAGCAGGGCCTCTCCCGGCGGCAATCCGGGGAATCTGGGGGTTCCCATCACTAATGCCGCCTCCCCTGGCTGTATCACCTTAGGCCTCGCCTGAGTGCACCACACCGTCCCTCGTTTGCACTCCGGGTCCAGCCCCTGGGGGTCACTCACTCCTTCGTACACTCCTCGGAACACGGGGTGTACCGAGAGGGTCTCCAAAAAGTTCTCCCCCCCCTTCTTCTTACAGGCTCCCAAGAGCCGTCGCACCAGAGGGGAGTTAGTCCCCACCAACAGGGCAGCACCACCGGTCTCCACCGGGTCCGGACAAACCAACACCAGCGTCTCAAAGGCTTCCAATACTCCCACATCTCCCTCTGAAAATTCCAATCTCACTGACAAGTATCCATCGTACGGGTAATCACCATCACTTATGCCCCAAATCTCCAATGCGTTAAACGGAGTTACTGCCAAATGCTTCAGATATTTGTGGTAGAACGACCGGTACAGTAAGGTAACCTGCGACCCGGTGTCAAGGATGGCTTTCGCAAAGATTCCCTCTATCCGTAGGGACACGCTGGAACGGGGTCCCACCAGCCCATCAGGAATTTGGGCTTGTTCGTTCCGGGGTTCCATAGGGGTTTTCTGGGAACGTGTTCCTCCCGAGACTCCAGTCCGTTCCCTCACTGAGCCTCTCTTAAGTTTCCCGACACCTCTCCCTTCTTGGTGGCCTGGGGGCCCTCCCCCCTCGGCGCATCTCGTCTCTCACAATCCTTCCGTAAGTGGCCAGCTTCCCCACAGTGGTAGCACGCCCCCGGCCACTCACATTCCCGGCGGAAATGCCCCTCTCTCCCACAGTTATAGCACCCACTACTCGCCGCCTCTCTCCTCCCGATAAGGGCCCCCGAGGACCCCTTGGATTTCTCTGGTCTCATCCCGGCTACCACCTCCTGAACCGCTGAAGACCGTCCCTGAGGGTCCGAGCCCCCTGGTTGGCCCAAAGCACACTCCTCGGCCCGTACCTCTCGGATCAGCCGTCCGAATGATGGAGGGGAGCTCTGCTTAAATGACTGCCGTACACTCCAAGCCACCCTGTCATCCTCCCGGGAACCGCTACATATCTGGCTCATCCTTAACTCCGCCACATCGTCCTCCCTCACTATACCTCGTCGCAGCAACCCCGTAAGCTTTCCTTCCAGCCTGAAAGCATAGTCGGAGAGCTTTTCCCCTCTTCTCTGCCCCATCCGTTGAAACTCTGCTAAATGCCGCCAGGGATCCCCTGACGGTAGCCCCCACTTGTAACGTTCCGTTATTTTGGCTCGTGTGTGTCTAGGGGAAATCCCGCCCAGCACCTGCTTCAGCAGTCCCCTCAGGGTCAATCGTCGCCCGAATCAATCACAAACATCAATCATCAGCCAGCACACCCAGTAAATTTTAACACATACACTTTATAGATATTACTAATTCTAGGGCATTAATATACATTTGATACAGAGAGGAAAGTAATGAAAAAAAAGGCGCCAACACTTATTCAAAGTCCAAGTTCTTCGCGCGCTACCGTTGGAGCTCAAGTTCGACGTCAGACGACCACCCGAATTCCGTCGACCCACGGCTCGGGACCACCCGAAGTGATCGACCGGAGCCTCTCCGCACGTCCGCCGTCCTCCTCGTCTCTCCTCCGGACTCCCCGCCAAAACTCAGTCCACAGTCATATCATACAGCATAGCATCCGAAAACAAAACGATACATAACCACCCATTGGCTAATAGCACCCTCTTATCACCCTCTAAACCACAATAAACTGCTAGCGCAAACTCTCTGAAGCGTTAAAACACAACAAAGCCGCATTCCACAGATTAACATAACAAAAATCGCCATTTTAAATGTAACAAAAGAAAGACCCCGTACACAGGTAATTTCACACTCCATTCCATAATACCAGAACAATAATATCCACAATGCCAACTGTCCCAAGTTACCATTTGAGACCTATTGTAGCAGTTCCAACATGCTTCTTTATTGCTGATTCCATTCAAGTCCAGAACACCTGATTCACTAGCTTCACTTCAGCCCCAAAAGACTAATCCTACTCCAGTCTGTAGTCTCAAAATTGGGCTCCACTTCATTTGCACAGTACAAGGTTCAGGCAGCAATAGAACTTTCCCAACGAACTTTTCAGTCATACCTTCCTGTGAACTGAGCTTGAGGGCATCCTTCCTCATTTTACACAGTTACCATCAGGGACCTTTTCCCACTCACTCCATCACTGACTTTCAATCCAAGAATGGTTGCACCTCCCATGTTCCTGAGGATCAGAACTGTTGCATGTCTATTGAGCTTATATTTGGTTTGTTTAAAGTGTTTGAAATTTGTTGCTGTGTTCACATGAATTGGCTCCACTCACTCATTATGACTGTGTATCATCTGTGGGAAAGTAGCATTTTCCGCTTATACTTGTGTTGCAGTTCAAAGGGGAGCAATTTGAGGTCCATCTTCTCACTGATCAGGGCCCCAGACTTGGCTCTGCTGCAGTAAAAAGTGAAGAGACTAACAGTTAAATTGACAGAGCACAACTGTTTCTTAGAAAAATAAATTCTATTTAGTAAAATTCCTCAGCCTACTGACTCAGCTGATCAAGATCCCTCTGTATTTGATAACATTCTTTATTGTCCACTGTGTTGTCATCTTCAAAGTGTGAATAGAATAGAGTCTCTGATGGTGGTGTCTGAAAAGAGGATGCTTTCCAAGTTGCATGCCATCTGGACAATGTCTCCCATCCACTACATAATGTACTGGTTGGGCACAGGAGTACATTCAGCCAGAGACTCATTCCACCGAGATGCAGCACAGAGCGTCATAGGAAGTCATTCCTGCCTGTGGCCATCAAACTTTACAACTCCTCCCTTGGAGGGTCAGACACCCTGAGCCAATAGGCTGGTCATGGACTTATTTCCTGGCATTATTTACATATTACTATTTAACTATTTATGGTTTATTACTGTTTAATTATTTATGGTGCAACTGTAATGAAAACCAATTTCTCCCGGGATCAATAAAGTACGACTATGACTATAGAAGCATTTAGAGAGTGAGAACATAGACAAAAGAATTTGGGAATTGTGAAATGCAGAGCAGGGAGACAAGCCTAGCAAGTTAGAGGGAGATGAAAAGGAAAATTGAGTTGATATCACAGACCACTATTAAATCAGATGAAAAGCGAAGTTTTTCAGGCTTGCATTGAACCAGAGGTCACCCAATCTATGTTTGGTTTCTCCAGTGTAGAGGAGACCACATTGTGAACACTGAATGCAGATTGAAAGAAATGCTTTACCTGGAAAGACTGTGTCCATGGATGGTGGGAAGGAAATGGGTGAATGGGCAAGTGTTATATCTCCTGTTCCTTAAGGTTGTTATAGCCGGGGATGGTAATGGGGACAAGCTCCCACTATCTATTAAATGCTCCCAATGCTGTTTGCCTCAAATGGCCTTTGACAACCAAGTCCAGCTCGTGGCCTTCACATGTGGCTTAGTTACTAAGCTCAGTGGAACTGTTTCTACCCACAGGAGAAAGGGCAAAGGCAGGTTACTGGCGTTTTAAAACCAGTCACTTTGGGCAGATGGGGCTCGTCAGCTGTAGTTGGCAGTTCATCAAAGAGAAGGAAAACTCTGATCTCAAATCTCCACTGCCTTGCAGCTAAACCCACTCATGGGGAAGGCTTCAGGATTAAACCCCAAGGGAAAAATCTGGAACTGGACTCCCTAAGGCAACATTGTGTTCAATGCTGACTGGCAACTCCTGCGATGCTGCTAGTACTAAACTGTATTGGTCCCTGCTGTTCTTTTGGGTTCGTCAGATGCACGGGGGGAGCTTGCTACATGGGCAGCAGCTTGTTCCCTATATCATACTGCTCAGGCTTACATATCTAGGCAGCTAGGACACAACATCCATGGTTGACCCTGACTGACAGAGGCCTCGCATCTCCTGAGGATGCCTTCTATTGTTCAACTTTAAAGAGGTTCTTAGCACAGCATGTGCATTGTTGCACCCATTTGTGGGAGTTAAGCACTTAATGTAAGGACATCCTAAAGCAGCCAATGAAATTTATTGCTCATTTACAGTAAGTGTGAAATACAGCAGCAGGGTCCTGTTGGTAACATTAAGCTCAGTGATCAGGATATTTTGTATTCAAGTTGCTGATTATGGAGTAGTTAGTGACTTTCAGTACAGAATACAAGTGAGAAGCAGGAAAGTACGGGGTGTTTTGTTGTGTTAAAATGTGCCAAATCTGTACTCAAACTTAATCCACTACTGTTGGATAATTCGGTGCGAGTACAGGCACTATACTTTCATAGTGACATCCTAGACAAACAAAAGAGGTGGGAATCTAGGGTTACTGAACATTAGTGATGGAGAACCAGGACTGATTTAACTTCACAGGTTCTTGTCATTTGTAGCCACATTGATAGACAAACTCCATTCGGTTGAAACTTCAGAATATTTACAATAGACATTACTCCTCTGATGGAAGTGCAAAGACAATGAGGAGAGAATGATAATCAGCAAATGTCTTATGAGTGAAGGAAGTTACTGGTAGAGTTGGTTACACAGGAGCAAATAACTATAAAAATGGGAACTTGTCATAATCATGCTAATTTTAGTTAAATGTATGAATTTAGAAAATAAACTGGCAATTAAATTGAATTGGTTCAGTATTGGGAAAAAAAGATTGAATTTGTATTGTATCAGAATGATGCCTATTAATGGTGAAGAAGAATTTGAAATTATGCCACAATGCTTTGATAATATTTTGCTGTGAAGATCATGTATGGCATTAAATAGATTTGCTAACACAATATATTTTTTAAAGCAGATTATTTTTGGTCATCTTCAAGTGATGCATGGTCAGTAAACTCTCCTCTATCCACAGGGCAGAAGTTGGATTGTGAAGCGGAGCTATGAAGATTTCCGGGTGCTGGATAAACATCTCCATCTCTGTATTTATGACCGCCGATTTTCCCAGCTGGTGGAGCTGCCGCGTACAGATTCGCTGAAGGACGGTGCAGAGGTATGGTACCAGGATCTGAATTCCCCTGTGTGTTGCTAATCATGGCTCATAATTAGCAGAGAGGAGGGAAAACCAGGGGACACGGGAAGCTGCAGATGCCCAAATCTAGAGCAACAAGTTGTCTGCTAGAGGAACTCAGCCGGTCATGTAGCACAGGGGTCCCCAACCTTTTTCGCGCTGCAGACGGGTTTAATATTGACAATATTTTTGCGGACCGGCTGACCGGGGGTGGGGGGGGGGGTGGTAGGGTTGCCAATGGACAAGAGTAGTGTTTGCTCCGAGAAAGACTACAATGACCATGAAGCCTTGCGCGGGCACCAGTGCGCATGCGTGACCTGTGCATGCGTGTACCTGCCGATATTATTCTCTGCAAACTGTTTTTGGCGATTCTGTGTGGGGGTGGGGGGGGTGTTAATCACGACCGGAATATTGGTAATAAGTGGCTAATACACCAAATTTCGTTTCTAAAAGGGTTTATCTAACGAATTTAATATTAAACACACAGCGCTTATTTTCCTCGCATGAATATAGTGATAAGTCAATTATCAAGGGAGGACAGGGGAGCTTGAAGTAAATGTTGAACGAACTTCCAGTAGAAGTGGTAGAGGCAGGTTCGATATTATCATTTAAAGAAAAATTGGATAGCTATATGGACAGGAAAGGAATGGAGGGTTATGGGCTGAGTGCAGGTCGGTGGGACTAGGTGAGAGTAACTTTCGGCACGGACTAGAAGGGCCGAGATCGCCTATTTCTGTGCTGTAATTGTTATATGGTTATATAAGTCACTTATAATAGCATCATAACATTTGGATGTTAAACGTACAGCGCATATTTTCCTCAAAAATCATTGCAATGCACCAATAACGCTGAATCAGTGGGAGCCCTGGGCTGAATACTTGTTTTCCTGCAACAAGACGGTGCCATCGAGGGGTGATGGGAGACAGTGATACTCGAAGGGAGTTCCTTATGTCTAGTCTATTCCGCAATTTAGTTTACGTTGCATTCATCGTAGAGATATGTTGGAAATGGAAGCAATGTTTTCAGTGCTTTCGTGGCTATCTCAGGATACTTAGCCTTGACTTTAATCCAGAATGCCAGCAGAGATGTTATGTCAAACATACTTTTCAGCCCGCCGTCATTTGCAAGCTTGAGGAGTTGATCTCCTTCCCGCGCTGACATGGATGACGCGCGGGTAATGACCTCGCGTGCGTTCAAGCTCAACAGTGCGCGTGACAGGGAATGAGGAAAGGTGCAGCTGACTCATATCGCCAAATCATATTGTTTCGCCGCGGCCCGGCAGCGCATGCTTTGCGGCCCGGTGGTTGGGGACCGCTGATGTAGCATCTGTAGCAGGAAAGAAATTGTCAACATCTTGGGTCAAAACCTTGCGGATTGGTTGTTGAGGGAAAACCAGGAATAGTTTTTCTAACATGTGCCAATGTAGACTAACAGAGGTTAAAAGCTGCAAACTTAAAAGCTTGTGGTTAACAGTTATTCTCCTAGGTATAGTCATAGTCATACTTTATTGATCCCGGGGGAAATTGGTTTTCGTTACAGTTGCTCCATAAATAATAAATAGTAATAGAACCATAAATAGTTAAATAGTAATATGTAAATTATGCCAGTAAATTATGAAATAAGTCCAGGACCAGCCTATTGGCTCAGGATGTCTGACCTTGCAAGGGAGGAGTTGTAAAGTTTGATGGCCACAGGCAGGAATGACTTCCTATGACGCTCAGTGCTGCATCTCGGTGGAATGAGTCTCTGGCTGAATGTACTCCTGTGCCCACCCAGTACATGGGAGACATTGACCAACATGGCATGCAACTTGGACAGCATCCTCTTTTCAGACACCACTGTGAGTGAGTCCAGTTCCATCCCTACAACATCACTGGCCTTACGAATGAGTTTGTTGATTCTGTTGGTGTCTGCCACCCTCAGCCTGCTGCCCCAGCACACAACAGCAAACATGATCGCACTGGCCACCACAGATTCGTAGAACATCCTCAGCATCGTCCGGCAGATATTAAAGAACCTCAGTCTCCTCAGGGAATAGAGGTGGCTCTGACCCTTCTTGTAGACAGCCTCAGTGTTCTTTGACCAGTCCAGTTTATTGTCAATTCGTATCCCCAGGTATTTGTAGTCCTCCACCGTGTCCACACTGACCCCCTGGATGGAAACAGGGGTCACCGGTACCTTAGCTCTCCTCAGGTCTACCATCAGCTCCTTAGTCTTTTTCACATTAAGCTGCAGATAATTCTGCTCACACCATGTGACAAAGTTTCCTACCGTAGCCCTGTACTCAGCCTCATCTCCCTTGCTGATGCATCCAACTATGGCAGAGTCATCCGAAAACTTCTGAAGTTTTCTCTTGGTATGTATCTGCCTCATGTAATTTTAGTGTGTGTTTCCCTTTAAGAGTTGGAGCATGTAACTAACTGCTACAGGAGCTCTGTGAGTTCTTGCAAATACTTCAATGTAGATGTGGCAAAAGCTGTCTGGCAGCTGAGACAATGGCATTGCATTGCATCTTGCACATTGAGTTCTTTAACCAGCTAGTCTCCAGTATTGTAGAAATTGAATGTGAGAATGATTTGAGGCCATTCCAAATGCATTTTAACTGCAAAAATGTAGATCAATCACTCACTTGAATATCATCTGCTCCTTCTTTGTACCACTTTTTAACCCCCACCTCCTGATACTTGTAATTATTTATCTCTGAGGTCTTTCAGTGATGCCTGATATGAGGATTTTTTTTTTAACTTAGAAGATTTGCAGCACTCTACTGCATTACCCCTGCACTTTCCACTCCCCTACACTACCCACTCCACAGTCTCACTCAGGTCCAGGGTCTTTATCTCTGAGTTGTTCTCGTTCTTTTCAATAGCATGAAATAGGCTTTTCTTGCTTGCAGCAGTTGTTTGAAGAATCTGGAAATTTTTGGTTGCTGTTTAAAATTTATGGGAGTGATTTCCCCATAGCCTTTCACTGCAGTGCATTCATTGTCTCACTGGTAGGTTCTATAATTTGGTTACTTGATTGAATCGGGTACTTGCCTGTTGGCCACTTTGATTTGTTTAATTTCATCAAAGCTATCTCACGGCATAGAGATCATTCAAAATTACAAGAAGTAAGTAAAAAAAAACATTTATATTGGGAGATTCAAGAGACACTTTTGGGGATAGTTTACTTTGCAGTAGGTGTTATTAAGAGTTGAAGCAGCAGGTGTTTCATTCCCAAAGGCTTTCTCAGAACCAGATATTCAAAGCAGAGAACAGCAAAGTGTGATGAGAATGGGGATTTTAAAACAACTCAAGGAACTTGCAGATCGCCTGAGAAATGTAGTCAGCTTTATTAGACTGGGCCTTCATTTCCTGAGAGTGTATATTCAAAGTTCAAAATAAGTTTTATTATCAAAATACACACACATATATATATATAGTACTGTAGGGTAATGCAATTGGGTGAAACATGCATAATTCATAACCACTGACATTGAGTTGGGGTTCACTTTAAGTGGCTAGTCTGACATGATGACATGATATTATTACGTAAAGTACTGTTACCACGCTTTGGTCAGTGTTTGAAGTACAATAAATGAGTTGTTATGGTTTTTCTGAAACATAAGACACCTCACTTAATTTTATTTGTGAAAACCTACATTGGTGACCCCGATGCTCTAAGATGATTCCAGAGTTATTGAACATGTCGACCAATGCAGTCGCTTTGAAACTGCTGGTGTTTTGGGAGCAAAATGCTGTTGCTTGGTTCGTACAAGTGGAGGCCCAATTTGCGCTGCGAGAAGTCACCGCCGACAACACCAAATATTTCTATATGGTTACGGCATTCAGCATCTCTATGACTGCGAGAGTGGTGAGTCTGCTTGAACACCCGTATAAACATAATAAATACCGATTGCTGAAAACACATCTTTTACAGACTTTTTGACTTTCGGAATCTGAGCACGCCAAATGGTTGCTCTCCTTGCCTGACCTCAGCGATGCTAGGCCTTCACAGCGAATGGACCACATGCTGTCTCTCCAGGGAAATCAACATCCTTGTTTTATTTTTAAAAAGAACTCTTCATGCAGCAAATGCCTGATGAAGCTCGCATAGTCCTCGCTAATGCACTTGCAAAGGACTATAGGCAGCTTGCTAAAAGTAGCTGATTGTCTGCACTTAGCTTGGCAGCAGTCCATCGCTTCTCCTTTCCCTACCTCTATAAGCCCGGTCAGCAAGGCTCCCAACATAAGGACACCTGCGGCTGTGAAACAGATGACGCTGGGCCTGTGTTTTTACCATGCTCGCTTTGGTATGAACACTAGGAAGCGCTGACCGCCTTGCAGCTTCAACAGTGTCAGCACATCAGGACGTCAGAGGTCTGTGAACACCGTGGGTTCCAGCTGGTAGTGTCGTCTACTGTTCATTATGGACACCCTTTCAGGGTGACGCTTCCTGTGTGACACGGGTGCTGAAGTGAGTGTGCTGCCAGTATTTGCCTATTGATGAGAAGGCAAAGAGCAAAGTAACCTTGCTGGGAGGACCCCAGTGGCTGCAGGATCCAGAACCTACGGGACACAATGGGTGACCCTCTGCTTCAGTGGGTGACGTTACACATGAGACTTCATCCTGGCTAAAGTCGCTAGACCTCTTCTCGGTGCAGATGTCCTGTGTGCCCAAGGACTGTGAGTTGATCTTAAGAACTGCAGGCTTGTGGATGTCAAGGACTTTGGGTCATTACCCTACTCCCCCAGAAAGTTCTCCATAACTACTCAGTCAAGCGCATGCACCACTACATGTGAGTTTACTCAATTGCTGGTTGAATTCCCAAACCTCACGAAGCCCACTTTCTCTACTACAGTCACAGAACATGGGGTCGAGCACCACATTTCTACAGCTGGCCCACTAGTCCATGCCCGCACTTGTAGGCTGATTCCACAAAAGCTGGCAACAGCGAAGGCTGAGTTTGCCAACATGGAAAGACTTGGCATTGTATGCTGGTTGAATAGCCCCTGGGCTTTGTCCCTCCATATGTTCCCCAAGTCCAATGATGGTTGCCGCCCATGTGGCAATTACCAATGGCTAAACGAGGCCACCACCCCTAATGGTTATCGGTTCTACAGATCCAAGATATTTTGGTACATTTAGCCAGAAAGTTAATTTTTTCCAAAGTTGATCTAGTTAGAGGCTACCATCAAGTGCCTGTGTGCTTGGAGGACATTCCCAAAACGGCTGTGATAAACCCTGTTTGGCCCCTTGGAGTTTCTGTGTATGCAATTTGAACTGAAAAATGCAGCACAGACTTTCTAATGGCTGATGAACTCTGTATTAAAAGACTGAGATTTTCTTTTTGCTTACCTGGATGACATATTTGTTGCCAGTGCGTCCAAATCTGAACACGTATCTCATCTCTGCACACTTTTCATGCACTTAAGCCAATGTGGGTTGATTATTAACTCTGCTAAATACGAGTTTTATTTGATAACTTTTGACTTTCTCGGCCATCGCATCTCTGCATAGGGTGCAAAACCCCTCCCAACAAAGGTGAGAAAATCTGCAGATGATGGAAATCCAAGCGATGCACAGAAAGTACTGGAGGAACTCAGCAGGCCAGGCAGCACCTATGGAAAAGAGTAAACAATTGATGTTTTGGACTGAGGCCTTTCAACAGGACTGGGGAGAAAAGATGAGAAGTTAAAGCAAGAAGGTGGGGTAGGGGAGGAAGAAACACAAGGTGGCAGGTGATAGGTGAAACCGGGAGAGGGGGAGGGGTGAAGTAACCAGCTGGGAAGCTGATAGGTGAAAGAGATAAAGGGCTGGAGAAGGGGGAGTCTGAGAGGAGAGGGCAAAAGGCCATGGAAGGAAGGGAAGGGGATGGAGCACCAGATGGAGGTGATGGGCAGGTAAGGAGATGAGGTGAGAGAGGGAAATGGGAATGTGAGAATGGTGAAGGGGAGGGGCAGGTACTGGAAATTTGAGAAATCAATGTTCATGCCATTAGGTTAGAGGCTGCTCAGATGAAATATAAGGTGTTTGATGATACCAATCAAGCACTTTCCAACACGACTCTACTGGCATACCCGCTGTCCAATGCACTCATTGCCATTACTAATGCTTCAGACTATGTTGTGGGTGCTGTACACAAACAGCTCGTCGGAGGCGGGTGGCAGCTGCTCGCCTTCTTCAGCCGGCAGCTTTGTTCATCCTATAGGAAGTACAGCACGTTTAATCATGAGCTTCTTGGTCTCTATCTGGCTGTCTGCCATTTTCATTTTCTTCTAGAGGGTTGCCATTTCACTGCATTCATTAACCACAAACCCCTCGTGCACGCAATGGGCAAAATATCAGAACCTTGGTTTGCAGGGCAGCAATGCCAACTGGCCTACATATCAGAGTTCATAACTGATATACAACATATCAAGAGGAAAAATAATGACATGGCTGATCACCTCTGAAGGCCAGCCATTGAAGCTGTACACATAGGAGTTAGAGGTGACAATGCCATCATGGCAGCCGACCAGGTTACTGACCTGCTTACCGAACAGCAGGTCATGGGCCTGCATTTGGCTGACATTAAGTTCGGGGAAGCTGGGGTTTCTCTCCTGTGCAATGTCTCAACAGGTCGCTCTCGCACCAGAGTGCCCGCACACTGGAGGCGGACTGTCTTTGACTGTGTTCATGGTCTCTCGCGTCCAGGCCTGAAGGCCTCACAGAAGCTGGTTGCATTGAAGTTTGTGTGACACAGCCTGAGAGAGGACGTGTGTGATTGGACTGCAGTGTGTGTGGAGTGCCAATGGGCAAAAATTAACAGTCGTGTTCAGGTGCCATTGGCACCTTTTGAGGTCCCTAAACATGGACCTTGATAGCCCTCTTCTGCCCTCCCACAGTTTCACATACCCTCTTACCGTGGTGGGCCGTACAACCAGGTGGCCAGAGGTCATCCCGCTAACGTCGACAGCCGCAGGCGTGGCTCGGGTATTCATCAGCACCTTGGTTGCTCGGTTTGGCACCCTATCTGATGTTTCCTCTGACCGCGGTCCCCCATTCATTTCAGACCCCTGGGCTGCAATGGCCCAGAATCTCGACGTTCGGCTACATCACACCACAGCGTCTCACCCGCAGTCCAATGGCCTATGTGAGCGGTTTCACCGCTCCTTAAAGGCTGCTCTGAGGGCTTCCCTGATGGATGAGTGTTGGCATAATCGTCTCCCATAGATCCTGCTGGGGCTCAGAGCAGCTCCAAAAGAGGACCTGTCATCATCCACAGCTGAATTGTTATGTAGGCAACCGTTACAAGTGATGCAATGATGCCTGGTCGGCCTCTCAACAGCGTTCCGCTCTCCTCAGTAAATTCAATTCCTTTGCACCCGTTCCCACCTCCCATCATGGCGTACGGCACTCTTGGGCTCCTTTTGACCTACATTCTGCCTCGTTTGTTTTTGTCTGCCATAATGCACACCAACATCACCTTAGGCCCACTTACAATGGCCTGTTCCTCATTTTGGAACCGAGAGAAGAGATTCTTATCGTAGGTATGAGAGGTAAACCTGAACGTATTTTAGTAGATCGGCTTAAACTGGCCCACTAAGACTTGGAGGATTCCACTACCATACCCCTGCTGTTATGACATGACCACGAGTGTGTCAACACACCTCTGGACGAGCCAGAGGCACCTGCTGTTTCTCCACCCATGGATCATTGGACCTGAGCCGGGCGGCTCATCCGAGCTCCAGAAAGGCTCACAATACCAATTTTAGTGAATTCTGGAGGGGCCTGTGTAGGGTAATGTAATTTGTGGAAATGTACATAACTCACTACCACCATCATTGAGTTGGAGTTCTCTTTAAGAGGCTGTTCTGACGTGATGAGGTAATTACATAAAGTACTTCTACCGCGTTTTATATTGTGTTTGGAGTATAATAAATGAGTTGTCACAGAATTTCTTAAACATAAAATGCCTCCACCGTGCTTATTTCCTTTTCAAAGAGCTGCTCTTACTTCCAACACCTGGAGTACTTACTCACTTTCTTCACACCAAAGCCTCTTGAACCAAGGCTTTAAGAGACTCCTGGATTGGTACATGGAGCTTAGAAAAATAGCGGGCTATGGGTAACACTAGGTAATTTCTAAGGTAAGAAGCTGTTTGGCACAGCTTTGTGGGCCAAAGGGCCTGTATTGTGCTGTAGGTTTTCTATGTCTCTATTCATTTTCTTGCAGGCATTTATGGGAAAAATAAAGAAATACAATAGAATCTCAGAAAAAAAATACATCAACAAAGACAACCAGACAAGCAGAGTGCAGAAGACAACAAACTGCAATTCAAAAAAAAAACAGTACTGAAAACATGAGTTGAAAAAGAATCCTTGAAAGTGAGCATGTAGATCATAGAATCAGTACGAGTTGTGGTGAATAACATTATCCACACCAGTTCAGGAGCTTGATGGTTGTAGGGTAATAACTGTTCCTGGACCTGGTGGTGGGAATCCTGCCCAATGGTATAAGTGAGAAGAAAGAGGGTAGGAGGTTTAGAAACCTTGGGATTCATGGCTGAATGGTTGGGGTCTGTGACGATGGATGTTCCTTTCTTATGGTAACTCTCCTTGTAGTTATACTCAGTGGTGGGGAGGGCTTTATCTGTGATGAACTGGGCTGCATCCACCACTTACTGTTGGCTTTTATGTTCCTGAGCATTGGTGTTTTCAAACCAGGTCATGGTACAACCAGTCAGTTTGCTGTGCATTTGTCGAAGCTTTTCAAAGTCTTAGATGACATGCCAAATCTGTGTGAACTCCTAAGAAAGTAGAGGTGCTGTTGAGCTGCCTTTGTGATGGCACTTACATGTTGGTCCCAGAACAGTTCCTCTGGTATGTTAACACACAGGAATTTAAAGTTACTGACCCTCTCTAACTCTGATCCTCTGTTGAGGACTGGCTCATGGTCTCCAGTTTCTTCCTCTTGTAATCAATAATCAGCTTTTTGGTCTTGCTGGTGTTGAGTGAGAGGTTGTTGTGACACCATTAAACCAGATATTCAATATCACTCCTGTTACATGCTTAAAGAGATCTGTGTTTTTTTTGTGAGAATGATGTAATGGTCTTTTGGAGGTCACCTGATGTGATTTTCCTGCCGATGTGAGGTCACATGATGACATGTGCACCATGACTATATAAGGGTCGACCCAGGTGACGCAGTTGGTTTTTAGTTTGTAGATTTCCAGGTAGAATGTGCTGTATCTCCGTTTCTGTTGGGTGTTTGTTTTTGTGACGCAGTTTCATTTTTAAAACGGAGTGTTGCGTTCTGTTGCAAGATACCATGTTATTGGACTGGAAATTTTTGCTAGATGTGTGGATTTACCCAATTCCAACAGTAGAAGGGAGAGTGAAGAATTTATCGAAGTACAGGACCGAAGGATCAAGAGAAGTCGGCATCGTTTGGCAGCTTAATAAAGGATCGACCTTATTGAGGCTTCATTGGAGGAGTAGCTACCTGCATCGGAGATAACTCTTGCCAAAAAGAGCAAGGAGTTCATGCAACAGTTTGCTCTCTCTCTAAAAGAATTTAAGGTCAGTTAATTTAAACTGCTTATTTTCGGCATTGTGAATCCTGTGGATAGAACCAGCAGTAAAATTGCCTCTGTGAAGAAATCCTTCTCCAGGGAAGTCTCTCCTAATTGGACGTGTAAATCTGTTGGACTTTCGAATTTACTATTTTAAGAACTATATCTGACTTTATCGCTTTAAGTACTGTTTTCGCATTTAACTCTTTAAGAAACGAGTGCCGAGTTAGTGAATGGCTGCAGCATATCAGTTAACTTCTGGTTAAAGTTTTCGTTTTTTTTTTTACCTTATCGTTTATCCATGTTTAATAAATGTTTGGCTGTTTTTATATAACCTGTCTCGATTGATATTCATTGTTGCTGTTTACGTAACGCTCCTGAATGCTGATTCGTCACCATCTTTGATCTGGCCAACATCAGTGTTGTCGTCAGCAAACCTAAATATGGCATTGGATTTGTACTTAGTCACACAATCAAAGGTATAAAGCAAGTAGAGCAAGGGATTAAGCACAGCTGTGATGCACCTGTGCTGATTGTGATTGTGGAGGAGGTGTTACCAATTTGTGCTAACTGGGTACCGCCAGTGAGGAATACAAGGATCCAATTGCACAGGGACATATCTGTTGTGTTTGTAATGACAGAGAGTGCAGAGCACACCCGGAGGCTACCGTACAGGATATTCAACTGAACTTTATTGATAACTCTGCTTGTATAATATGTGAACTCCTCCCATGTGGGAGCGGCTAACATGAGTGGCATAGGAACAACGTTATTAACAACCACAACATCTCCCCTTCTTGGGGGAGAAAAGAGAAAACCTAGGGATGTACTACTTGTCTATAGAACTGTACTGAAATTATATTCACTGAAATTGAGTGATTCTTTCACTCTACCCATTGCACGTAACTTATGCTTCTTACATAAACAAAAAGAATTGCCAACATTATAGCTTTCTCTTTGTTTTCAACTTACGTTCCCTCTGTCTCTTTCCTTCCTTCATTTTTTTCACCAATTCTCTTTTTTTCTCTTTCAATATTTTTATTAGTTTCTACATAAAAGAATACAGAGTACAAGAAAGTATATATCAAGGTCGTAAAAAAAAACTACCAATTACATTATATCTATTCATAATAACAATCTCATTACCCCGTATTCATGTAGGTTAGTCAAAATTATATTGAAATATACTAATTTATTACAAAAAACATCTAACCCCCTCCCAAGACCAAAGCTGTTTATTAAGGAGAAAAAAAGGTAAAATACCTTCTCGTATATTAAAAATTAATAATAGCCAACATCTAAATTTAAACAACGAATTGAGGGTTTTGAAAGTTTTGAAAATAATTCAGAAAGGGTCCCCACAATGTTTGAAAGTCTTGACGAGATTTAGAAATTGAACAACGAATCTTCTCTAAATCTAAGCATGACATAACATCGCATAACCATTGAGCATGAGTAGGAGGAGAAACATCTTTCCAGTTAAACAAAAGCGCCCTCCTAGCTATAAGAGAGCTAAAGGCCAAAATATGTAAATCTGGTAAATATGTAAATCAACTTGATATCTTATCCAGCAGCAATACCGAATGGGGCCATCAGAGGATTAGGCTTAAAGAAAAAAGTTTGAAAAGCTTCCTTCCAATATTTTTCAAGACATGGACAAGTCCAAAACATATGAATTAATGAAACTTCTCCATTATTGCATCTGTCACGGTAGGGAGATATATCCGAATAAAAACGATATAGCTTATCTTTATTCATATGAGCTCTATGTACCACCTTAAATTGTATAAAGGAATGGCGAGCACATAGCGATGACGTATTAACCAGTTTAAAAATTTCATTCCAAGTTTCCTCAGATATTGATGTCTGTAAGTCTTATTCCCAGAGATTCTTAATTTTGTCGAAAGGAACATTCCTCGTCTCCAGTAACATACCATAAATATTAGATATTGAACCATTATAAAAAGATGTCAAATTAAAAATTACATCTAGTAAGTTCTTAATTGAGCTTATAGGAAATGTACATAATTGAGGTCTTAGTCTCTAATTTGTAGATATCTAAAAACGTGAGTTTTGGGTTGGCTATATTTAGCTGACAATTTCTCAAATGAAAAAAGATTTCTTCCAACAAACAGATCCCAAAAACATTTAATACCCAACCTGTCCCATTCTTTAAAAACTAAATCAGTCATGGAGAGTTAAAAAAAATTTAGAATAAATGGGACTAGAAAGGGAAAATCTCAATAAACCATACTGTTTTCTAAACTGTATCCAGATCCTCAGAGTATGTTTAACTATTAAATTATCAGTTAGTTTACTTACAAATAAAGGAAGTGAGGATCCAAGAAGAGAAATAATAGAAAATTTATTAGCAGAATTATCTTCTAAAGAAACCCATACTGGACAGTCTACATGATTAATATAATATATCCAAAACGTAAGATATCGTATATTAACTGCCCAGTAATAAAAGCTAAAATTAGGTAAGGCTAAACCTTCAGACTTTTTAGGTTTTTGAAGATGAACTTTATTTCAACGAGGACATTTATTTTTCTATATATAGGAGGATAAAATAGATTAAAGAGAGTCAAAAAAGGATTTAGGAATAAAAACAGCTAAAGCCTGAAAAAGATATATAAATTTAGGTAGAATATTCATTTTAATAGAATTAATTCGTCTGATCAACGATATTGAAAGAGGTGACCAATTTAATAATATCTTTTTTACATGGTTCAATAAAGTAAGAAAGTTTTCTTTAAACAGGTATTTGTAATTCTTAGTGATTGTTACACCCAAATAAGTAAATTGATTCCTTACAATTTTAAAAGGAAGATTAATATTAATTGATACCAAATTATTTAAAGGAAATAATTCACTCTTATGTAAATTTAATTTATATCCTGAAAGCTGGCTAAAACGGGAGAGTAAAGAAAGTACACAAGGTAACAAAATCTCAACATTAGAGATAAAAAGCAATATATCATCAGCGTAAAGCAAGGTTTTGTGGTTGATACCTCGCCTTGAAATACCACAGATATCATTAGATTCTTGAAAAGCAATGGCAAGGTATTCTAAAGTTAAATCAAAAAGCAAAGGACTCAACGGATAACCTTGACTAATTCCGCGGTGAAGTTTAAATGGTTTGGAACTTTGAAGGTTATAAGAACTCAGGCAGAAGGAGGTAAGTAAAGTAATTTAATCCATTGAATAAAATCTGGTCCAAAATTAAAATTTTCTAAAGTTTTAAATAAATAATTCCATTCAACCCGATCGAAGGCCTTCTCAGCATCCAAGGATATCACACATTCTGATATCTCCTGAGAAAGAGAGTAAATGACATTTAGTACACAGCGTATATTAAAATGGGAATGTTGGTTTTTAATAAATCCAGTCTGATCATCAGAAATAGTCTTCTAAAGAATAGTCTTATTTTGTGAAATTTTTTCAGCATTTGAACTCTTTTTTAAAAAAAACACTAAATCTAATGGAGGTCAGGGTAGACTACCTGAACACTCTGGCAGAGTGAGAGGATTATTCTGCTTCATAGGTCACTTGCCCTTAGCTAATAGACTATGGAGTATATCTCTGTCGTGAGACTTATAAACGATCAGATCTGGTATAGGTCCCTGGAAGTGTTGGAGCGGTTGGAGCTTCTTGAACAGGTGGGTCTCGTCATAAAGATCAGGCTATTCTGTTTCTTTTTCTACCTTTCGTGGACTTTGAAGGCCATGAGCACATGCCTATTCAACCTGATTTTACCTTGTGATCACAAACGAATGTGGTGCATGCTATTGTTCCTTTGGTGAATTGCTCTGAAACCCAAATAGCTTCACCATCCCTGAGTGGTGACAAAGATTTTGCTATTTCTGAGATCATGCATACTCTTCATTTTATCACATTGTGTTGTCTCAAAATTTCTCACTTTGTCCAATAAGTGAGGTTGGAGAAGGGAAGGAAGAACGGGCAGGCTTGCTCTCAATCTCCGGCCCATTAACAGCTCTAAGTAACTGTAGCCATTCGCAAGAGGTGTGGAGCAATATGCAAGCAGTGCTTTGTATAGGTCTTTTTGCCTTCAATAGGAGACTCTTTAACAGTTGGCACTACTCTTTCCGCTTCTCCATTTGCCTATGGGTACTGTGAAGTGCTTGTCTGGTGCTTGAACTCATAGTCCCTAGCAAAGGCTTTGAATTCTGAGCAACTGAATTGTTGTCTGACACAAATCTCTCCAGAATTCCATGGTGAGCCAGTACAGCTATTAGGTGCTGTATAACTGCTGCTGAGGATGTAGGGGACAGCTTGGACACACAGAGTAGTTCAGCACAGAAACTGGCCCTTCAGCCCATCTAGCCCATGCTGAACCATTTAAACTGACTGCTTCCATTGACCTGCACCAGGACCATAGCCCTCCATACCGCTACGGTCCATGTACCTATCCAAACTTTGCTTAAATGTTGAAATCGAGTTCACATGCACCACTTGAGCTGGCAGCTCATTCCACAATCTCACCACCCTCTAAGTGAAGAAATTTTTCCTTATGTTCCCCTTAAACATTTCACCTTTCACCCTTAACCCATGACCTCTGGTTGTAGTTCCACCCAACCTCAGTGGAAAAAGCCTGCTTGTATTTGCCTGTCTATACCCCTCATAATTTTGTATACCTCTATCAAATCTCCTCTCAATCTTCTATGTCCTAACCTAGTCAATCTTTTCTTATTACTCAGGTCTTCCAGACCCTGTAACATCCTTGTAAATTTTCTCTGTACTCAATCAATCTTACTTACATCTTTCCTGTAGGTAGGTGACCAAAACTGTACACAGTACTCCAAATTAGGCCGACCAATGTCTTATACAACTTCAGCATAACATCCCATATCTTGTACTCAGTAGATTGATTTATGAAGGCCAGTATACCAAATGCATTCCTATCTACCTGTGACACCACTTTCAATGAGTTATGGACCTGTGTTCTTGGATGCCTTTGTTTTACCTCACTCCTCAGTGCTCCACTGTTGGTTGGTCCTACTGAAGTGCAACACCTTACACTTGTCTGCCATTTTCAGCCCATTTTTTCCAGCTGATGCAGATCCCTCTGCAAGCCATGATAGCCTTCCTCATTGTCCACTACCCCCCCAATCTTGGTATCATCCGCAAATTTGCTGATCTAGTTGACCACTTCATCCATATCGTTGCTCTAGATGACAAACAGCAATGGACCCAGCACCAATCCCTGCAGCACACCACTAGTCACAGGCCTCCAGTCAGAGAGGCAACCATCTACTACTGCTCCCTGGCTTCTCACACAAAGCCAATGTCTAATCCAATTTACTATCTCATCTTGAATGCTAAGCGACTGAACCTTCTTGAGCAACGTCCTATGTGGGACCATGTCAAATGTCTTGCTAAAGTCCATATACACAACATCCACTGCCTTGCTTTCATCCACTTTCCTGGTAATTTCCTCAAAAAAAAATCTATAAGATTGGTTAGACATGACCTACCACGCACAAAACCATGCTGACTATCCTTAATCATCCATGTCTATCCAAATATTATCTCTCCGGTCCCTTGGATTACCTTCCAAAGAACTTCTCCACAACTGACGTTAGACTCACTGGCCTATAATTTCCTGGTTTACGTTTCGAGCCTTTCTTAAACAACACTGGCTATCCTCCAATCCTCTGGTACCCCTCCTGTCGCTAAAGATGATTTAGTTATCTTGGTTAGAGCCCTGGCAGTTTCTGCACTTGCCTCCCGTAGGGTCCGAATGAATACCTTGTTAGACCCTGGGGATATATCCACTCTGATTTGCCTCAGGATAACAAAACATCTCCTCCTCTGTAATCTGTACGTAGTCCATGAAGTTGATGTTGCTTTGCCTCACTTTGATAGTCTCTGTGCCTGTCTGCTGAGGAAATGCAGACGCAAAAAATGTATTT
The DNA here is from genome assembly GCF_030028105.1 of Mobula birostris. Classification (NCBI taxonomy): domain Eukaryota; kingdom Metazoa; phylum Chordata; class Chondrichthyes; order Myliobatiformes; family Myliobatidae; genus Mobula; species Mobula birostris. The sequence continues at coordinate 34,330,561 of NC_092389.1, read as the reverse complement.
AAGATCTTGCCCATCTGTTTTGAGACATCTGGATTACCATTCTGATCTTCCAAAGCACCAATTTTTTTCTCTTGCAATCCTTTTGCTCTTAACATATCTGTAGAATCCTTTGGGATTCTCCTTCACCTTGTCTGCTAGAGCAACTTCATGCCTTCTTTTAGCACTGCTGATTTCTTTCTTAAGTGTTCTCTTGTACTACTTGCACTCCAAAGCACCAAATTTGCTCCTACCTGCTATGTACCTCCTTATTTTTCCTTTTAACCAGAGCCTTACTATCTCTTAGAAACCAAGGTTCCCTACACTTGTTATCTTCATCTTTTATTCTGACAGGCACATACAAGCTTTGTACTCTCAAAATTTCAATTTTGAAGGCCTCCCACTTACCAAGTACACTTTTGTCAGAAAACAGGCTGTCTCAATCCACACTTGCCAGATCATTTCTGATTATATATAATTGGCCTTTCTCCAATTTAGGATCTCAACCCGCAGACCAGACTTATCTTTTTCCATATTTACTTTGAAGCTAATGGCGTTATGATCACTCGATGCAAATGTTACCCTACACAAACTTCTGTCATCTGCCTTGTCTCATTCCCTAATAGCAGATTCAGTATCGCACACTCTCTCATTGGGAGTGTTGGGTACTGATTAAGAAAACTTTCCTGAATACATATGACAGTATGGGAGCCCCAGTCAATATGTGAAAGTTAAAATCACATACTATAACAACCTTATGTTTCTTACAACAGCCTGTGATCTCCCTGCAGATTTGTTCCTGTAAATCCCTCAGACTGTTGTGTGGTCTGTAATATAGCCCCATTAATATGGTCATTCCTTTCTTATTTCTCAATTCCACCCATAACCCCCTCACCAGGCAAGTTCTCCAGTCTGTCCTGACAGAGCACTGCTGTCACATTTTCCCTGTCTAGTAATGCCATCCCTCCTCCTTTAATCCCTCCCACTCTGTCCTGTCTACCAGTCCTGTCCCTCCTGCAGCCAAGTCTCACAAATGGCTATCATATCATAATTCCAGGTGTTGATCCATACCCTGAGCTCATCCACCTTTCCTACGATACTTCTTGCATTGAAATATTAGTAGCTCATTAGAGCACCATGCTCAACCCTTTGATGTCCGACTTTCCCTGAGGTTTTAAGAACATCTGTCTCCACAACCTTTCCGCTAACTGATCTGGCACTCTGGTTCCCATCCACCTGCAATTCTAGTTTAACCCACACCGTGCAGCATTAGCAAACCCTCCTGCTAGGATATTAGGCCCTATTCAGTTCAAATGCAAACTGTCTCTTCTTAAATCGCATCTTTCCTGGAAGAGAGCCCAATGATCCAAAAACCTCTCCTACACCAACTCCGTAGCCATGTGTTAAACTATTTCTGGCCTCACTCGCACATGGCACGGGTAGCAGCCCGGAGATTGCAACACTGAAGGTCCTGCCCTTTAACTTAGCACCTAACTCCCTGAACTCCCTTTGCAGAACCTCGTCACTTGTTCTCTCCATGTCGTGGATACCTACGTGGACCACAATCTCTGTCTTTTCACCTCTCACTTAAGAATGCTGAGGACTTGAGTCAAGATGTTCTGGACCCTGGCACCTGGAAGGCAACATACCATCTGGGAATTTCGTTGTTGCCACGAAGCTCAATTCACACCCTTAGCCTCCTGATAGATTTGGAGTTCATCCAGTTCCAGCTCCAACTCCTTGCAGGTGTAGTTGTTAGGAACACTGGAGGTCTCCCTACCTTCCCACATCCTGCAAGATGAGTATTCCACTATCCTGCCTGGCATCTCTACTGTCCTAACTGAGCTCTGTCTACTACAATGTTGGCCACTCCACAGTGAGAAGATTTTGTCTCTTTTCAGCTCAAAAATATCTGTCTGCAGTTTGCCCTGGAAAGTCTATGAATTCTGTGGGAGAAAGGTCTGTATGCTTTTTATGCAGTTTTCTGCATGCTTTACATAATTTCCCAGCTGTGTGCTCAGACCTGGCCACCACACGGATTGCTTTGCTGTTAGGCGACATTTTTTGATGCCTTGATGTCCTTGAGTGGATTTTGGTGTGCATAGAAGCAGGATTGAAGAGTCTGGAGCCCTTTTGCAGCAACCATTCAGGAATGGTGAGTGTGTTTCTTTCAAGCCAGTAAGGTCTCAGTTTGTGAGCTCCCTTTGGAACAGCTGGCTATCCATGCTCACAGTATTGCATGACCTTGCTGCAGATTTGGTCCTTTTTCAACTCAGCATGAATCTTGTCCAGTTTACCCTGTGATTCAGGAAAGCTTTCTTGTACCTGAGCTCAGTAGATGTTGGTATTTATCAGTGTCTACTGTTCGATTTGGGCGTAACACAGTTCAGTAGGAATCAGTGCTCTTAATGCATATGCCACTGGTTTCCATACACCATGCAGTTTTGCATGAGCACTCCCCCTAGGCCAAAGAAAGAGGTGTCTGCCAAACTTTGGTTGCTTTGTTCAGATGAAAGAGCGTCAATGTTGGTGGAGAGATGAGCTCTGCTTTAAGTGATGAAAATGACTCCTCCTGTGGTGTGTCCCAGGCCCAAATGTTTCTCTGAGAGAGGAGGTCATGTGGTGGCTTTGTTTTCTTTGTCAAATCTGGAATGAACTTTTCAAGCTGGTTTACCATGCCCAGGAAACTCTGGATCTCTGATACATTTGCAAGTTGTTCCAAGTTCTGAACTCCTGCCAGTTTGTCTGAATCTGGTTGCACTCCCTCTGAGGACAGTTCTGAGGCCTCAGATCTTCACTTCCCGCTTTGCAAATTCACATTTCACTTTCTTCAGGGTGATTCCAGCCTGTTTCAATTTCACCAAGGCAGCTTCCATTCTTTTGTCATGTTCCTCACTTGAGCCTGTGAAGATGATTATATCGTCCATGTGGCAAACTACTCCTTCCAGTCCCTCCAAAATCTGTTTCATCCTCATCTGAAGGAGTTCAGTGGCTGAAGGATGCCAAAAGGGAGTCTCTTGAAGGCATAGCGTCCACATGGTGTGATAAAGTTTATGAGTTTCTGTGACTTGGGAGTTAACGGGGTCTGCCCAGAATCCTGAGTTTGCATCCAGTTTGGTGAAGAACTTTGGTCCACCCAGCATACCCAATGTGTGCAGAATAAACTTCTTCCACCTCACTGTGTTCTTCAATTTTGTTAGATCAACACAGATCCTCACTATGCCATCTGGCTTGGAAACAGATCAATGTCCGCACACCAGTCGGTAGGTTCATTCACGCTGGTTATGATGTCAAGTGCGTCCATTCTCTCAAGCTCTGCTTTGACTTTGTCCACCAGTGGGACTAGTATAAGCCTTGCTGTGGTCAGAGAGTAGGCAATCACTCCTGGCCGCAGATGGATATGGTACTCTTCTTTCAGTACGCCCTGTCCTGTGAGCAGCTCCGGATACTTCACCTGCCATTGAATATTGTTTAGTAAATCCAACCTTGCAATGTGCTTCAGCTTCTCGATGGCATGTTGTCCCAGTAGTGATGAGAAGAGTTTCTGAACATCATAGACTTCCTCTTCCCTGGCCCCATGAGCACTTTCTTTGTTGGGTTTAGCGTAATGCCTGTTTTCTTCAACAGTTTTATGAGCAGACATTCAGGGATGGCTGTGACATCTGCTCCAATGTCCATTTTAAATGTCACCACCTCATTTTACAACTGAACCAGTCTTACCTATTTGAATTTCGAGCCCCAAGGAAAACTCTCTCTTTGTCTGAATCACGGTCGTCTTTGACTTCCTGAAGAACTGTTTTTGAGTGACACACTATTGCATTGGTGGCATTTCACTTCTGCTGGAGAGAGTTCTTTGATATGGAATGGAACCTTGCCACATCTCCTGCAGATGGACATTTTACCTGCTCTTTGTTTCGCTTGTCTGTTTTGTGAGAGCTGAGCTCTACTATCACCTCTTTCTGTAGTCTTTCTGACTGCACCTTATTTGTATCCCTCTTTTTCTGCATCTTCTAGCTTTACCTCAGCATCATTTTCATGCCAGAGTTCTGCCTGTTGCGAACGAACAGCCTCACTCTGCCTGACCATAGTAATAGCTTTCTTTAATGTGAGATTTGCCTGCAACTGAAGTCTCTCTGACAATCTGGTATCTAGTAGCCGGTCAACAATCCTGTCTTGTCTCTCAGGTTTCCATATGCACAGTTGTCTTACAGGGTATACAATGCTGTGATAAAGTATTTGCACTTTCATGCTGTTTTCTGGAGTTGAACTTTGCCTTCTCGTATATCACATTTTGCTTTTCTGTGAAATATTCTTTGAATTTGTCCTGCACTGTTTTGTACTCCTTTTTCTGAGCTTTTGTCAGTCCTAATCCACCCATGATGTCATCTGCTTTGTCCCCCCCATGCAGTATATCAGTGTACTTACTTGATGATCTTTTAAAGCCTGAGTGAGATCGCTTGCGACTCTAAATCTCTCGGTGTCTGAGCCATCTCTCAAAGTCCCCAGGTTTAGAGAAATCAAGTGTCTTAGGGGGCTTTATTAGGTAAGTAGATGTAGGTACTGTAGGTACTTACTCCATTTTTGTTTATTTATTTACTATTTTTATTTGGACTACAAAAATCTTTTTTTTTTCTTTCCGAGACTTTGACTGCTTCTCTGCTGTGTCTGTGTTTCTGTACTTTTCTCCAGGTTAGTGGCTCACAGATTAGCATAGGCAGTTTGGGTTGATAAATCTCTAGATATTTTTCATAGATATATACAAACAAGAACAGCCTTACTCTAATTTCTCTCTTGCTGGGAATCTCCTTTGGCCTGCAAACTGAATTCATTGACAATTAGCCATATCTGACATCATGTTGTGTTCGTTATGAGGGTGAGTGCAGAGCACACCCAAAGGCCAGCATGCAGGATATTCAACTGAACTTTATTGATAATGCTGCTTGTACAATATGGAAACTCCTCTCATGCGGGAGTGGCTAACTGAGTGGCAGAGGAATAACACTATTGACTACCACAATAGTATTGAGGCCCAGGTCTTGGAGATTAGTGATTAGTTTCAAGGGGATGTTAGTATTGAATGCTGAGCTTTAGTCAATGAAAATCATTCTGACATTTGCATCTTCACTGTCCAGATGTTCCAGAGCTGAGTGAAGAACCAATGAAATGGCATCTACTGTTGACCTGTTGTAACACCAGACAAATTGGAGTTAATCCAGGTCACTCCTTAGGTAGGAGTTGATATGCTTACTGACCAACCTCTCGAAGCAATTGATCACAGTGGATGTAAGTGCTACTGGATGATAGTCATTGAGACAGGTTACCACATTCTTCTTGGGCACCAGTGTGATTGAAGGCTGCTTGAAGCAGGTGGGTACCTCTGACTGCTGAAGCGAGAGGTTAAAGATGTCAGTAAACACTCCAGCTTGTTGATTAGCACAGGTCTGCAGTGCTTGGTCAGGTACGCCATCAGGGCCAAATACTTTTTATGGATTCACCCACCTGAAGGATGCTCTCACGTCGGATTCAGAGAATGAAGTTACATGGTCGTTGGGGGCTGTGGGAGTTTGTGAAGGTGCCTCCATGTTTTGCTGCTGAAAGTAAGCATAAAAGGCATTGAGCTCATCGGGGATTGACACCTTCTTGCCATTTTGGTTTTGCTTTGTCGGAGGTGGACAGCTTTCAAGCTCTGCCACTTTGCATGTGAGATGACTTTCAGGAGGTCATACCTGAACCTTTTGTACTCTCCTAGGTCACCACTCCTGAATGCCACTGATTTAGGCCTCAGCAGATGGTGGATTTCTTGGTTCATGTGGGGTTTCTGGTTGGGAAAGACTCTGAATAGGTTTGTGGAGAGTCACTAGTCCACGAGTGTCTTTATAAACTCTGTGACAACTGTGGTGTATTCATTCAGTTCCTCTGAGTCCTTGAACATGGCTCAGTCTACTAACTTGAAGCAGTTTTATAGATGCTCCTCTACCACCCAAGACCACCTCTTTGTTCTCCTTACCTCTGGTGCCTTGCTCTTTAGTCTCTGCCTATATGCAGGTAGGAGGAGGACAACAAGATGATCAGATTTCCTAAAATGTGCTTGAGGGATGAAACAGTAGCCATTCTTGACGGTAGTGTTGCAGTGGTTGAGTGTTTTGGGTCCTGTGATGCTGCAGATGATGTGCTGATAGTAGCTGGACCGAGAATTCTTCAAGCTACCCTAATTGAAGTCCCCATGGAGAATGTGAAAGGAGTCGGCGTAGGCTGTTTCTTGTTTGTTAATCATAGCGCTCAATCCATTGAGTGCTAGCATGACATCTGCTTTTGGCAGTATGTAAAATGCAGCCAGGATCACAGTGGTAAACTCAGAGAATTTTTCTCACTGTTTGAGAAAACTCAAAGAATGCTCAGCACCTAATCAAGAGATGTTCTAAGTCAGGAGAACAAGAGTGAGACAAGGCCGCTACGTCTGTGCACCACAGTGAGTTCATGAAGCAGACACACTGCCTCTGCCCTTTCCTGATTCCGCCATCTGGTCCATCTGATGAATTGAGAACCTCTTGGGCTGCAGCACCTTCTCCGGGGTGTGGAGAATGTAACCTGTGAACTGTAGTCAGAATTGTTCAGGGAAATAAAAAATGTTGAATAGCAGTTCTGTTGCAGATGGATTTGCAATATAGTTTGAATGTCCACTATTTCTAGCATTTTGCTTTGCTATCTATGATAGCTCCCAGTTGATATCCAGGTGCCCTAACCTGCTAATTTACTCAGTCGGATCATCAACATATCCTATTCATTTATCCTTCATCTACTTCTCCTTAAATATACTTATCCCATTCATCTCCATATTCCATGGAAAGGAAAGAGAACTGGGATCCAAAGTGTGACTATTACAATTTAGAATACTTTAGTTCACTTTCCAGCTAATTTTCTGTACAATGACATTTTACCTCCAGGGAATTACATTTGACAGAAACAACAGCCTGATTCATATTCCAACTACAGATAAAGAAGTTTCTGTGGAATTTTGATTTAATTCAATTTTTGGGCTTCTTGTCCTTCAACTCTTCCAGAAGTGGAAATGTGTTCTTTAAATATACCCATTCAAGCCATTTCATTATGAATATACAATGCAGTTGTTTATCAGAAGCTACTTGTAAATTCAACTGAATTGCTTATTTTCTATTTTCTACTGGAGAAGGTGCAGAAATAACAATTAACAGGAAATAGGAAAGCAAAGTAGTGTGTGAAATATTATTAGCAGGTAAAATCAAGGAAAACAAGTTGTGTATAAATAGGTATAGTGAAGGAACAAATCTCATTAGATATTAGATATCTGAACAGTAGTCTGTATGGAAGCAGAAGGCACAGACAGGTTTAAATGAATTCTGCTTTGGAAGGGGACAGCAGACATTTTTCTTTGGAGCAAAGGAAACAGCTAGATTTAATTGAGGTGTGTGAAATTGAGGAGCCCCAACAAAACGAATGGGAGGAATGTAGTTTCCTGAACAAGGCAGATCGATAATCAAGTGATTATATATAAAATGGAAAGATTGAGAGTTGAGGTAAGTAGTGGGATCCACTGTGTAGAAGCTCTGTGGTTACAGAAACCCTTGTTATGGGTAAAAGATATCTGAATCAGTAGCTAAAACCATTAACTGACCAGGCCACGGACCAAGAAGCAGGAGTAACTTAAGATTTTGCTTGGAATAGCCACTGTGTGCTACATGGCCTCCTGTGTCATGTGAAAGTGAGGGGAAGATTGGCTGAAAATGCAATGCCAAAGAGAGGGAGGACAGTGAAAGGTACTGGTGAATAGTGATGGACTGTGCACTTCCACACCCATGTGCCAGTGGTGCATAAAGGTTTCCTGCACCAACTTGAAGCTTCTGACCTTGACATTCACCCATCCAGGGTTTTGGTGTTAAAGTAGTGTGGGTCACCCTGATGTTGACCTTCCTCATGTAACACTACACTGAACTGACTTTGTTGATCTTTGTCTATGGACTTAGGATGACTCTGCTGATGAGATAGAGATGAGAAGCAGCAGCCTCAGACTGAGAAGCTGAGGGGAGTGACTGTGATGCTAGGCTCCACAAGCCAATGAGGGTGCACGTGAGAGGTTTTGTTTGAGATTGGAGAAAGTTATCAGCCTCAGTGACGGCAAAGAATGCAGTTTGTGCCAGCCTTGCAAATAGTATGACTTCAGGAGAAATGGAGTAGTAAACCTCACTGTAAATAAATTTGGTCTGAAGCACCATACTTAACATCATGTTGGTCTTGGGATAGGTGTGAGATTTTTCTTGGAAGAATTGCTCAGGCAACAGAAAATCCTGTTGGAAGATGAGGAGTTTTATGATGTGCACCAAGATACAAAGAAACATTTGCAAAATTGTTCCACTGCAGACTAAATTGATTTTCAACAGTGTGAAGTTATGTGAACTATTCTCTTGTCCTATTGTGAAAAAAATCTTACAATTAAATATTTCTTTTTTTACATTTAATTACAACTGAAATTGAAAGTCAGTTATAATGATGCATTGTTCCCCACGTATTACATTTTTATGTTTAATAATGATATAAAATGAGGCTATTCATCCCATCTAGTGTCTTCCAGGTCTCAGAACAATCTCAACAGTGATACAACCCTCCCCACCACCTCCTCAATGTAGCCTATTCTCTCTCACATGTCCATTAACATCCACCTTGTTCTCCTACTACCCACTTACATTTGGGGCAATTTGAGATTGCTCTTTAACTTAACGACCACTACACTTGTAGGAAACATGTAGACTCCATGCAGACAGTGTCTGAGATCCTGGTTGTAAAGCACTTGTCATTGCCAAACGCTAATATCTGAATAACCCACAACCGATGGACTCACTTTCAAGGATTCTACAAAATTTGCAGAGGTTGCCTTTTGCATATTGGCTGTTTGCGCGTAGTTGTGTGTAGTGTTTGTGTGTAGTTTTTCATGGGTTCCATTGTATATCTTCTATGAATGTTTGCAAGAAAATGAATCTCAGGTGGTATATGGTGACATATGTACTTTGATAATAAATTTACTTTGAACTTTGACCTTTTTGAATGTCCAATGTAAGTGGTGTGGTTAATTTGGGGTAACATTGACTGCACCCTTTATAAAATGCTAGAAATATGCATAACAAAATGTTGGAAATACTCATCAGATCAGGCAACAGTGGTGCAGAAAGATATTAGTGTTTGAATGACATTTCATCGGGATCTCAGCAGTTCTGAAGGAAGATCATTTTTCTGGAATATTGATGCCCTGTTTGCCAAAGTTCAGTGTTTCACAAGCCCTTCAATACAATATACATCCTGAAGCGCTTTTTCTTTGCAATCATCCAAGAAAACAGAGGAGTTCCCCAAAGAATAAACGACAGTTAAATGTTAGAACTCCGAAGTCCACCCCCCCCCACGTGTAAGCGGCAGCAAGCAACAATCCCCCATCACCCCCCACCACCACCAGCAAAAAAAAAAGCATCGGCTCCGCTACCGAGCACTCAAGCATGAGCAAAGCAATAGCAAAGACACAGACTTGCAGTTACCCCAAAGACTTTGCGTTTCACCTGCTATTCGACATACCACAGGGTCTCTCTCTCCCTAATAAGGGAGAAAAAGATGTCTCTGTTTTTTTCACAGTGAAAGGGGAGACATAATAAAGAACTCGCTGGTTTATGATGTTAAAAGTCCATTACATCGCTTTTTTCGAGCTCTGTGTCCAAAGATCTCAGGTCTCTGGGCACACTGCTGTAGATATTCCAACTCCCCCGATGACACTCAGATCTCCTGAGGTCACACTGACCTTTGATCTGCCAATCTTCAGAGCCCCGAGATCCCAGGTCTCCAAAGTCAAGCCGAACTCTTAGGCCGAGCCCTTATGAAACCCGGAGAGCGGGCCCCATTCTCACAAAGAACCGTAGTCAGCGTGTAATTCCAGGTCAGGGTCTTCAAAAGAACCCTAAAAGGGGTAAATAAAGATACTAAAGATGGAAACAGAGCTGTTTCCAAAGATGCAATCAAAGGAGTTGCTGTTTAGCGCCATCATCACTTCGCTCTGCCCCTCACCCTTGAGGGAAATGCTGCATTTTTTCTTGCTAAACTACATTGAGCATGTAAGCAACACCAAGGTAGAAAAATTGGAGTGAGATGTTGGTAACTGTGCCCGTTTTAGGTGCAAAGAACAAAGAAAATAAGAAAACTTTACAATTTCTCCAGGAAACAATTCAATTGTAATTATCCATTTGATTTCTTCACCAACTCATACTCATCAAAGATGTGAGAAGAGCCATTTAAAGAAATGATTATTGAACTATGGGAAAGACAGACCTCAGCAGTTGTACTGTCAAGGAGTATAGTCATGAGCTGCATACAGTCAACTTGTGTAACCTTAATTAAAGAACTTTCCTCTTATTCCTTTCATTTTACCTTCAAGTTTCTGTCGATTCCTATTCCTTTTTCCTTTTGTTTTATATAAGTTTGCACTGCAGGCTTCACAGTTGCAGGCCTTGTTTTCTCAGTTTTAGTGGATTAGTGGCTTACTATGATGCTGCTGTATCCAGGCTTATCCCTTAATTCACAAAGGCACAAGGCTTTGGAGTTGGCTGCAAAGAAAATTCAAGCCAGAGCCAGCATCCGTTCCAATTCCTGGAATATATACACTGCAGTTGGAACCAAATGCTACAAAAGGAATTTTTGCCACGTTCCCTTTCTTTGCTGAGATTTAAAGTCAAGTTTATTGTCACATACACAAGCACCTGTGCAAGGAAAAATGTACTTGCTGTAGCATCACAGCATGTAGCATCAAATAAGGAGCATTAACGAGAAAGACCAAATTAAACATAGATCATGCATGATTTTCACAAGAAAGAACACAATTTGAACAAAATTAAGTCTGTCTTAGTGCAAAGTGATCAAAGTCATCACAGTAATTAGGGTGCAGTTGGTTCAAAAACTGTATGGTTGAATGGATGTAGCTGTTCTGGAACCTGATGGTGTGGGACTTCAGACTTCTGTACCTTCTGCCTGCTAGAAATTGTGAGAAGGTGGCATGGCATGGATGGTGGGGATCTTTGAAAGACGGTGCCTTCTTAAGGCAGCACCTTCTGTACAATGGTGCTAGAAAATTTGTGAATCCTGTAGAATTTTCTCTATTTCTGCATAAATATGACCTAAAATGTGATCAGATCTTCATGCAAGTCCTAAAACTAGATAAAGAGAACCCAATTAAGTAACACAAAAGAACATTATTTATTCATTTATTATTGAGAAAAATAGTTCAATATTACATGCAACACACACAAAAAATGCTGGTGAACGCAGCAGGCCAGGCAGCATCTATAGGAAGAGGTACAGTCGACGTTTTGGGCTGGGACCCTTCGTCCTGACTGTACCTCTTCCTAGAGATGCTGCCTGGCCTGCTGCGTTCCACCAGCATTTTTTGTGTGTGTTGCTTGAATCTCCAGCATCTGCAGATTTCTTCGTGTCTCAATATTACATGTATTTGTTGGAAAAAGTATGTGAACCTTTGCTTTCAGTAACTGGTGTGACCCACTTGTACAGCAATAACTTGAACCAAACATCTCTGGTAAATATTGATCAGTCCTGCACATCGGCTTGAAGGAATTTTAGGCCATTTCTTCTTATAAAACTGCTTCAACTCTGGGCTGTTGGTGGGCTTGCTTGCATGAACTGTTTGCTTTAGGTCCTTCCAGAACATTTCTATAGGATTAAGGTCAGGACTTTGACTTGGCCATAGAAACCATAGAAACTACAGCACAGAAACAGGCCTTTTGGCCCTTCTTGGCTGTGCCGAACCATTTTCTGCCTAGTCCCACTGACCTGCAATAGAAATCATAGAAACTACAGCACAGAAACAGACCTTTTGGCCCTTCTTGGCCATTCCAAAACAAAAAATTTCTTCTTTTTACACCATTCTGTTGTTGATATACTCTTGTCTTTCGGATCATTGTCTTGTTGCATTATCCAACTTCTATTAAGAGAATTTTTTGAGGATGTAACTAGTAGAGTGGATAGGGGAGAACCAGTGGATGTGGTATATTTGGATTTTCAAAAGGCTTTTGACAAGGTCCCACACAGGAGATTAGTGTGCAAACTTAAAGCACACGGTATTGGGGGTAAGGTATTGATGTGGATAGAGAATTGGTTGGCAGACAGGAAGCAAAGAGTGGGAATAAACGGGACCTTTTCAGAATGGCAGGCAGTGACTAGTGGGGTACCGCAAGGCTCAGTGCTGGGACCCCAGTTGTTTACAATATATATTAATGACTTGGATGAGGGAATTAAATGCAGCATCTCCAAGTTTGCGGATGACACGAAGCTGGGCGGCAGTGTTAGCTGTGAGGAGGATGCTAAGAGGATGCAGGGTGACTTGGATAGGTTGGGTGAGTGGGCAAATTCATGGCAGATGCAATTTAATGTGGATAAATGTGAAGTTATCCACTTTGGTGGTAAAAACAGGAAAACAGATTATTATCTGAATGGTGGCCGATTAGAAAAAGGGGAGGTGCAATGAGACCTGGGTGTCATTATACACTAGTCATTGAAAGTGGGCATGCAGGTACAGCAGGCAGTGAAAAAGGCGAATGGTATGCTGGCATTTATAGCAAGAGGATTCGAGTACAGGAGCAGGGAGGTACTACTGCAGTTGTACAAGGCCTTGGTGAGACCACACCTGGAGTATTGTGTGCAGTTTTGGTCCCCTAATCTGAGGAAGGACATCCTTGCCATCGAGGGAGTACAAAGAAGGTTCACCAGATTGATTCCTGGGATGGGAGGACTTTCAGATGATGAAAGACTGGATGAACTAAGCTTATATTCGTTGGAATTTAGAAGATTGAGGGGGGATCTGATTGAAACGTATAAAACCCTAAAGGAATTGGACAGGCTAGATGCAGGAAGATTGTTCCTGATGTTGGGGAAGTCCAGAACGAGCGGTCACAGTTTGAGGATAAAGGGGAAGCCTTTTAGGACCGAGATTAGGAAAAACTTCTTCACACAGAGAGTGGTGAATCTGTGGAATTCTCTGCCACTGGAAACAGTTGAGGCCAGTTCATTGGCTATATTTAAGAGGGAGTTAGATATGGCCCTTGTGGCTAAAGGGATCAGGGGGTATGGAGGGAAGGCTGGTACAGGGTTCTGAGTTGGATGATCAGCCATGATCATACTGAATGGCGGTGCAGGCTCGAGGGGCTGAGTGGCCTACTCCTGCACCTATTTTCTATGTTTCTATGTTTTCCATGTTTCAGGTGATGGACTGCTATCCTGACATTCTCCTGTAAAGTGTCTTGATACAATTTTGAATTCATTGTTCTCTCAGTGATTGCAAGTTGTCCAGGCCCTGAGGCAGCAAAGCAGCCCCAATCCATGATGCTCCCTCCTCCATGCTTCACAGTTGGGATGAGGTTTTGGTGTTGGTGTGTGGTGCCCTTTTTCCTCCAAACATAGTAATATGCATTTCTGCCAGAAAGTTCAACTTTTGCCTCTTCTGTCCACAGAACATTGCTCCAGAAGTGTTGCAGGATATCTAAGTGATCTTTTGAAAACTTGAGATGTGCAGCAAAAAATTTTTTGGAGAGCAGTGGTTTCTTCCGTGGTGTCCTTCCATGAACCCCATTCTTGTTCAGTGTTTTTCTTATACTGAATACTTGAACAGAGACTTTAGCAGGTTCTAGAGATCTCTGCAGGTTCTTTGCTGTTACCCTTGGGTTCTTTTTCACCTCCTTCAGCATTGTACGTTGTGCTCTTGGTGTGATCTTTGCAGGATGCCCACTCCTGGTAACCAATAGTACTGAGTTTCCTCCATTTGTAGACAATTTCTCTTACTGTGGACTGATGAACACTGAGGTCTTTAGAAATGCTTTTGTAGGCTTTTCCAGCTCCATGTATCTCTACAATTCTTCTAAGGTCCTCTGAAAGTTGTTTTGATTGAGGCATGGTGCATATAAACAGATCTTTCTTGAGAAGAGCAGGCTCTGTCAATACCTGCCTTTGTGTGTCTTTTTTTATAGGGCAGGACAACCCACACCTCCAATCTCATCTCATTGATTGGAACACCCGACTCCATATAGCTTTCGCAGAAGGCATTACCCCAGAGGTTCACATACTTTTCCTAATATAACATTGGGTCATTTTTCTAGATAAATAAATGAACAAATATAATGTTTTTTGTGTTATTTATTGTGTTCTCTTTATCTAGTTTTAGGACACGTGAAGATCTGATCACATTTTAGGTTTTATTAATGCAAAAATAGAGAAAATTCCCCAGGGTTTACAAAGTTTCTAGCACCACTGTAGGTACTTCCAATGTTGAGGAGGGATATAACTGTAGGCTATTCAACTACGGGAGACCATCACACCTAACATCTGTTTTGTCCTGAGAATGTATCCATGTGCAAATCTAATAACTGGCAGCCTCCAATTGGCAACAGCAAACGAGAACTTTGGAATGTCATGCCGACAGATTTTACATATTACGAGCAATTGTAGGATAGTTAGATTTTGGCAAATAAAGTCAGAAAAAAATGGAAATATTCAACAGGTCACACCGCATCGGTGGAGACAAAATCAGATAAAGATTATAAAAATAAAGATTAGCTTTATGTATCACATGTACAGTACACTGAAATACTGAAACATATAGTGAAATGCATCATTTGCGTCAGTGGCCAATACAGTCCAAATATGTGCTGGGGGCAGTCTGCAAGTGTTGCCTTGTTTCCGGTCCCACCTTAGCATGCCTCCAACTTACTAACCCTAACCCATATGTGTTTAGTAATTAGGAGGAACCCATATGTGGTTAGTAATTAGGAGGAAACCGGAGCACCCAGTGAAAACCCATGCAGTCACGGGAGTACATACAAACTCCTTATGAACAGTGGCAGGAATTGAACCCAGATCACTGATTGCTGGTGCTGTAATAGCATTAAGCAATCACTGCACTGTCATACTGCCAGTGTTCATGTTTCAGATAGAGTCATAGTCATACTTTATTGATCCTGGGGGAAATTGGTTTTCGTTACAGTTGCATCATAAATAATAAATAGTAATAGAACCATAAATAGTTAAATAGTAATATGTAAATTTTGCCAGTAAATTATGAAATAAGTCCAGGACCAGCCTATTGGCTCAGGGTGTCTGACCCTCCAAGAGAGGAGTTGTAAAGTTTGATGGCCCCAGGCAGGAATGACTTCCTATGACGCTCTGTGCTGCATCTCGGTGGAATGAGTCTCTGGCTGAATGTAATCCTGTGCCCACCCAGTACATTATGTAGTGGATGGGAGACATTGACCAAGATGGCATGCAACTTAGACAGCATCCTCTTTTCAGACACCACCGTGAGAGAGTCCAGTTCCATCCCCACAACATCACTGGCCTTACGAATGAGTTTGTTGATTCTGTTGATGTCTGCCACCCTCAGCCTGCTGCCCCAGCACACAACAGCAAACACGATCGCACTGGCCACCACAGACTCGTAGAACATCTTCAGCATCGTCGGGCGGATGTTAAAGGACCTCAGTCTCCTCAGGAAATAGAGACGGCTCTGACCCTTCTTGTAGACAGTCTCAGTGTTCTTTGACCAGTCCAGTTTATTGTCACTTCGTATCCCCAGGTATTTGTAATCCTCCACCATGTCCACACTGACCCCCTGGATGGAAACAGGGGTCACCGGTACCTTAGCTCTCCTCAGGTCTACCACCAGCTCCTTAGTTATTTTCACATTAAGCTGCAGATAATTCTGCTCACACCATGTGACAAAGTTTCCTACCGTAGCCCTGTACTCAGCCTCATCTCCCTTGCTGATGCATCCAACTATGGCAGAGTGATCCGAAAACTTCTGAAGATGACAAGACTCTGTGCAGTAGTTGAAGTCCGAGGTGTAAATGGTGAAGAGAAAGGGAGACAAGACAGTCCCCTGTGGAGCCCCAGTGCTGCTGATCACTCTGTCGGACACACAGTGTTGCAAGCACACGTATTGTGGTCTGCCAGTCAGGTAATCAAGAATCCATGACACCAGGGAAGCATCCACCTGCATCGCTGTCAGCTTCTCCCCCAGCAGAGCAGGGCGGATGGTGTTGAACGCACTGGAGAAGTTAAAAAACATGACCCTCACAGTGCTCGCTGGCTTGACCAGGTGGGCATAGACACGGTTCAGCAGGTAGTCGATGACATCCTCAACTCCTAGTCGGGGCTGGTAGGCGAACTGGAGGGGATCTAAGTGTGGCCTGACCATAGGCCGGAGCAGCTCCAGAACAAGTCTCTCCAGGGTCTTCATGATGTGGGAGGTCAATGCCACTAGTCTGTAGTCATTGAGGCTGCTGGGGCGCAGCGTCTTCGGCACAGGGATGAGGCAGGATGTTTTCCACAGTACAAGAACCCTCCGGAGCCTCAGGCTCGGGTTGAATACATGGCGAAGTAAGAGCTCTTGAGCAGACTTATTGACCTGAAACAATAATAAGTGCTGCCTGGCCTGAGTGTTTCCAGCATCTGTAGTTCTTTGCATTTCATACAAGCAAAGCTGTGACTATATTTTACCGTCCTGTTTAGAACTTACGTTGGCAAGGCCAACTCTATTTAAATATCTGTGTTGCCATCTGCTCACTGTCTGATTCAGCTGCATTTAATTGCGCCATCACATGCCCCAACAATTAAAACGGGATCTGGATGGCCAAAAGGGGCTATGGAATAAATTTGGTAAGGTCAAGGGAAATCCCAAGGCATTTTATACATATATTAAAAACCAAAGGTTAGCCAGGCAGAGGTAAGACAACTCGAGGAGGAAGCAGGGAACTTATGTCTGGAACCAGAGTATTCACCATGCAGAAGGTTGGAGGATGCTGAAGTCATTGTGGAGTACAGTAATATTCAAGGGTGTGTTGAGATCAATAAGGAGGTGGTGTTGGATAGCATGAAGGTTGATGAGTCTCCAAGTCCTGATGGGATCTTTCCCAGGTTATTGAGAGAGGCAAAAGAGAAGATTGCTGGGCTCTTGACAGAGATCTTTATATCCTCACCTGACAGCTTGTACTCTTCCACCTCCCCCCACCTATTTATTCTGGCTTCTGCCTCTTACCTTTCCAGTTCAGATGAAGGGCCCAAAACAGTGATTGTTCATTCCTCTCCGTAGATACTGCCTGACTTGCTGAGTTTCTCCAGCATTTTGTGTTGTTGGCCAATGTTGTTCCTTTGTTTAAGAAGGGCTATAGTGATAATCCAGCAAATTGTAGCCTAGTGAGTTTACATCCGTGACAGGGAAGCCATTGAAGGGGATTCTTAGATTTGCCCGTATTTGAAAAACAGTTTATTAGGGATCGTCTGCATGGCTTTGTGGGCATAGGTAGTGTCTTCTGATTTAGGAGGTAAAGAAGGAGAATGATGAGGGTAGGGCAGTAGATGTTGTCTACATGAACTTTAGTAAACCATTTAACAAGGTCCTTCATCATAGGCTAATCCTGAAGATTCAGCCTCATGGGATCCATAGTGATTTGATAGAGTAGATATGAAATTGGCTTGGCCATGGAAGATGAAGGGTCCTGTTGGAGGGTGCATTTCTCTGACTGGAAGATGTTCCACGACGGCACTTTGGGAGGTCAAATGAAGCAGAAAGTATAGTGTAAGTGGCGGGGCTCATCGGAGCACTGATCTACATAAGGATCTTGGGGTACAAGTCCATAACTTCCTGAAAGTGACATAAGTAGACAGGGTGGTAAAGAAGGCATACCATATATTTGCCTTCATTGGCCAGGCATTGGGTATAGTGAAGAAATCATGTAGCTGCATAAAGTTCTAGTGGGGCTACATTTGGCATATTGTTTGCAATTCTGGTCACTGCTTTTTAGGAAGAATTGGAAATTTTGGAGAAGACGCAGAAGAGGTTCGCCCACAATATTGCTCGGATTAGAGATGAGAATCATTAGGAGTGGTTGTACAAACTTGGATTGTTTTCTCTGGAGCATTGGAGGCTGATGGGACTCCTCATGGAAGTTTATAAGAGTCATAGATAGGATGGTCAGAATCTTTCTGCCGTGATGGAATATATGTCAAATATAGAGCTTTAAGGTGAGAGGGGGTAAATTTAAAGTAGATGCTTGAGGCAACCTTTTCACCCTAAGAACAGTAGGTGCCTGGATCAGGATACCGGGGCTAATGAAGGGAGTTACTGTGGTGATGATTAAGAGGCATTTCAATGAAAGTATGAACAGGCAAGTAATGAAGGCATATGGATCAAGTGCACGCAGATGGTTAGCATCATAGTTGACATGAATGTTGAGGGCTGAATAGCCTGTAGCTGTACTATCCTGTTTTATGTTATTATATCTGCCCCATTCTGTTCGATGACCCCACCTGTTTCCCCAATCTGCAGTGTTTGATCTCGTGATAGTTACCAATTCTGAATCTGGGGTTCTGACTTCCTTATCTCTGAATCCTGTTCGTTTGTTCTTCCTGTTCCCTTCTCTGCAGCTGTTCAAATTAGCAGGGTACACTCCTTGGCTCTCACCCAGTCCACTTCTCTTTTGTGTATCCTAGTATCTCAGGCCCTTCCATTTCACTCTCCTTGGTCCCAGCACAACCCTGTCCCTGCACTAATTGCGCCCCTTCTGATCCCTAGCACTTTCTGCATCTCCTTGCTCTGTGTAACCCCATCCCTCCTCCAAATGCTGCAGCCTTAAGGCTGATTTATACTTCTGCATCAAATCGATGTCGTAGGTACGGTGTAGCCGCGAACCCTACGCGGATCCGTACGCCGTAGCCTGACGCTCACCTCTCCCAAAATGTAACTACGCATTGCGGCAACACAGACCGCAACAATTGTGATTTGTCCGTTTGGTAGCATTGCATTTCCTCCTACGCTGCAATAGCTTCCCATGGGCGACTGAAGGGCAGGGAAGGAACTCTGGCTGCAATGCTTTCCATAGGGCTTTACAGACCTCCGAAATTATGGAGGACACATTTCGCTTTTACGAAAAAAGATGTTCACTTTAAATTTGTTTACCCTGAGAAAGACTAGCATGACCATGAAGCCTTGCACGGGCAGGTGTGTCCGCATGCGCGATGTGCCCGAATTGCAGAGTGACGCAGACACACCAACGCACAAGTATAAATGCTCACAATGCGCGTAGGCCACTTGTGTAGGTTGCAGCGTCCATTTGACGCAGAAGTATAAATCAGCCTTTAGCATCACTCCCTTCTTTCCCCACAGTTTCTTCTGGCTTCCATATGCTCCCTTTGCATCTCTCTGGCTCTCTCATTGTCCTCCATGCTCATCTACTCTCTCCCCCTTGTTGACTCATCCCTTTTCATCTTCCATCACACATCGCCTGTCTGTTAATCTCACTGTCTCCTCTATGACTGTTGCGATTTCTCCTTATTTTCTTTATTTTTTTCTCTTCTCTGAGTGTGATCCTCGTTCACCATTTGTTCTCTGTTTGTAATTTGTATTCTTGCTTCAGTCTCTGCTGTGATCATTGGTACACCTTGGATTCCTGCTATGTCTGCTGTCCTGGCTTTGATCTGTGCTCACGTTGTTTCCTCATTATGATTTGTGATCATAATCCCTGCTTTACTTTCATTTTATGTCTGAAAGTCTAGCCCCAGCCTGGTTATGTTTTCTCCATTCCAGTCACGCAATTCCTTTTAGTCCTATTTTCCCAGATGTGTGTGCCGTTATGTATTTAGAGAATGTATCGTATTCAGTGAATGCTGAAACATTCCAGGGATGGAAAAATGCCCAATCTCAGTTTGCAGAAAGTTTCCTTTCACGTTCTGGTGTTTATGGGAGGAGGTGGCCCTTCATATTTCCATTTGCTAATGGAGCTTTGATTTCATTAGTAAACCTCACTTTTTACCTGTTATGGGCAGGAAGATAGTTTTAATCATTTCATTTAGTTAACATTTGGTTGCAGTTTTGAACTTCGCTTATTTCACGGTGTCTGCTTTAATAATTTTTCTTTTATTTTCACAGACAGTTACCCAAATGCTGATGGCGTATCTTGCCAGGCTTACTGTCATAGCTGATAATAAGATCAACTGTGGGCCTGCTCTTACATGGATGGAGGTATGGACTCTGGTTTTGCACCCTGCTGTTAAATGTTACATAGGAGGCTTGAAAAAGTGATTTAAGATGCTTAAATTACCTACCAAGCAAAGGAACATTTTCAGGGAGAGAAGCAGGGTTCTGGATTGATGATTTTTTATTACAAAGTGGGTGCTTAAAAAAAATGTTTTGTTAAGGGTTACTCTCTGTACATTGGTGTTACTATAACCTCCTAGAAACAAGATGTCTCCTTGAGCTGTTCTGCGATTTGATTAGTTCATGAATGCTATGTATCTTAATTTGATTTACCAATTTTGCACCATTCTCTGAAATGTTTAAATATGTTGTTACTAAAGGAGGCTGTTCAGCCCATTGTGCTTGTTTTGGTTTTAAACCACATGTACCATCAATTGACATTTCCATTGTTCAAAATAGAAAAACACTTTACAAGTAACATGTCATGAGGATACAAATCCTGGCACCTTTGTAATGGGAGTAAATTGGGCATGCCATTCAAGTTCCTTTCCCTAGTCTTGCGATGAGATGACACTTTTAAAACATAACTAAATCAGTAATCAGCCTGCACAAAAGTTCAATGGAAGTACTCCAAGCTTACCACATTGACCAGGCCAATCTTGGTTTCTGTCATAAGAACATAAGATTCAAGGTTGTTTAATGTCATTTCCTGTACACAAGTGTAAAGGAGAATGAAATGTTACTTCAGATCTGATGCAGCACAAAAAAAATAGATAAACAGAGCAAGACAAGACAAGGGATATGATTGTAGTTTCCATTCTTGTGCCGCCAGTGTAGGGAGGGATATTAGTGGTGCGATTTCTCCTCAAGTAAATAACCATCTACTTTGTGTTGTTGACATTGAGGAAAAGGTTATCCGCCTGACACCAGATCTCGAGCCCTTTTACCTCCTCTGTAGGCAATATCATTGATCTTGGTGATGAGCCCCACCACTGCCATGTCATCAGTGAACTTGACAATATGATTATTCGGATATTCGTAAGAAATAGGAGCAGGATTCGGCCATCTGGCCCATTGAGCCTGCTCTACCATTCAATTAGATCATGGCTCATCTGGCTGTGAACTCAGGTCATCCGACCTGCCTTTTCACCATAACCCTTAATTCCCCTGCTGTGCAAAAATTTGTCCAACCGTGTCTAAAGTATATTTAATGACGTAGCCTCTACTGCTTCCCTAGGTGGAGAATTCCACAGATTCACTCACTACTCTCTGGGATAAGCAGTTTCTTTTCCTCTCCATCCTAAATCTATTCCCTCAAATCCTGAGGCTATGTACCCTAGTTCTGATCTCACTTGCCAGTGAAACAACCTCCCTGCCTCTATCCTATCTATCCCATTCATGATTTGATATGATTGTATAACCTCCCCTGTCTTCTGAATTCCAGTGAGTATAGTACAAGGCAACTCAATCTCTCTTCGTAGGCTAACCCCCCTCATCTCCAGAATCAACCTGGTGAACCTCCTCTGCACCACCTTCCAAGCCAATATATCTTTCCTCAAGTCAGAAGGCCAGAACTGCACACAGCTCTCCATGTACAGTCTCATCAGTATCCTGTGCAGTTGTAGCATAACCTTTCTGCTCTGAAGTTCAATCTCTTCAGCTGTGAAGGCCAACATTGCATTTGCCACCTTGATAAACCTGTTGTACCTGCAAATCAGCCATATGATATTCATGCACAAGCACTCCCAAATCCCTCTACACAACAGCATGCTGCAATCTTTCACCATTTAAATAATAATCGGATCTTCTATTTTCCTTTCCAAAGTTGCTTGTATCAATGTTGTACTCCATCTGCCAGATCCTTGCCCACTCACTTAGCTTATCTATATCTCTCTGCAGACTCTCCACATCCTCTGCACAATTTGTTTTTCAACTCAATTTTGTGTCATCGGCAAACTTCTATACTCGTCTCCACTTCAAATCATTAACGTACATTGTGAATAGTTGTGGGGTCAGCACCAATTCCTGTGCCACTCTGCTCACCACTGACTTGTCAACACCCATTTATTCGAACTCTCTGTCTTCTATTGGATAATCACTCCTCTACCCATGCTAATACATTGCCCCCAACTCATTGCATCCTTATGAAGGTCTTTTATGTGGTACCTTATCAAACTCCTTCTGGAAATACTACATCCACTTGTTCCTCTCCATCCACTGCACTGTATTGTCAAACTACTCCAGTAAGCTTGTCAAGGACCTGCCCTTCATGAATCCATGCTGCAATCATATTAGTTTATCTTAATTTATTAACAGGATTTGGATATCACTGATAACGTCCACACAGTCACCATCCTAAAGAGCACAGCTGATGAAAAGCTAAATTAGACCATTACATATACAAGAACAGCTCCCTTAGTGAGGGATACATCAAGGCCTTTCAACCACTGCAAGGTACAGGTCAGGTTGGACTACTGTCAAGTTGCCTTGATAAATACAATTCCAACAACACCCAAACTGGACACTTTCCAGGATAAACTAATCTCCTTGATTGTAATCACTTAAAGGTGACTACCACTCAATTGTTCCACAACAACTGTGGCTGCAGTGTAAACTATCTACAGATTGCTCCAAGAAACTCAGTACAATGCTACAGTTTAGCAGGTACTGATGAAGCGACCTTGTTAAGTTGTTGCACTACATTATGTACAAACCCCATTTCCAGAAAAGTTGGGATATTTTTCAAGATACAATAAAAACAAAAATTTGTGATATGTTAATTCACATGAACCTTTATTTAACTGACAAAAGTACAAAGAAAAGATTTTCAATAGTTTTACTGACCAACTTGATTGTATTTTGTAAACATACACAAATTTAGAACTTGATGGGCTGCAACACACTTAACAAAAGTTGGGACAGAGGCATGTTTACCATTGTGTTACATCACCTTTCCTTTTAATAACACTTTTTAATCATCTTGGAACTGAGGATACTAATCGTAGTAGATTTGCAAGTGGAAATTTTGTCCATTCTTGCTTGATATAAGACTTCAGCTGCTCAACAGTCCGTGGTCTCTGTTGTCTGATTCTCCTCTTCATGATGCGCCATACATTTTCAATAGGAGATAGACCTGGACTGGCAGCAGGCCAGTCAAATACACGCACTCTGTGTCTACAAAGCCACGCTGTTGTAGCCCGTGCAGAATGTGGTCTGGCATTGTCCTACTGAAATAAGCATGGACGTCCCGGGAAGAGACGTTGCCTTGATGGCAACATATGTCTCTCTAAAATCCTAATATACACCTCAGAGTCAATGGTACCTTCGCATACATACAACTCACCCATGCTGTGGGCACTGATGCACCCTCATACCATCACAGATGCTGGCTTTTGCACCTTTCGCTGATAACAATCTGGGTGGTCATTTTCATCTTTGGCATGGAGAACTCGACGCCCGTTTTTTCTGAAAACTAGCTGAAATGTGGACTCATCTGACCACAGCACACGGTTCCTCAGTCTTTCGGTCCATCTGAGATGAGCTCGGGCCCAGAGAACTCGCCGGCGTTTCTGCATAAAGTTGATCTATGGCTTCCTCCTTGTGTAATACAGTTTTCAAGTTGCATTTCTGGATGCAGCGACGGACTGTGTTGAGTGACAATGGTTTTCCGAAGTACTCCTGAGCCCAGGTGGCTATAATTGTCACAGTAGCATGATGGTTTCTTAGTGCCGCCTGAGGACTCGAAGATCACGCGTATTCAACAGTGGTTTTCGACTTTGCCCTTTACGCATTGAGATGTCTCTGAATTTTCTGTATCTCTTCACAATATTATGTACAGTAGATGTTGAAAGACCTAAATTCTCTGCAATCTTGCGTTGAGAAATGTTCCTTTTGGACTGATACTTGAATATTCTGTGCACTTTTCAATCTTATTTTAACTCTGTCCCAACTTTTGTTGAGTGTGTTGCAGCCATCAAGTTCTAAATTTGTGTATGTTTACAAAATACAATTAAGTTGGTCAGTAAAACTATTGAAAATCTTTTCTTTGTACTTTTGTCAGTTAAATAAAGGTTCACGTGAATTAACATATCACAGATTTTTGTTTTTATTGCATTTTGGAAAATATCCCAACTTTTCTGGAAATGGGGTTTGTAGATGGTGTGGACTGTAGCTTCAAGGCAGTGGTTGTACAGTGAGTCAGTATTTAGGGTAGTGAGTGTGATCTTAATCAAGAAACCAGCTTTGGCCACAGGAAACTGCAGATGCTGGAATTTGAAGCAAAATGAGTTGTTGGAGGAGCTCAACAGGTCAAGCAGCATCTGTGGAGGGAAATAGACAGTTAATATTTCAGGTCGAGACCCTTCATCTGGACCGAAGGAGGTGAGGGGGAGGGTGGGCAAGAATTGGCAAGTGCTAGGCACCTATTGTATAAGCAGGTACCTATGAAAATTTAGCTTTCACAGTGAGGATGGGATTTTGTCTTCACGAGGACTGTGTGGTGGTCAGTATGTTGAAAATCGAATTGAGTAGCTTTCTTTCTCATGTTAGTTCCCTCGCTGCCTGTCACAGACAGTCTGGCAGCAATGTCCCAATGGAAGTTGAAGTCCCTCACCCACAATATGCTCTGTGCCTTTACCGTTCTTAGCACCTCCTCTAAGTGCCGTTCTACATGGAGGAGTGTCAATTCAACAGCTGAGCTGGGGAAGTACATGATAATCAGCAGAAGGGTTCTTTGGTCAAGTTTAATCTGATGCTCTGGCATTTCATGGGATCTGGAATTGATGTGGAGGACTCCCAGGGAAGTACCCTCCAGACTGTGTACCACTGCCCTGTCACCTCTACCGGCTGTATCCTGCCAGAGCGCACCAAGGTGATGACGTCTAGGTTGTTGACTGCAAGGTAGAATTCCATGAACATGGCAGTTTCTAGTATCTGTGTGACTGTCCATGAGGCAACTCTCCAAATTTGGCACAAGAGCTTGCAGAGCTGATAGAGCAGTTTTTGCCCTTGTCATTTGCAGTACCTGTATTGATTCCAGGTGATCCATCTAGTTTTATTTCCTTATGCCTTTCTAGCAATTTTTATTACAATTGACTGGTTTTCTAGGCCATTTCAGAGGACAGTTACAAGCCAACCACACTGTTGTGGAATCGCACGTATGCTAGAGCAGGTAAGAACAGCAAATTTCCTTCCCTACAGGACATGAGTGAACTAATTACAACCATTCATGTTCTCACCTGTGACTCCATGGAACTTTAACAAGGACAGGAAATGGCTGATTATTTTGTTAAAAATCACCATTTGAGCCCAACAGCTCTGACTTCACTTGAACTTTCCCACTGTTAACAAACCTGTGATTAGCTATCTCAACATAAATGGTTTAGCCTCTGATCTGGCCAGGATGACCAATATCTGCTGGTTAGCTTGTGGCCTGGTCTTCTGCTTGCGGAAGGAATTACTTTCATGAAAGAAGAATAATTGTGATCTTGTTGGAGAAACAGACATTTCTTTGGGTATTTTATGTAGTTTATGGTTGTCTGCTGTTAGCTGTTACATCTTGATGAATGCTGAATAATTGCTGAATCTTCTCACAGATAGATAACAAAGGGAACCATCTACTGGTGCACGAAGAGTCCTCCATCAATGTTCCTGCCATTGCCGCTGCACACGTGATTAAGCGATACATCGCGCAGGCTGCAGATGAGCTGTCCTTTGAGGTAGGTTATCATCTAATAACCTCGAACCAACAGTTCAAGCGAATGAGCAACGTTACATTGGCTTTTGAAATCAATCCCTCAATCCCCCAACTAATGAAGGCCAGCACACTATATACCTTTTTAACAGTCCTTTCAATGTGTGGCAACTTTGAGGGACCTGAACCCCAAGATCCCTCGGCTCTTCCACATTGCTAAGAGTATAGTTTTAGGAAAGGTGGTTGCTATTTAATACTGAGTTAAGGATAAATTTCATTCTGTTGTTG
Organism: Mobula birostris; assembly: GCF_030028105.1. Taxonomy (NCBI): domain Eukaryota; kingdom Metazoa; phylum Chordata; class Chondrichthyes; order Myliobatiformes; family Myliobatidae; genus Mobula; species Mobula birostris. The sequence goes on along the minus strand of NC_092389.1, from coordinate 34,304,567 downwards.
CGAACCTTGGGAGTTCTGTATCCCAGAGTAATGTGGATGCCAAATCTTTAAGTACATCCAATGTAGAGGCAATTTTTTGACACCCAGGGAAATCAAAGGAAATAGGCAGCAACATGAAGTTGAGGCCAAAGGTGAGATCAAGTGTGATTTTATTGAATGGTGGAGCAAGTTGAAGGGTCACGCAGGCCACGACGGCACCTATATTTAACGTACTTTGCTCCTTCTGCCAGTTCTTGATGTTGTGGTACTGGGGGAGTGGTGTGAGGCAGAGGATTGTTGAAATGGCTTGGCGTGCTGGAGCTTCACTGTCCATACCTATGATGATTTGATGAATGTCCAAGATGTGGAGCATGGTTCCTTCCACTCTCTTGTTGTTGGCAAAGAATACTATGAACTGCTAGTAATATGCAGCATTATAAAAGTATCCTACTTCAAGTTAGTCACCATGCATTACCAGGGACCAGACTGACTCTTCCAAACAAAACTGACTCTTGCAAACAAAATAATCTAGACTCTGGATACTATTCATATTTCTGAATTTTATGTTGTGTACTCCTCAATAGATTGATCCTTGTGCTTTCTCAGTGGCTTAAGAATTTTAACTCTCATCCTGCGTGTTGCATTTTCATAGTTGCACAAATATGTTTGCATTTCCTTGTGCTTGGTACTTGACAGGATTTGACACATTAAGTATCAATTGTCAAGAAATGCTTTATTAAAATGGAAGAGTAATGTCAAGTGTGCTTTTGAAGTTGAAGAAAGGTTTACTGATGGCTGGTTTATTCAACGTTTTCTAGGTTGGGGATATTGTGTCTGTTATTGACATGCCTCCCAAGGAAGATACCACATGGTGGAGGGGAAAGCATGGGTTTCAGGTAAGGGCATTGTGCAAAATGTGCTTGTGTCGAGGTGTTAGTGAATGGCCAGTGAACTGATATTCTGTATCAGTTGACTTGCTTTTGCCATCTTATTTTTATAGTAAGTTTGAATTGATTATTAAGTGTAATGTTAAGTTATGTATGAGCTAATTTATTCTGGTGAATGAATACAATTCAAGTGAATGTGTGCATAGCCTTGAGTCAGCAGATCGTACTCTCTGCCCAAAATGCCTACACTTTTTCCCAATGCTGCATGCTGACCTTTGCTGCTTTTATTCATCACTTTTGTTCAGATCTACCTTCTAAATGCTAGAATAGATTAAATCTATCAAAAGCTATGTTGCATGTTCCTTTGCGAATGTAATGCTTTTTTATTGTGAAATTTTTTTGTCTATTTATCATCTGCTGTAAAAGCAATATATATTACACATGAAATATTTTTGGTAGCTCTATTACTGACAGTTACAACTAAAATCTTTCTCATGAGTAGAATAACTATTGTCTTCAATTTACCCTTAATAGAGTCATAGTGTCATATAGTAAGGAAACCGACCATTTGGCCATCATGTCTATATCATCCACTTGGTTGCCAGCCATATTAATCCCATCTCCCAGCACATGGCCACATCATTCAACAGCTAGGTGATTCAAGTGCTTGTCCAGGCACTTCTGAAATGCTGTCAGCAACTCTGATTTCACCACTTTCTCCAAATATGTGTACCAGGTACTTGCCACACTCAGGGTGAAAAGATCTCCCATCAGATCCCCTCTAAATCTCTTTACCTTTACTCTAAAACTGTTTTCTAGTTTTATCTTCCCTTGAACTGTGGAAAAGTTTTGTGCAGTCTATACCCTTCATAAGTATCTCCACCTCACTATGCCCCTCTGAACATCATCCACTCCAGGGAAACAGCTCCTGTCTCTTCTTGTAACTGAACTGCTGCATCCCTGGCAGCATCCTGGTGCCTCTCCTCTGCACCCTTTCAGCACTATCCTATCTTTCCTAGTGTGGTGACCAGAGCTGCACGCAGTACTCCAGTGGATGTCTGACCAATATTTTGTGAAGTTGGAGCATAATCTCCCTGCTCTTATATTTAATGCCCTGACTAATGAAGGCTAGCTTCCCACGTGACCTTACATATAAAAACTGCCACAGTCAAGAATCTTTGGACTTGTACACCTAGGTTCCTTTATCCCACAGTATTCCTTCAGAGCCTACCTCATTTGTGCTCCCAAAATGCATCTCCTCACATTTATCTGGATTAATCTCCATCTGTCATTTCTCTAACACATTGATATCATGCTGTAGCCTAAGCGTACACTCCCCACTGTCAACGACTCATCCAATCTTTGTGTCAACTCTAAACTTACTAATCATGCCACGTACAAAGGTTCAAAGGTCAAGTTTAATGTCAGAGGAATGTATACAATATACATCCTGAAATACTTTTTCTTTGCAAAACATCCACAAAAACAGAGAAGTGTCCCAAAGAATGAAAGACAGTTAAACGTGACAACCCCAAAGTCCCCCCCAGCTCCCCCCTCCCGCTCATAAGCGGCAGCAAGCAACAATCCCCTCCCCCTCCACCGGCAAAAATAAAAAGCGCATCGATACAATTACCGAGCCTAAGCGTGTGCTAAGCGATAGCAAAGACACAGACCTTGCAGTTACCCCAAAGGCTTCACATTTCATCTGAATTCGATAACCCACAGGTTCTCTCCCTCCCTGGCAAAGGAGAGGGAGGTGTCCCCCATTTTCACAGCGGGCGGGAGACAACAACAATCCGCAGGTTTACGATGTTAAGAGTCCGTCCATCGCTTTTTTCAAGCTCTGTATCCAAATATCACAAAGACTTGGGTCTTCAGGCCCACAGCAAAAGATTTTCCGGCCTCCCCGACGACACACAAGTCTCCGGCCATGACACCGACCCTTGATCTGCCTGTCTTCAGAACCCTGAGATCTTAGGCTTCCAAACACGATCGAGATTCTCAGGCCAAACCATTGGCATGTCAAATAGCGGTCGGTCGTGGAACCCCGAGAATGGGTCCCATTTCCGCAAAGAACCGAAGCCTGTGTGTAATTCCAGGTCAGGGTCTTCAAAAGAACCCTGAAAGGGAAAAATAAAGATATTAAAGGTAGAAATAGAGCTGTTTCCGAAGATACAAGCAAAGGAGTCGCCGTTAGGTGCCATCGTCTCCTAAGCTCCACCCCCACTTACATTCACATTCAAATCGTTCTGGTGAATCTCCAAAGCACTCTATCCAGAATAATTGCGTCCTTCAAATCATGTGGCAGTCTGAACTGCATGCAACATTCTAATTGTGACCCATTAGTGTTTTGTAAAGTTGCAACATAATGTTCTAAATCTTGTATTCTTTACCCTAACCTATGAAGGCAAGCTTTCTACATCACACTAGATACCTGTGTTGCAACTTCCATGGAGCAATAGATTTGAAGTCTGAGGTTTCTCTGTTTATCAATATTCCTTAGCACCCTGCCATTCACTATATATGACCAACTTGTATTTGAACTTACAAAATGAAAACTTACACATACAGGTTTCCCCCGCCATCCGAAGGTAGAGCGTTCCTATGAAACGGTTCGTAAGCCAAAATGTCATAAAGCGAAGAAGCAATTACCATTTATTTATATGGGAAAATTTTATGAGAGTTCGCAGACCCAAAAATAACCTACCAAATCATGCCAAATAACACATAGAATCTAAAATAACAGTAACATATAGTAAAAGCAGAAATGATATGATAAATACACAGCCTATATAAAGTAGAAATACTTTTCCACAATCATTACTGAACTGTTCTCTGGAGCGAAAATCTCACGCAAGCACCGTCAGCAGAAAATCTCACGCAAGTGCTGTTGGCAAGAACACTCTCTCCAGTAACCTTTAAGCTAGAAGCTGCCAAATCATACCAAATAACACGCAAAAATACACAGCCTATATGAAGTAGAAATAATGTATCTACAGTGTAGTATCACTAACGGGAATCGGAAAGATAGCTTGCCGAGCACACTGATGATGGTGTGTTAGACTGAGTCGTCGCAGGTTGGGTGGTGCAGTGGCCCCCATCCTCCAGGCCGCCGAACGATACATTGCCGCGAAGCATGCAGGGGTACAGCGGTAGCCAGGAGGTACACAGCACATCTTTAAGAAAAAAGCCGAAATAAACAAGCTAATTAATTAGGTGCCGCCCGACACGTAATTGTCGGCCCAGATCAGTGCGGATTTCCGATTGCGTCGTCTCTGATCTGGGCTGACAATTACGTGTCGGCGGCACCTAATTAATTAGCATGTTTATTTCGGCTTTTTTCTTAAAGATGGGCTGTGTGCCTCCCGGCTACCGTTGCATTCTTCGCGAATCGGTATCTGTCGGTGGCCTGGGGGTTGGGGTGGTGGGACACTGGGGTGTCATCTCGTCGTCTGTTTCCATTAGAGCAGGCAGCTCATCTTCTTCTATCTCGGCCCGCTTCGATGTCGAAGATCGAGGTTCGTCGTCTGCTGTGGCGGATGTGAGGGTAGGAATAGGATGCTCTGGAGGATGAACAAGTGGCTGAGGAACTGGTGTAGGGGGCAGGGTTTCAGATTTCAGGATCATTGGGACCTCTTCTGGGGCAGGTGGGACCTGTACAAGAGAGACGGGTTACACTTGAACTACAGGGGGACCAATATCCTTTCAGGGAGGTTTGTTAGTGCTATTGGGGAGGCTTTAAACTAGATTTGCAGGGGGATGAGAACCAGAGTGCCAGAGCTGACAGTGTGGCTGGGGTGAAAATAAATGATGTTAAAAGTTCAAGCAAATCCGCTGATAGAAAGGTTGTGAGTGGTGGTAAAAATCTTCTGAGGTGTATATATTTCAATGCTAGGAGTACTGCAGGGAAGGCGGATGAGTTGAGGGCGTGGATTGACACGTGGAATTATGACGTTATAGCAATTAGTGAAACTTGGCTACAGGAGGGGCAGGACTGGCAGCTTAATATTCCAGGGTTCCAATGTATCAGATGTGATCGAGGCAGAGGAATGAAAGGTGGGGGAGTAGCATTGCTTGTTAGGGAAAATGTTACAGCAGTGCTCAGGCAGGACAGATTAGAGGGCTTGTCTACTGAGTCCTTATGGGTGGAGCTGAGAAACAGGAAAGGTATGGCCACATTAGTGGGATTGTATTACAGACCACCCAGTAGTCAACGAGACTTGGAAGAGCAAATCTGCAGAGAGATAGCAGGCAACTGCAGGAAACATAAAGTTGTGGTGGTAGGGGATTTTAATTTTCCATACATTGATTTGGACTCCCATACTGTTAGGGGTCTAGATGATTTAGAGTTTGTAAAATGTGTTCAGGAAAGTTTTCTAAATCAATACATAGAGGGACCAACGAGAGGGGATGCAATATTGGATCTTCTGTTAGGAAACGAGTTAGGACAAGTGACGGAAGTCTGTGTAGGGGAGCACTTTGGTTCCAGTGATCACAACACCATTAGTTTCAATTTGATCATGGACAAGGATAGATCTGGTCCTAGGGTTGAGGTTCTGAACTGGAAGAAGGCCAAATTTGAAGAAATGAGAAAGAATCTAAAAAGCGTGGATTGAGATAGGTTGTTCTCTGGCAAAGATGTGATTGGTAGGTGGGAAGCCTTCAAAGAGGAAATTTTGAGAGTGCAGAATTTGTGTGTTCCTGTCAGGATTAAAGGCAAATTGAATAGGAATAAGGAACCTTGGTTCTCAAGAGATATTGCAACTCTGATAAAGAAGGAGAGGGAGTTGTATGAAATGTATAGGAAACAGGGAGTAAATCAGGTGCTTGAGGAGTATAAGAAGTGCAAGAAAATACTTAAGAAAGTAATCAGGAGGGCTAAAAGAAGACATGAGGTTGCCTTGACAGTCAAAGTGAAGGATAATCCAAAGAGCTTTTACAGGTACATTAAGAGCAAAAGGACTGTAAGGGATAAAATTGGTCCTCTTGAAGATCAGAGTGGTCGGCTATGTGCGGAACCGAAGGAAATGGGGGAGATCTTAAATAGGTTTTTTGCGTCTGTATTTACTAAGGAAGCTGGCATGAAATCTATGGAATTGAGGGAATCAAGTAGTGAGACCATGGAAACTGTACAGATTGAAAAGGAGGAGGTGCTTGCTGACTTGAGGAAAATTAAAGTGGATAAATCCCCGAGACCTGACAGAGTGTTCCCTCGGACCTCGAAGGAGACTAGTGTTGAAATTGCAGGGGCCCTGGCAGAAATATTTAAAATGTCACTGTCTACGGGTGAGGTGCCGGAGGATTGGAGAGTGGCTCATGTTGTTCCGTTGTTTAAAAAAGGATCGAAAAGTAATCCGGGAAATTATAGGCCGGTGAGTTTAACGTCGGTAGTAGGTAAGTTACTGGAGGGAGTACTAAGAGACAGAATCTACAAGCATTTGGATAGACAGGGACTTATTAGGGAGAGTCAACATGGCTTTGTGCGTGGTAGGTCATGTTTGACCAATCTATTGAAGTCTTTCGAGGAGGTTACCAGGAAAGTGGATGAAGGGAAGGCAGTGGATATTGTCTACATGGATTTCAGTAAGGCCTTTGACAAGGTCCTGCATGGGATGTTAGTTAGGAAAATTCAGTCGCTAGGTATACATGGAGAGGTGGTAAATTGGATTAGACATTGGCTCAATGGAAGAAGCCAAAGAGTGGTGGTAGGGGCCTGTGACTAGTGGTGTGCCACAGGAATCAGTGCTGGGTCCATTGTTAGTTGTCATCTGTATCAATGATCTGGATGATAATGTGGTAAATTGGATCAGCAATACAAAGATTGGAGGTGTAGTAGACAGTGAGGAAGGTTTTCAGAGCCTGCAGAGGGACTTGGACCAGCTGGAAAAATGGGCTGAAAAATGGCAGATGGAGTTTAATACAGACAAGTGTGAGGTATTGCGCGTTGGAAGGACAAACCAATGTAGAACATATAGGGTTAATGGTAAGGCACTGAGGAGTGCAGTAGAACAGAGGGATCTGGGAATACAGATACAAAATTCCCTAAAAGTGGCGTCACAAGTAGATAGGGTCGTAAAGAGTGCTTTTGGTACATTGGCCTTTATTAATCAAAGTATTGAGTATAAGAGCTGGAATGTTATGATGAGGTTGTATAAGGCATTGGTGAGGCCGAATCTGGAGTATTGTGTTCAGTTTTGGTCACCAAATTACAGGAAGGATATAAATAAGGTTGAAAGAGTGCAGAGAAGGTTTACAAGGATGTTGCCGGGACTTGAGAAACTCAGTTACAGAGAAAGGTTGAATAGGTTAGGACTTTATTCCCTGGAGCGTAGAAGAATGAGGGGAGATTTGATAGAGGTATATAAAATTATGATGGGTATAGACAGAGTGAATGCAAGCAGGCTTTTTCCACTGAGGCAAGGGGAGAAAAAAAAAACCAGAGGACATGGGTTAAGGGTGAGGGGGGAAAAGTTTAAAGGGAACATTACGGGGGGCTTCTTCACACAGAGAGTGGTGGGAGTATGGAATGAGCTGCCAGATGAGGTGGTAAATGCGGGTTCTTTTTTAACATTTAAGAATAAATTGGACAGATACATGGATGGGAGGTGTATGGAGGGATATGGTCTGTGTGCAGGTCAGTGGGACTAGGCAGAAAATGATTCGGCACAGCCAAGAGGGGCCAAAAGGCCTGTTTCTGTGCTGTAGTTTCTATGGTTTCTATGTGGAAGGCTTGCTTGACTGCTGAGCCTCGCGCATTTTTCTATCACACAGTTCTTTAATAAGGACTCAGACCATCCTGCAAATACCTGCTAAACCGACATACCCTATCAAAATTAAAGTCGTACTTTATCATTACTCATTCTGTTTAGATTGTTATCCTTTCCTCTTCCAATTGCATCAGCTCTTCATCTCTTCATCTTCATCTTTTCCGATACCATAGAAATCATCTTGCAAACGGCTGCTCACAGGCATGTGTTAAAGCAAAGCAGTTCCGAATCCGGGGCGAGCAGCTGCTTGGGGCGCGCGCTGCCTTTTATTGCGTGCTGATTTTTTCGCACACTGAGTTTTCATCGCGCGCTGAATTTTTTTTTCGTAACAGTGAAAACACCTTCTGAAAGTGAAAACAGGGTACTAATGTAGGTCTTTCGTAACAGTGAGGTTTCGTAAAGCAAACGTTCGAAAAGCGGGAGACACCTGTATTCAGATTAAATTCTATCTTTCAGTGCTTTGCCCAACTTTGCATCTAATCTATATCCTCCTGTAGTCTGCTTTTTGCAATGCCAATTTTCATGTCATTCGCTGATTTACTAGCCATACCTACAGCATTCACATCAAAGCCATTGATACATATCACAAACAACAAAGGTCCCAGCACTGATCCCTGTGGTACACCATTGGTCACAGACTGCCATGTGGAAAAACATCCTACCACCATTACTACCTTCCTTCTATCAGCAAATCATTTCTGGATCAAATTAGTTAGCTCCCCATGGATCACGTTCTGGACCACCCTATCATATGGGACTTGTCAAATAACTCCTCCCATTTGTAAGAAGAAAATTGTGTCTCTGAACTTAAGAATATTTACTTCTGACTCCATTATACCACTCTACTTGTTGTTTCAAGCTCTAATCCAAGGTTTTTGAGGCTGATACAGGAGTGTCCTCTTCAGGCAGTTCCTCAGGATTGATGATGACCTGATTCCACTCTGGTTTTGGGTTCTAAGGTAGTTAATGAGCCACTGTGGCAGCTGTAGACTCTTCTGGAGATGGGTGGGGGTTGTCTGATAGAGCGGGTGGAAGGGTGGTGCTACTTCTTTCTACTTTCTTTTCTTTGCCACTTCTTTCTGCTGTCAGTATATGGCCACCAGCTTCTCAGTACCATGCCAAATCCTCCATTCCCACTTTCATCAGTCAGAGGTTCTTAAGAGTCAGTGAGGATAGTGCCTTTCTTCAGAGAAGCTTTGAGCCCAGCCATGAAGCTTTTTTTTTTCCCCTGTCTGCTTGGTAACCTCTTCCCACAGTGTCTGTTTCAGGAGTCTGGTGGTCTGCAGAACGCAACTGACAGTGTAATAATGAAGGTGTTGCTGCCTGTCACTAAGATGTGAACTGAAGCTCCATGTGACTGTCTTAATGGATTTAAAAGATTCATTGGCACTGGCAGAAGAACACAAGGTCCCAGCCAACATTCCTCCATTAACTAACACTACTAAAAACATTTAAGCATCCATTTATCTCTTTAATGCAGTCCCCAATTGATTATGCTTCACCGAGAACCACTAAATATAAAACAGAATTTCTATAACTATAACTTAATGGTCTTAAAACAATAGAATGGCTTTTATGAAGTGGAATATAACAGTAAAGAATGGCAGTTTAAGAAATGTGTATAATGAATACACGGTTCTGGTTAGGATTACTGTAAGCACTTACAGTATGCTCAAGATCAGATTGAAAACACAAACATATTTTCTTGACTTGTTTCTCAGGGAAGTCATCCTGATGCTGGGTTTATTACATGAGGTGGTTAAGAAATCAGTACCACAAGGTGGCCTTGAGGGTACTACAGATGGGCTGACTGTGTGTTGGGTATCCAAGTTGTGAGCTGATTGGTTTCCTGTGTTCTGATCCAGCTGACTACTACTTGGATCGCAGCTTCTCTGTTTTCGAATTGTACTACTATGAAAATAAAATACTTAAATCCTCTGAAGAAGCAGATATCTATAGGGAGTTTTAATACCTAAATGTTTAATCACAAAGCATCATGCTTATAAGTTCTTTGTCACCTAGTTTCAGTAATTGTGTTGGGCATGTGGCCAAGTGGTTAAGGCGTTCATCCAGTGATTTGAAGGTCGCTAGTTCGAGCCTCAGCTGTGGCAGTGTGTTTGTGTCCTTGAGCAAGGCACTTAATCGCACATTGCTCTAGTGTCTGTGCGAGGAGTGGCGCCCCACACAGACTTCCAATCTGCGCCTTGTAAGGCATGAAAATGCCCAATGCAGGCCTCTCATGGTCTGAGTTGACGTTCTCTCCCTCCTCCTCCTTCAGTAATAAGATAACTGATATTGAATACGAGCAACCTCTTGCAAGTCACACAGTCCATGTTTTTTGCTGTGTTTGCTGTGCATTTGACATGCTAAAAGGTAGAAAATCTTGTGCATTTGGACTCTTGAGGTGCTACTTCAGGGCTTTTAATTGGCGCCTCCTATGTGACCACATCACTGGTGCCTGCTTCTACACAACTTAAAAGGGAGCAACGTGAATTAGTCTGAGTCAAAGCTAGAAGTCTGACTCGGGTACTTAACAAGCTTTTCTTCAATCAGTCTACCTGCCACAACTTCCTCCACTCCTCTCTCTACGACCCACCACCAACCTGCTTAGCTGATTCAGCCTTCTCTGCTATCTACTGGCTCCATTAAGGAACCTCATCTCCACACATGGCACCACAGAACATGCAGAGGGAAGGCGCACAACAGATCACACCTCATGCACACCTGAATTTACCAGTGCTGTGCTCATGAACAAAATATTTGCTGGCTCAGCACAAACCAGTTAATAACATATCGAGCTAACTCTAGGCACACCTATTTATGAATTAGTTTTACTTTGATCATTGCTTGTTGGAACCTATGGCTTGCAACTATAGGGGAACGAGAATCTGCAGATCCTGGAATTATGAAACAAGGACAAAAAAGGCTGTGGAACATCAGAATTATTATTGACAGTCTCCCATTCCCCGTGTGCTGCTTGACCCCTGAGTATTTTGTGTTTTACTTTTAGTTTCTAGGAAATAGAATTCTTAATGGTTTTACATTCAAGCAAAATCTTACTTACAGATTCCATCCATTTTGCTGTCATAAAAGAAGTAGTGTTCATGATTCAGCAATGTATGCAAGTTCCTTTGAAATTTAAATGTATGATTAGCAGTGGGATTTACAATATCTTATTTATATTTTTGTTTGACTTGCAGGTTGGATTCTTTCCCAGTGAGTGTGTGGAGCTCATTAATGACAAAATTCCTCATTCTGTGACGAGCGTAATGCCAAAGCCAGGTACAGTAATCCTTTACCTGGTACCCCCGTGCCACTGCCTGGCCAGTGCTGATTAATATGGGCGTTGGAATTATTGCTACAGAAGGGTGAGAGTAGCAATGTCTTTAATATGCCCAATATATTCCATACTAAATTGCTTTATTGAACTAGAGTTATAATAACACAAACCTTCAACTGCAGCATTTGGAGGGCCAAGTCTAATGAACACATTAAATCGCGACAGATAAAACTAGGGAGACGGAACACATGGAGCCTCACTGTGCACCTTGCCGTCACCTACCAGGAAGTATGCTCATTTCTGAAGACATCTGAGGTATGTGTAAATTGCAAAACCTGGATCTTCACTTTGCTGAACAAATGTTCCCCTTCAAACCCACAGATACCCAATATATTTTGTTACACCACAGTATTCCAGTCAGAGTAAGAACATAAAAGTGTAGAAGAGCCACAAATTCTCAGGTTACCTTCTCTGCAGCTCTTTGTTGAAGATGCTGCTATGTATATTTCTCTGCTGTATCACTCTGGTCTCAATGCTCTGACAAATTTATTGTTTGATTCACTGGTGTTGTCTTGTCAACATTTAAATTATCTTAGGTTTCTTTATAGTAGTAAATGGAATTGGGTAAATATCATCTGCAAATTTTATTAAGCATATTAGTGCCCCTGTGGGGGTACACCTCTGCTGAGTCAATGCAGCGGTCTTGGTCTATCCTGGAGTCTGAACATTCGCACCCTTGTATTTTAAAAAGAAGCATCTGCTCAAGCTGTCTGCAGCTCCATTGGGAATTTGGTACTACTGCAGGAATGAAATGGCGATTTGATCGCCCACGTCACAATGTGAAATGAACAGCCAAGACTAGGGGCAATGGCAGCCTGCGAGGGCTGTTGTTGGACATGCTGGAATGAGTGGTATGGCAGTTTGAGCTGGGAACTGCCAGCAGCTGCTCCAGGCCATTTGGATCTTATTGCCTCTTTAGTTACTTCCTGTTCAATGTGATGGAACCTCCCACTCTCTTTGTTTGACTGCACACTTCTTTCCGGCCCAGTGGTCACTGCTGAGAAACCAATAGTGACTACAATCCAGAACTAAGCTACAGTGTGAAGATGTTGCTTATGTTAATGTGTGCTCCAAAGGTGAATTCCATGTATTTATCTAGTCATTCGCTGAAGAGTGTAAGAGGATGACCCTTGCATTCAGCATCCACAAGACAACGGTCTTCTACACTACACTGCCCTCTGATAGCAAAGCTTCTTGGCAAGATCCTGGAAAACTCAAGGACTTCCCATATCTTGTCAGTTATTTCTTGACAAAGGCAAACCTGGATGATTTTTAAAAAAAATTTATTGAGATACCTTTATCAACAATGCAGTCTTTGGTTGATCAACAAAAAACAAGAAGTGTTTGAAGATCAAAAACTCAGAGCTGGCACAAAACCCATGGTCAGAGTATGAAAACAGGCCCTTTGACCCAATTGGTTGATGCCAGCCACAATATCTTCATTTCTGGTCCCAGTTGCCTGCGTTTGGCCCATAACCCTCCAAGCCTCACCCTCCCATGTACCTATCCAAATGTCTCTTAAATGTTGTAATTGTACCTGCCCCAACCACTTCCTCAGGCAGCTCATTCCAGGTACCTGGAGTACCAGAGTAAAGTTTTGAGATATAGGATTTTGGTCACTAATTGTTTAGCTTGATCTGATTTTCCCTTTACATACAGTTTTGGAAAACATTAAATTCGGTCAGAAAGTGTTGCATTCCTTCTAAAGTAATCCTAACCTTGCTCAGGTAGACATGACCGAAGGGAGTAACACCACATTCTGTTTTATAACACTGTACTATCACTGTGTGTTATTTCCGGTATAATTGTCAGAATTTTTTGATAAGTAGGGTTGGCACCATAGTACATGGAGTACCTGAGGAAGAAGAGAGCTGCAACTAAAATAACACTAGATAGTTCACCATCCAAATTGTATGTTGTAATCCTGCTGGCATTGAAATGTGGCATGATATGAAATTTTTTCTGCAGCGTTTTTATTACTGACTTGCAATGGCTCAGTCTGAGTCAGTTTAGAATTTTGAGAATGTTCCTGCAAAATGAGGAATTAACAATCATTCTTCCCCATAGAAACCCTCCACTCTTTACTATCTTATGCAGTCGAAATCCATTCACCATTCACTTTTTAATGATTGAGGATGCTGCTGAAAAGTCCACTGTGCAGCTTTTCCTTTTATATTTCACAAACTAGAATATGTAAATCCTGTAAATTAGAGTGCCATTATCTACCCACTTAGTCTCCTCCCATGCAGCCCATTTCCTAACTCAGTTGGTGAGATGCCTTGAATTATTTCTGCTTAAAATTTAGTTGATGCTCTATTCATCAGATCAGGGAATTTGAGAAGCATCAGGGTGACTAAGACTTGGTGACATAAAATTGAACATTTGTAGAATATTAAAAAAAATAACACCATAGCCTAAAGTAGTTTTTTTTTAAAGGTAATTAGAGATTATTTCCACTGAAATAGAATTCAGTAAAAGAGAAATCCTGTTCAACATATGGAGCCTTGGGGTGTACTCAAAGAACTGAGCAGTTTTAGTCTCCAAATTACAGGAGAATATAAAGGATACAGGATTGTGTAATAAATTACATGCCAGGTAGTTTGTATGTCATGTGGAAAATGTCAAGCTCTATTATTATGGATTTTATAGCAGGGCATTTAGGTAAATTCAACATGATCATGCAAAGTCATGATTTTATGAATAGGAAGTCACTTTTGACAAATTTATTGGCGTTCAACAAAAGCTGTGGTGTGGATAAAGGTGAATGGACATGTGTGCTCTGTTTTGATATCAAGGATCTATTTGATCAAGTGCCACATCAGACATTATCGTAGAAGATAAAAAGCTCATGGTCTATATACAAATAGGGTCCTGGGAGCTGTTGACTGGGGTGATGTCAAAGAGATGTTTCTTCTTGTGGGAGAATCTTGAACTGGGGATCATTGCTTAAAAATAAGTGATTGCTCATTTAAGAAAGAGATGAGGTCAAATCATGTCAAGTTTATTGACATGCAGAAGTATGGTGAAGTACAGGTACAATGAAAACTTGCAGCAGCATCATGGGTGAACTATTTTCTCAAGTCTCTTCAATTGGTGGTTGAAGTAAAGTCTTGAAAATTTTTAAAGAACAGGTCAATAAATGTGTTGTAGACTTGGAAGTTTACCACTGATAAGCAGGATTGCAGATCTGATTTTGCAGTCATTATGGCCATGACTTTATTAACTGGTGTTCAAGCTTGAAGGTATGCCTAACCATTTCTTCCTAATTCATATGTTCGTAAGAGAAAACCGAGAATACAATTCTTATAATTATGAATAAAAATTGAACATAGGGCATAGAAGAGTACAGCACAGGATCAAACCCTTCAGCCCATAATGTTGTGCCAAACCAATTAAATTAGTAATCAAGTGGCCAACTAAATTAATCCCTTCTGTCTACACAATGTCCATACATCTTTCCATTTCCATCACATTCTTGTGTCTATCTAACAATTTATTTAAAATCCCTAATGTATATGCCTCTACCACCACCCCAGGCTGTGTAGATACTGTCTGTCTATTCTATCTATGCTTCTCATCACCTATCAGATCTCTGGTCATCCTCTACCGCTCCAGAGAAAACAACCCAAGTTTGTCCAACCTCTTGTAGCTCATGCCCTCTAATCCAGGTAACATCCTCCTAAACCTCTTCTGCATTCCCTCCAAAACCTTGACATCCTTCCTTTCATGGGATGACCAGAACCGTATGCAATATATCAGATGTGGCCTAACTAGAGTTTTATAAAGCTGTAGCATAACTTCCTGACTTTTGAACTCAATGCCTAACTAATATAGGCAAGCATATCCCCCCAATCAACCTGTGTAACCATTTTCAGGGAGCTTGGACCCCAACACTGCTCATCAACATTGTTAAGGGTCTTGCCCTTAACAGTGTACTGTGTCTTAACATTTGACTTACCAAGGTGCAACACTTCACATTTGGCTGGGTTAAACTACATCTACAATTTGTCACTCAAATCTGCAAATGATCTATATCCACGCTATCCACAACACCACTAGTCTTCGTATCATCTGCAAACTTACTAGCCCACCCATCTACATCTTCATTCAGGTCATTTATATACATTACAAACAACTGTGATGGTTTTTAGAAAAGAAAAGACAAAAAAGTTCACTGTGGAGATCTTTACATCATGAAGAGCCTCAGTAATATAGTGAATTTACAAATCTACCCCTCCCCCACCTCCCTGCATAGCCACTGCAATTATACTTGGAATGAGGCGGTAATTTTGAGTACGTATGTTTGAATAATCTGTTGGAAGCTTAAGGCTTCAAAAAACTTTTAAATATGCTTATAAATGATTACAAAGAATGTTAAATATGTGTCTGACTGCCAAATGATATAGCAGCAC
The DNA here is from genome assembly GCF_030028105.1 of Mobula birostris. Taxonomy (NCBI): domain Eukaryota; kingdom Metazoa; phylum Chordata; class Chondrichthyes; order Myliobatiformes; family Myliobatidae; genus Mobula; species Mobula birostris. The sequence continues at coordinate 34,289,182 of NC_092389.1, read as the reverse complement.
AAACACAATTTTTTCCATCTGGGACTCATCTCTGAGCAGAGAGCCAGAAGCAGCTGTCACATGAAGCATGCTGAGACACAGTTTCCTCACAGGTGGATCTCTGTGTGGCTACGACGTGGTGCAGCCAGAGTACTACTCAGTCATTCTAACTCTCCCTGCAGTTAAATTACCCAATCCCTTCTTCCTGTTGTCCTCACTCCTTTCTGAGCTACGTGCCGCACTACATCTCTACTTGCTTGATGTTGACTGATTTCCTACCCAACCCACTCTGTCATTCTGTAACATGCAATTCCATAAATTTCACCCCCTCCACATGGTTTCTTCATCCCTCTCCTCACTTCCCATTCATTCTCTGCTGGCATTAAGCCACTCTTGATGTTTAGCACCCCCTTCCACTCTTGTACTGGCCCAGTCTTCATTGCTACAACCTCAGTCTCCTAACACCCCCAGTTTTTATTTCTTTCCACACTGTTCATACACCTCCCTTTCTGTCTGCACTGTCCAAGCTCTTCACCAGCACCCCAACATTGCCAGGTCTCCTGTGCTCATTTGATCCCTTCTGCATTTAGAAATCAGTCTTCCTCATAACTATATTCAGCCACTCTCTGAGATAGAGAATTCCATTGATTCACTGCTCTCAGACTAGCGAAAAATATTTTTGTGAGTCCTAAATGTCTTATCCTGTATCCAGAGACTGAGACCCTTGGTTCTAGACATTCAAGCCAGGGGAAACGTGTTCCCTGTATTCAGCCTTTCAGATCTACTAGAATTTTGTACATTTCATTAACATCTTTCATTTTTCTACATTCTAGTGAATACGCTATTTAACGCAATCTTCCATAGCAGTCTTAATGGCAAACATAACCTTTCCTAAACCAAAACTACATAAAGTTTCAGGTGAGGACTGAACATGGCTGTGTATTATAGTAAAGATGATATCCTCTGCTAAAAGCTTCTTGCAATGAAGACCAAAGTACCAACTGCTTAATACACCTCAGAGTTAGCTTTTAGTGACTGGTTTGCAAACGTATTTCATCAATTTGTACGAAGATTTTTCTTAGTCTAACACCACTTGAAGAAAGCTCTAATTTTTTTGATTTTTCAACTGGAGATGATAATTTCACATTTATCTACCATACTGCATTTGCTATTTACCCACTCATTTAATCTACATTAACTTGAATATTTTATTGGTGTGGTGAGTTTATCTATGGTGTTTTCATTGCTGCTTCTCCCTTTTGCATTGGTTAATGTAATGGGTCTTTTTCCCTCTGTGGAGTCAGTGCTGTCCATTCTCAATACAGGGTTTGTATCCCAGTGAACGAATTTAGTTGGAGTTTGGTGCATTTCTATAGTTCTTGACTTTGAGTATTTTTGTTTGATTGAAATTGAAAGAAAGGCACAGCTTCTTCTTGCCTAGAAATGCTGCAGAATCGGTTGTGTCATTTGCTGAAAGCTGGATCTATAGGCAAGATATAGAGTTATCAAGAGATTCCAGATTCTGAGATAGATTTTTGTGAAGTGGGTGGTTATTTTTGGAGAAAAGAACTGACTATCCTGGGGTAAGTGGAGGGTAGAGATAAACTGGGTCGAGATTCATGAATCTGGAGAGTTTCAATCGATGGAAATCCCTTTGTTTCAAGTGACAATTTAAATAGGCAACATTTACTTTTAAGTTAGTGGACATTGGAATTATGGAACTGATTAACATTGGGAATGGTGAAACATGCATCATAGAATTACTTAACAGCAGGCTGGATGGCTTCAGTTTTTGGAATGAGGATATAATCCAATTAGTTTCCAAACCATAGGAGGGATAGTGGTGATGCGAGTGGTAGTAGATCAAGCAATGAACTAAAGCAATTCAGCTTGTGAAATCTGAAGTGAAATAGTGCTTACTGGGTTTACACAATATTTCTGTTAATTTAAAAATGGTAGAATTCCTTATATGGAAGTAGAGTAGTCTGAGCCACAGTCACTGGACAAAACAGGTTCATACTTTGCATATATCTACACTGAATATAGAGCATGATCTGTTCACTTGTAAGAAAAGGCAATAACTTGGAAGGTTGTGTTATGAGTGTTGAAATTACTAGTGTGATGTTGCAAGTAACCATGCTGTGTTTTACATTGGGGAGTTAATATAACTGTTATTAAATAGGTGTTGAATCACAACCATTCAGAATTATCCAATTGTTGAATTACTGTGGATTTCTGCCACTGCCCACGTTGCCTACACAGTATTACCATCCTGCCTGTGGTTCTGACAAAGTTGTGGCTGAGTCTATTGAACCTGTACATAGAGCAGAAATGTATACAGGATAATCAGAAGGATATTATAGGCCACTTCTTTTGTCCTGCTTTTGCCACATTTTTTCTTGCCAATTTTGTACCCTTTTAATCCTCTCCAATGTGTACCAATGCCAAATGGGATTCTATGTTGTATGTATTACTTCAATCAAATTCCTAACTTTCCTTGTCCGTGAGTGTTACAAGATGTGGGCCCCACTCCAGAAGTGAACTGGTAACTGCAGGAATCAGTTTGATTTATCTTTCTGAAGCAGTGTGGATTTTTCTTCCCAACTACGTGGATTCATTTCTAAGTGTGTTGGGAATCAAATCTGTGTTTTCTATTTTGGGTTTACTGACCTTGGTAGGATTGTGCATCTGTTCAGTGGCTGCCGGGGAACTTGCAAAAGTAACTTTGAGGATGTAGGCTACTAAATCCCTTTGATTTATTGCACTGTTCAATTAGAGTATATTTGTCGAAGCGCTAACACCTTTTTACCACTTTTTGTTCCATAATGTCCACATTCAATAAAAGCCTGTTAATAGTATTCTTCTTAGTTCAATTTGTCTTAGAGTTTGCAGTTCAAGGGAGAGAGTTCCAGATTCTTTTGGTCTGAGTATGAGATACGAGTTCCTGATTTTTCCTCCTGAAGTGTTAAGTATTCCATTTCTATCATTAAATGCTTTTATTCCATAAATCATTACTGGCTGCGAATTCTGGAGGAAGACATCCTTAACTGTGAATCTCATTTAAAGGGAAAATCTTACCATTAAAATCTTTAAAGGCGATTGTTGACTTGCATTTAATATTTCAAAATATTTCCATTTATAATAGCAAGACTGCAAAGAGTTCTGCACCCTCAAAGTAATTTATGTATGAATATTTTGCACAGATGGCCCAGGTATTTGTGAACAGACATTTTATAGCTTGTGGGAAGGGAAAGTCAATTCTAACTTTGAATGACTAAGCACCAAGGCCTCGCCTGCAAATGCTCTTTTTAACATATAAGTCAATTGACCAAATGAGTTCAAGGCAGCTGGAATGGGCTTCAAGCTTTATATTCAGCTTTAAATTCCTATTGCCTTATTTCAAATGTTCTGGCATATTCTGTTAATGAGGTCTATGAATTCCTTCTATTGCAGAACCATTATGGCAGGTTCTTAAGCTTCTCAAATAGCCTCTGACAACCAAGTCCAGCTCCTAGCCTTCACATGTGGCTTAGCTACTAAGCCTGGCTGAAACATTTCTACTGACAGGAGAAAGGGCAAATGTGGGTTACTGGTGCCTTAAAACCAGTCGCTTCAGGCAGTTAGGGCTTGTCAGCCATGGAGAAGGAAAACTCTGATCTCAAACCTCCACTGCCTTGTGGGTACACACTCATTGGGAAGGTTTTTGGAGTAAAACCTGAGGAAAAATCTGGAGCTGGAGTCCCTGAGGCATTGAGTTCGATGCTGACTGGAAACTGGTGTGACACCACTGGTGCCAAACTGGTATTGGTCTCTGATGCTTTGGATTTATCAGCTGCATGGAGAGGGGGAAGCCTGCTGCATGGGCAACAGCTTGTTCTCCATAGTGTACTACCCTGGGTTGCATATCATGTCGTCAGCTCGAAAGCAAAATCGACCAACAGAGGACCTCACTACGGCAGCTGTGTGTCCTCACCCATAGCTTCTGCACTCCCACCTCCCCTTACTGCTTTGGTGGTTTGGATTTTGCATTCATTCTAGAGAGTGTTTTGATAATCTAATTTTTATTGAGAAATTGATGTGAAAGACCAAAGATTACAGTGCAGGTCAGCACCAAGCTGAAAGTGAAGGTGACCATATGGTGCAAGAACCTGATGCAAGGGTGCAGAAGTGAAGCAAGTATTCACTACCATGACAGAGCACTGGAATATTGTTGTCAGTTTATTGCCTTGAAACAATTCATTCAGTTTTGGGAGATATGTGCCAATATTCTCTTGTTTTGGAAATTATTATTCATTGGACTCTCCACAAAAGTTGGCAGCTCTCATATTGTTGGATGTTTGTATTAGAGTTTCAGTGATCTAATGTCACTTCTCATTGCCGCCATTGATACCTCTCCTCTGCTTCTCTTTCCGGCACCTCAGGTTTGTCTGCAGCGAAGGACCACTTGGCTCCAGACCTCATTACAGTCTGGATTCAAGTGTATCCTTTTTTGATAAAAGGCTGGATGGGCTAGATGGTATACCCCAAAACTAATGTCATTATGTTTGTGGACGTTGGAGAATGTTGGGGCGTATTCTGGAGATACGCAATATAGCAAATAATAATTTCAAAAGCAACCAGTCTTCAGATCCGAATATAGATTGTAGGTTTAATTTAAAATGCAGCTCAGAACAGGGGTCTTCCTGAAGCTGCATTTTAAGAGTTAATTGCAGACCAGGGAACACCCAATTGACTGAGATGTCTACAAATACATGAATGCAATAAACACCACATTGACCTAAGATTCTGCATAGACATAAATATGACTTGGAGGCAACGATAACTAACACTCATTTTGAGTGTGTTGATGGCAAAGTCTGGGCATTTGAAAAAGGTTGTTAGTTTATTTGTGTCCCGAATAAGGACTTTTATATCTACCAGCTGCATCTCTCCAGTGGCTTCTTTCACAGTCACAGCATTTGGGGTCTTGTCCAGGATGTGCTCGTGGCTAGCAATCCCAGCAGTTTAAGTGGGTAGGCGTTCACACTTGGATCTGTTGGGGTCGGTGACCATGGAATCACAAAGTATCTCAAACATGATGGAGAGCTGAGCTGGTAGATATAAAAGTTGTGTGTGTGTGCGCATGTGTGTTTATGTAAGAGATTCGATATTTTTGTGTAATTTGCGACGGCTACCAGTTGTGATGGGTTACTGACCGTTTAGACTGCCAGTGGAGAGCATGTATACTTATTCAGGGAACCGTATAGAAGCAGATGCGTTTGTGTGTGTGTGTGTGTGCGCGCGCGCGCACGCTCTTTAAGAATAAGTCTATACTCTTAGTGGAACAGTTTTAAATGCAAAGGAATACAATGGGCATTTTGAGTTCAGGCACAGAAGTGGAAGATTGCAGAGCATATGCTCTGCGGTTTTAAGTATATACTGTTTAATTTTTATCCATCATTTATATTTTGCATAGTGTGGGAATTAGTGTGGAGATATTTGAGGGAGAGGTTGTACCCAGACATATCCATTGGGATGGCACCGGCTGAGGTCAGGCAACGTTAGGTCGAGAACCCTGATGATCCGATTACAACCATCCATAAGCCCTTCACCCCCAGGGAGAGGCAGAGCGTTTTGTCAGAGCTATCTGCACTTAAAGATGCCTGCGGGAATGCAGAATTCTGGCGCAAGCTTGATCTTGTGCACTAGCTGCACACCAAAGATGTACTAAAATCCATATTCAGATCAGATGTCTGGTTGCTATTGAAATTAATATTTTCTATATTGCACATCTCCAGAGTACGCCCTAACAGAGATAATGCTCATCGTTTCTGAACCAGGGCATTGCTGCAAGAGTTTCTCAGGGCTCTGTACTTGGTTCTCCTACCCTCAGCTGCTTCCTCAAAGATCATTCTGTCTTAATAAAGAACAAAGTGGGGATGTTGCAAAGTCAAATTGCAGTTCCTCAAAGTGAAGTAATCCATGCCAAGACACAGAAATATCTGAATTACATACAGACACGTGCTGAAAGTGGCAAATTCTATTTGGATCATGTTATTTTTGGGTAATGACCACCTCCAATCAGATATACTCTTAACATTCATTGGCATGGCACCTGCACCATGGATCTTCCACCATCAGAATCCTGGAATTAAAGAATCAGAGTTATACTGTTACTTTATTACTTTATACTTTATTGTCGTCAAACAATTGATTCTAGAGCGTACAATCATCACAGCGATATTTGATTCTGCGCTTGGCGCTCCCAGGAACACAGGAACAGCCCTTTTGGCCTAATTCACCCTGGCTGACCTAGTTGCCTACCTAAGTTAGCCTTTGTTTGCCCTATATCCCTCTAAACCTTTCCTTTCCATGTGTGTACCTGTCTAAGTGAGCACACCTCTATCATTTCTGGCAGCTTTTTCTCTATGCCCACCACCAACTATGTTTTTAAAAGCTGATCAGTGACTGGGAATCCAGGGCATATGATATTCAGAAATGTTCAAAAACTACAAGTATACAAGTAATTATATTTAAATTTAATATTAAAACACAAGATGATAGAGAAAATTACTAAATTTCTGCTTGAAAAGCCTTTTCCCTATTCTCCAGCCTGAGCACTCCCCTGTAGTGACCAGGACATCAGATCCTACACCAAATTTGACTTGGTTCAGAATTAGAGCATAATACTAGGGAATGCCAGAAAGACTTTACTCCACTATTAGACCCCACAGAGAGCAGAGTGACAGATCTGGCAGCATCTGCCACTCAGCAAGTCCCAGACTTAAAGTGGGTCCACATGAGTCCTGGACTTGTTTGTGTGGGAACAGCTAAATACCACTGATTTTCTTGGGAACTCGCAGCAAGCACCAGGCAAGAAAATAACCAGATTTTCTTTTATTTTAATCGTTACTAAAGAGATAAATATTGAGTCTGAGAGCTCCCTGTTCATTTCTGAAATATTGCCATGAGATCTTTCAGATCCACCTGAAAGGCAGCTGGCCCTTTGTTTAATGAGTTATTTAAGTGAGAAAAACTCCCACAATATAGGAGTTGTAGCCAAAATTTCACATTTGAATCATTTGAAAAGAAAATAAATATGACTAGAGGAGTAATTGCCATCAGTAGAGCCAGAACTGACGTTTATGGAGGTTGTGAGTGCATTGATCAGGAAGGAGAAAGTAGAAATATGAGTGTTCGAGGGAGAACCATAATAACAGCCTGTGAAAATTTCTACAGATGCATAAAAGGGAAAAAGATTACTGTGGGCCCCTTACAGAATGAGCAATTATTTTGGAAAGTAAGAAAGTAGCAAAGAAATTGAGCTAATATTTTGTGCTTGTCTTCGCAGAAAGAGACTCAGAAAACCTCCTGTGGAGGAATGTATATCTGTAATGAAGAAGTAGGGCAAAACAGTCAGTACTACTAAAAAAATAATTTTGGAGAAATGAATGGGTCTGCAAGGCAGTGAGTGCACACAACTCAATGACCTAGTGCATTCCAAAGATATGAAGGAGATGCCTATGGGAAAAATTCATACATTGATTATATTTTCCAAAATTTCATAAGTCCCAGAACAGTGTTCATAAGAAGGAGCAACTGTTCCCCTGCAATTTAAGAAAGGAGGGAAAGAGTAAATAGGACTCTATATTCCAATTAGCTTGACATCAATAGGAGGGAAGTACTGGAATCTTTTCTTAATGAAGTGCAAAAAGAATATTTGGAAAATAATAATAGAATTGGGCAGAGTTAATGTGGGGATTTGTAAAGTGGGAATCGTATTTAACAATATTTTGGCATTTTTGAGGTTGTAACCAGGAAAATTGTATTTGGACTTCCAGAAGGCCTTTACAGTGCATTGCAAGTGATTTCTGAATAAGATTAAACAGCACAGTGTTGAGGAACATACAGTACACTAGCAAAGTAGGTTGATGATTAGGTAATAGGCAGTAAATGGAAACACAAGAGCATGCAGATGCTGGAATTGGAGCAAAAAGAAACAAACTGTTGGAGGAACTTGGTGAGTTAGGCAGCATCTGAAGACAGAAATGGACAGTTAATATTTTTGGTCAGGGCTCTTCAAAAAGGTGTTGTTTTTGTGTTGTGAAGCCTTGAGTAATGGGGCACTGCAAGGATTGCTGTTAAGGTCCCAGCTGTTAGCAATCTATTAGTGATTTTCAGGAATTGAATTTATTGAATTCAATCTTACATCCATCCCACAACGTGAGGGAGTAAAAATCTTTATGTTATGACTCCGTCACAATGTACAGACAGGTGAATTTATAAGTTTAATGGCTTGTAGAAAGACGCTGTCCCGTAGCCTATCAGTCCTGGCTTTAATGCTACTGTACCGTTTGCCAGACAGAAACAACTGACACGGTTTATGGTTGGGTGACTGGTGTCCCTGATGATCTTCCAGGCCTTCTGTATGCACTTGTTGCTGTAAGTGTCCTCAGTGGAAGGAAGTTCACATCCACAGATGCGCTGGGCTGTCCATACCACTTTGATGGAGGGGTAATGTGTAATATATCCCAAGGTTTGCTCGCTATGACTGAACTATGAGAAGGAGGTAGAGGGGCTTCAGAGAGATGTAGAGTAAATCTAGCAAGTGGGCAAGGACATAGCACTCGAATATATAGCTAAAGTGTGATGTTATGTATTTTGTTTTTTTTTAATAGATGGTGTAGTGTTTAATTGAGGAGAGATTAATGGTTGTAGGTGTTCAGAGGGATCTGGGTGTCCTTGTACACAAGTTAATATGAGTTATAAAGTTAATATGAAGGTCCAGTGAGTAATTAAAAAGGCCTGAACTGCAAAAGGACTTGGGTACAAGAGTACAGCTGATGTCTCAATTATACAAACTGGCTAAAAGCAGAGATAAGTTTGTAGAAGATACAAAATTGCTAATGATGTGGATTTGCAGAAGATTACCAGAGAATACAGTGAGACATAGATCAGTTGCAGATATGGGTGGAGAAATGACCGATGGGGTTTAATCTGAGCAAGTTTGAGGTGTTGCAGTCTGGGTGATCTAGTGTAAAGGGACAGTGCACTATTAATGGCAGGACCCTTAACAGTGTTGATGTACAGAGGGATCTTGTGGCCCAAGCCCATAGCAACCTGAAAGTGACTGCACAAGTTGATAGGGTGGTAAAGAAGATGTGTATGGCATGCTTGTCTTCATCAGTCAAGGCTTTAGTTTAAGAGTCAGGAAGTTATGTTGCAGCTTGATAACACTAGCTGGGCCACATCTGGAGTATTGCATTCAATTTTAGTCTTCCATTGTAGGAAGGATATGGAGGCTTTGGAGAGGGTGCAGAAGAGGGCATGAGCTCTGAAAGGAGTTTGGAAAAACTTGGGTTGTTTTCTCTCGAGCAACGGAGGATAAGAAGAGATCTCATAAAGGTTTATAAGATTATGAGAAGCATAATTAGTGTAGGCATTAAGATGAGAAGGGGTAAGTACAAAGGAAATTTTTTACGCAGTGTAATGGATGCCTGAAGTGCATTGCCAGGGTTGGTGGTGGAGGCAAATACAATAGAGGCATTTAAGAGACTGTTAGATGGGTAAATGAATGCACGGAGAATGGAGGACATTATGTAAACAAAGGGATTAATTTAGTTAGGCATTTAATTACTGGTTTAATTAGTTCAGCAAAACATCGTGGGCTGGAAGACCTGATCCTATACTGTTCCATGAATCTATGAATATAAGATTTTCATGAGACTGCATCTATTATATGGAAGTCAAATCTCCCTGCTTAAGAAAGGATTTACTTGTGACAAAGGAAGTGGAGTGAACATTTATTGAATTAATTCCTGGGATGGCGATTTTGGTAAATTAGGGAGCAGAAATGAGAGGCTAACTATTCTCCTGCTAATTCTACATGAACTCTTCTCCTCAAGCTGTGTCTTTATCCAATTTTCCTACATGGGCCTACTTTCAGGTACACAATAAATCCCCAATTAAATCTTATTCTCCTAACAATTTTATGGTTTTTCCTAATTAAAAATGATTAATCTTAAACAGTTGTGCTTAAGATTGGAAATTCTTTAACCAAAGCGTCCAGCACGCAGAATGAACTTCCTCCGTGTGGCAGGTGATTCTGTCCAATTTCCCCTGAAGTCCAGATTTAGTAAACACTGTCTCTGGTCTAGTATAAAATGGAATTCTGACTTTAGAAACCCATTTTCAATAGCTCTGTGCTTTTACTAGAGGCACTATTAGCTTTCTAGTATTGCATGTATTCAAGTCATTCACTGTACACACTACTGGGCAGATCTATCTAAGCTTCACTGCTTTGTTCACATTCGTTTATGGAGTCTATGCACCTGGGAGAGAAAGGGTGACAGCACTGGTGTAACGTAGAGGAGTACTTTCTCTCTTGAGACCTGCTTCTGACCTATGAAGCATTTCTTTTAATAATCCTGGGCAAGTTTATGAAGGGAAAAAATTCCCTTGTTAAATGCACCACACTACACTATCAGCGACTGCTCTTGGAGGCTGGTGGGTATGGACTGATCTTGTTTAGTGGTTCTACACAGTGAGTATATAGAGTTAGGAAAAAAGCTGAAGAGAACCACCTCCAAGGTTATAATCTCCGGATTACTCCCTGTGCTACAAGCTAGTGCAGCTAGGAACAGGGTGATAACACAGATGACTGAGTGGGTTGTGGTTGAAGGGACTTATTCCAGCTGGAGGTCTGCGATTAGTGGTGTTCCACAGGGATCTGTCCTGGGACCTCTGCTGTTTGTGATGTATATAAATGACATGGATAACAATGTAGATGAGTGGATTAGTAAGTTTGCAGATGATACAAAGATTGATGGTGGTGTGGATAGCGTAGAAGATTTGCAAAGAATACAGCAGGATATTGATCAGTTGCAGATATGGGTGAAGAAATGGCAGATCCAATTTAATCCAGCAAAATGTGAAGTGCTGTGCCTTGGTAAGTCAAATATAAAGCGACAGCACACTGTTATGGGCAAGACCTTTAACAATGTTGATGAGCGGAGGGATCTTTAGAAGGAGTTCATAGCTCCTTGAAAATGGCTACACAGGTGGATAAGGTGATTAAGGAAGCACATGGCATGCTTGCCTTTTTAGTTGAGGCATTGAATTCAAAAGTCAGGAAGTTATGTTGTAGCTTTATAAAACTCTGGTTAGGCCACATCTGGAGTATTGCATACAGTTCTGATCACCCCACTATAGGAAAGATGTCGAGGCTTTGGAGAGGGTGCAGAAGAAGTTTACCAGGATACTGCCTTGATTAGAGGGCGTGTGGTTATAGTGAGAGAGGTTGGACAAACTTGGGTTGTTTTCTCTGGAGCAGCAGAGGCTGGGTGGAGATATGATAGAGGTTTATAAGATTATGAGAGACTTAAATAGAGCAACCAGATAGTATCTGTTTCCCAGGGTTGAAATGTCTACTGCCAGAGGGAATGCATTGAAGGTGAGGGGGGTAGGTTCAAGGGGGACGTGAGAGGTAAATTGTTTATGCAGAGAGTGGTGGGTGCCTGGAATGCATTGCCTAGGGTGGTGGTAGAGGCAGATACATTAGGGATTTTTAAGAGATGTTTAGATAGGGGCATGAATGTGAGGAAAATGGAAGGATATGGACATTGTGTAGACGAAAGAGATTAGTTTAGTTGGCCATTTGATTACTAATTTAATTGGCTTGGCACAGCATTGTGGGCCGAAGGGCCTGTTCCTGTATTGTACTGTTCTATGCTCTATTCCCTTCTCTTGCTAATTCTGTTCAACTTGGCTTGGTTGTGATGTGGTTTTGCAATGTGATATGTGTTGTGATTGCCCAGATAATTCTAGCATAGCTCCCACAAATGATCAGGCAGACCTAATAGAACACATTCAGACCCCACACTGTTAAAGAAGTTTGTGGGTGATTCCCACGCCATTGGGAGTGTGCAGTACAGGCTCCCTAGCGAAGCAGATCCAGCCCCCCCCCCCCCCCCACTACAATGTCACCTAACATTCTAACGCCACTCTGTGAAGATCCCGTCCCTGTGCTCTGACCTGAGGGATGGCCAGGTCCAGGATCTGCTTTGGTGGTTAGCACTGCAATCTCCACACTCTGTAACTCTTTCAGCAGTGATGGAATGTGGCACTTCCTGGGCATTGGACAAGAAAAGGAGCAAGGTTGTGGTGTTGGGAGAGGGGGGCTATGTGAGGTGATTCCTGCATCACCTGCAGCCAAATCTAATGGTATAATGAATGGTCATGAGGAGGATTAAAAATTTCTATAATGGCTGACACTGAATGCAAGTGATCATGCTTTGTGAAGACGTGCTCACGATCTCCAGTGTGGAGGTGATGGTCTCTTGGCTCTATACAATCTCCTATGAAAGTGTGGACATGAACTCCCCATGTATTTCTCCAGGCAAACCTCACAGGACACCCCTTTATACCCCTTTAAGCTTGTTTTGCAGGGGACTGGGAACCGGAGCCTCAGTTTGAAGTGTGTTTATTTTAATGCTAGGAGTATTATGGGTAAGGGTGATGAACGTAGAGCATGGATCAGTACAGTACATGGAACTGAAACATAGTTGAGAGAGAAGCAGGAATGGGTCATTAATGTACCAGATTTTAAAAGTTTTAGAAAAGATAGAGGAAGAGGTAAAAGAGAAGTTGAAGTTCTGCTACTAATCAGGGACAATATCACAGCTCTACTCAGGGGAGACATCATGGAGGGGTCAGACACTGAGTCCATTTGGGTGGAACTCAGGAATATGAAAGGTACAATCACACTGATGGGATTGTACTTCAGACCCCCCCAGTAGTCACTGGGACATCGAGGAACAGATTAAGGAAATGTGTAAAAATAATAGGGTTGTTGTCATGGAGGACTTCAACTTTCCTGATATAAACTGGAATCACCTTAGTGCAAGAGGTTTGGATGGGGCGGAATTTGTTCCAGGAAGTTTTCTTAAGCCAATATGTGGACAGTCCAGTGAGAGGAGGGGCTGTACTGGACCTGTTGTTGGGTTATGAGCCTGGCCAGGTGACTGTGGGTGAACAGTGGGGGAACAATGACCACACCTCCTTAACTTTCAGGATAGAACAGAGTACAGGAAGGGTTTATTCCTGTTAGAAGAAAGGAAGGGGATTAAAAGATAAGAGGAACCTTGGGTGTCCAGAGAGGTGATGAATTTAGTCAAGAAGAAAAAGGAAAAGTATGTTAAGCTTTGGAAGTCAGAATCAAATGAAGCACATGGGGAGTATAAAGAAGCTAATAAAGAAGTAAAGAAAAGGGAATTGGGAAAGTCAGGAGAGCCAATGAAAAGTCCTTGGCAAGTAGGATTAAAGTGAATCCCAAGGCATTCTATACATACATCAAGAGTAAAAGGATAACTAGGGAGATGGTGGGACCACTCAAGGATAAAGGGGGGAACATTTGCTTGGATGCCGAGAACGTGAGTGAGATACTTAATGAGTACTTTGCTTCAGTATTTACCAAGAAAAAGGTATGGAAGTCCAGGAGGTCAGTGCTGATTGTGTAAATACGTTACAGTGTTCAGAGGTCAAGGAGGGGGAGGTGTTGGGTCTTCTAATGAATATTAAGGTGAATAAGTCCCCAGGGCCTGCTGGGATTTACCACACGTTTGAAGCAGACAAGAGGCAAGATTGCTGGGTCCTTAACCAGCATCTTCGTGTCCTCTCTAGCCATAGGCGAGGTCCTGTAGGACTGGCAAGCGGCTAATGTTGTACTTCTACTTAAGAAGGAACAAGGAAAATCTTGGGAGCTATAGACTGGTGAGTCTCATGTCAGTTGTAGGAAAATTGCTGGAGAAAATTCTGAGGGATAGGATACTTGAGCATTTGGAAACCCATGGTCTAATTAGGGAGAGCCAGCATGGCTTTGTACGTGGTTGGTCATGCCTTACCAACTTGACTGAGTTTTCTGACAAGGTGATGAGTGAGATTGATTAGGGTAGGGCAGTGGACATTGTCTACATTGATTTTAGTAAGACGTTTGACAAAGTCCCTCATGGGAAGCTAATTCAGAAGATTAAGATGCATAGGATCCGTGGTGAATTTGCTGTTTGGATTCAGAACTGGCTTGTGCATAGAAGACCAAGGGTAGTGGTTCGAACTCTGGTCTGTAATTAGTAGAGTTCTGCATGGATCTGTGCTTGGACCTCTGCTGTTTGTGATGTATATAGATGACCTGTATGAAAATATGGATGGGTGGGTTAGTAAGTTTGTAGATGATACCAAGGTTGATGGAGTCGTGCGTAGTGTAGAAGACTGGCAAAGAATACAGCACAATATTGACTAGTTGCAGAAAAGGATTTTAACCCAGATAAGTGTGAGGTGTTGCACCTTGGTGGGGCAAATGCAAGGAGACATACACTGTCAAGGGCAAGTCCCTTAACAGTGTTGCTGAGCAGAGAGATCTTGTGATCCAAGTTCATGGCTCCTTGAAAGTGGCTACACAGGTCAATAAGGTGGTTAAGTAGGCTTACAGAATGCTTGCTTTTATTAGTCGAGGCATTGAGTTCAAATGTCAGGAGGCTATGTTGAAACTTTAAAACTGGTGAGGCCACATTTGGAGTATTGCATACAATTCTGGTTGCCTCACTCTCAGAAGGCTGTTGAGGCTTTGGAGAGGGTGCAGAAGAGTTTCACCAGGGTGCTGCCTGGTTTAGAGGGCATGTGCTATCACAAGAGGCTGGAAAAACTTGGGTTGTTTTCACTAGAGTATCGGAGGTTGAGGGGAGATCTGATCGAGATCTATAAGATTATGAGAGGCATAGGTAGAAAAGACAGAGTATCTGTTTCCCAAGGTTGAAATGTCTAATACCAGAGAGCATGCATTGAAGGTGAGAGGGAGTAGGTTCAAGGGGGGTGTGAGGGGTAAGTTTCTTTTACTCAGAGAGTGGTGGATGCTTGGAACGCGCTGCCTGGTTTGATGGTCCAGGCAAATACATTAAAGGCTTTTAAGAGATGTTTGGATGTAAGGAAGATGGAGCAACATAGACTTGGTGTAGGTTTTTTTTTTGATTTGCTTTTTAGTTAGTTCCGCACAACGTTATGGGCTGAATGGCCTGTTCCTGTGCTGTACTGTTCTATGCTTATGAAGGAGGCACTGCTTCTACAGTAATCGGATTGTTCACTCTGGAGTATTATCTCTTGGAGAATTGCAGAGCTCCCATTTAAGAAGCTTAGAGCTGATAGTGCATGGTATGTCGTATGAGTCACTGCAGAATTCCTTCAACTCGTGCAATATCCCTAACTAGAATAGATTAGATTATGAGGACATGCAGTCCACTTTTATTGTCATTTAGTAATGCATGCATTAAGAAATGATACAGTGTT
This sequence comes from Mobula birostris, assembly GCF_030028105.1. Taxonomy (NCBI): domain Eukaryota; kingdom Metazoa; phylum Chordata; class Chondrichthyes; order Myliobatiformes; family Myliobatidae; genus Mobula; species Mobula birostris. The sequence goes on along the minus strand of NC_092389.1, from coordinate 34,273,888 downwards.
CCTCCAGAATGATATCACAGAAACACAAGACAAACCAAGACTAAAAATAACTGACAAAAACCACATAATTATAACATATAGTTACAACAGTGCAAAGCAATACCGTAATTTGATGAAGAACAGACCATGGGCATGGTAAAAAAAAGTCTCAAAGTCTCTCGAAAGTCCCATCATCTCATGCAGATGGTAGAAGGGAGAAACTCTCCCTGCCATGAGCTTCCAGCACCGCAAACTTGCCGATGCAGCACCCTGGAAGCACCCGACTACAGCCGACTTTTGAGTCCGTCCGAAAACTTCGAGCCTCTGTCACCAAGCACCGAGCACCATCTCTGACGAGCGCTTCGACCCCGGCCCTGGCAATAGGCAAAGCCGAGGATTTGGGGCCTTCCCCTCCAGAGATTCTCGATCGCACAGTAGCAGCGGCAGCGAAGCAGGCATTTCAAAAGTTTCTCCAGATGTTCCTCTGTGCTTCTCACGTCTGTCTCCATCAAATCAGGATTGTGCACGGCCCCTATTTAACAAATACGATATCATTTCGGAGCGACCGCGCGTGCTGTGTCGCGCTGCCATCTTCTCCTCCCCTCCCCACTACTTGTGATGCACCTCTTCTGCGGTCCCCGGATACTTGCACACAGTAAACAGATCAGTCAGATGATAAGGTATTATGAGCCACTAGCCACTGAAACTATCTCTTCCACAGCAACACTCTTGAGTAAACAGGGAGAATGAAACTAGGGTGCCAGGTTGCCTGGTGAGTGGAGAATATCTGGTGTTTTGCATCAAACTCCTGACTCCAGGGCTATCTGTTTTAAGGCAAAGTTATAAGTGCCTCTCTGAGGTACAGAGAGGCACAATGATTCATGCACCTCTGTAACGTTCCATTTGCTGCACTGTGGTGCTGCTCGTACAGTATATCTGAAGTTGAGCTTCAAAGCTGCTGGGATTAAAAGCTTGAAACTTGGAGTTACATGTTTAATTTCAGAATTCTGTGATTTTTGACTTTAAAATATTTGCGCCTGTTCTCTTAATGTGGTCTATTTAAAATTATCATTAGTTCCACATCTAAATACGCACCACATGATCTTTAGGTCTCTTGATTATGTTGTTGCCGGAATGGAGTAATATATAAAATTTGCTATGTGAAATCTTGGTGTTACTATTCATCTGAACTGTGGAAGTAATCCAAAAAGTAATCCATTTACAGATTATACTGCAGTTATAGGACAGTTTGTTTGAATTAGTTACTCCCAGTTCACGTTCATCCCATGACTGCGTAGGTTTCCTCTGGGCGCTCTGATTTCCTCCCACAGTTCAAAGACATACCGGTAGGTAGGTTAATTGGTGCTTGTAAATTGCCCCATGATTGGGCTAGGGTTAAATCGGGGGTTGCTGAGTGGTGTGGCTCGAAGGGCTGGAAGGACCTATCCTGTGCTGTATCCTTAAAAAAATGTTAAAAATTAATCAGGAATGTTACAAAATAATTTGAGTGTAGTTACAGTTTGCAGATCACATTTGTTCTGATTTAATTGTATTATAATGCTGTTAAGTTCTAGGTTCTGTGGATCCAGATTTAGTGTATTAGGTGCCAGTAAGATAGCAATTGAAGATGTAGATTAATGTGAACTTATTTTGACTTTTTTTCCTTTCTTTCAATAATTTCTTGCAATTTGGGTTACTGCTGAGAAAGATCCCATATGTTTGTGTTGGGTTAAGTGATTTAAGTATTTTTTTGAATGAGAACCTAAAATTTTATAACCAGGGACCAATTCCCTTGACTGCTAAAGCAATTGTTTCACTTATGAAGGAATTTTTTTTTATTATTCCTTTACCATGTTGGAATGTGTGCGTAGCTGTATTTAAGCTGCTTGCACCTCCCATCTGCCTGGCCAGTGTTATTTCTGCTGCGCAAATAGCAGCTGTTGGTGCTGGTTCTCTCAGCTCTTGGGTTTCTGCAGTCTTAGGAATGCCATTTGGCTTTGTGCATGCTCCATTGACTCCTTCAGATCAGAGAGTTCTGAGCTCAGAGTCCGTGATCTGAACAAACAGAAGAAAGTTGTAATACGCAGGCCCAAGTTTTTACAGCTGACTTGGACTAAACTTTGCAGTGGATATTACTGGGAAGAATTGTACTGCAGGTACTTTGGCATCCCTCAACCCAGACCTATGACCACAAGGTTGGTTTTGGGGGTCTCTATTTATATTTTTTGTTGATATTTTGCACCCACTCTAAGGGTTAGATAGAGGGTGCCTTAATGATGACTGTGCACATAGGCATCCTGTCTGTTTAGGAAGTGCGAGAGACAGCTGCTCCTGTCTTTGATAGTTTGTTATTAAAACTAATTGAGCATGGATTGTCATCGCCTAGCTGGTATGATGTGCTCTTGTATGCATGTGTCATAGCTGGAAGGACGTCTAATGTAGTGATCGCGGTTGATGATGGTGTTCTCTATCATATTTTTCTGGTGTATGTTGAGGGATGCTCCATCCCTGTTGTATTGCTGTTTGAAGCAAGGAGAATAGTCTTTATTTCTGTTGTGCTAACAATTGAGTTTCTGCTGACAGAGTGAAAACTGTCAATCTGTATCATCGCTGTTTGAGTCAAAAGAACTCCTGGTCTTGGTCATGTTGTTTGGGTAGAAAGAGTGTTTCACTCACATTATTTGAGTGTCTTGGGTTTCTGATAAATTGGTCTAAAGAGGTGACTCGTGTAGCAATGTTCAACCCTAATTACAAGACCTAAGTGATGTCGCCTACCACTCTGATATTTTACACTTCTATTTTTAAAGCTTTGGATAATTGGGATAAAGTATTGGGATTAATGATGAGATTTTATTATTCTTTTCATCCTGTTCTGTATATTCTATGTTTAAGCTGTCTCTCAGTTAAGAATTAAGGTGTCAAAGTTATCTTGGTTTCAATCATCGTGCATCTGACTTTTTAACTACTTTGCTTGTTGATAAACGGGACCAGAACCTCAGTAACTTTCCCCACCTATCTCAGGTATTTCATCAGCAGAGCAGTGAGTTGTGTGTCTGGAATCCATGTAGTTTCACGTACAACAAATTGGCTGTAGAATGGCGCAATTAGTAAAGCTGCTGCCTTATAGTTTCTGTGGCCTGGGTTCAAATCTGATTTCAGGACCTGTCTGTGTGGAATTTCCATGTTCTCTCTGTTACTCTGTGGGTTTTCTATCACATCCCAAATGCAAGCAAGTTGGTAGGTTAATTTGTTACTGAGTAGTGTGTAGGTGGGTGGTAGAATCTGGGGGGAGTTGATGGGAGTGTGGGGAAAAATAAAATGGAATTTATGTGGAGTGAGTGTAAATGAATGCTAGATAAATGGCATGGTAGGTCAAATGGCCTTGTTTCTATGCTGTATGAAAGGCTTATTGAATTGTGGACGTGTATGTTCTCTACTCTAAACAGGTACTGTACATATTTTAGAAGGAATGTTGTTTAGTTGATTCCAGCCAAGAAGGGCTTACAGTTGAAGTAGAATTAGACATGCCTCCTGGATGGAATTTTATCTCTTACTGCAGGAAGTTGCTCATCTTAGCCAGCATTCACTGTCCATGTTTCCTGATCAATAACAGCAGTTGAGGGAAAGATTACTTCAAACTTGCTAGTGAAATCTCTTCCACTTGAGAGTTCAGATCGGGTGTGCACCATGTATCACTCTAACTCAACAAATGGTGTGCTTTTCTCATGTCTTTCCAGCTATCAGCTGTACAACAGACTCAGGTTGTTACAGTGCACATTGACACCATCCAACCTAGTTTTGTTTTGTAAGTACATGTTTGGCACAGCATTGTGGGCCAAAGGGCCTGTATTGTGCTGTAGGTTTTCTGTGTTTCTAAGTCATCAAGATTAGTTTGTGGGATTTAGATTTCATATCATATATGCCCTTGAGATGGTGGTGGTGACCTACCACCTTAAATTACTATAGTCCTGGTGAAGCACAGTGTTGTTGGGCAGGGAGTTCCAGGACCCAGTGACAATGAAGACTGGCAGTTATGTTCCTAAGTCATGATAACGTACAACTTGGAGGAACTACTGGTGGGGGATTCCCTGTGCACGTGCTGCACTTGTCCTCTTTCCTGCTAACAGTCCCAGGTTTGGCAGGGACTGTTAGGATAGCCTTAGTGAACAATTGCAGTGTGTTTCATTGCTGGTGGAGGAAGGAGTTAATGTTTAGGGTGTTGTGGGGTGCCAAACAAGTAGGGCTTCTTTCTTCTATCTGGTATTGCATTTCTTGAGGTGAGTTGGCATTGCATTCATCCACGCAAATAGACCAATAATCCATCATGTCTTTGACCAGCCTAGTTGTTGGTGGAAGGCCCTCAGAGTGCCAGAATGTGAGTTATTCACTGTAGGGTACCCAAGTTTTGATGTGCTCTTGCAGTAATAGCATTAACATGGCTGGTTCAGTTCAAAGTTTTGTTAGTAGTGACCTAGAGGCTATTGGTGGTAGCAGTCTTAACAATGGTAATATCATTGAATATCAAGTATAAGCAGTTAGATTCTGTTATGTTAGCAGTATTGATTGCCTGAGACATCTGCAGTGTGAATGTTAGAGTCATAGAACACTACAGCATGGAAATAGGCCCTTCAGCCCAATTAGCCCATAGCTTGTGATGCCACTTTCAAGGAAATCAGGATCTGTAGTCCCAGATCCCTCTGTGCTACCACACTCCTCAACCCTACTGCTCACTGTCGAAGACTCCGAATGATCCGGAGTTCATCCAGTTCCAGTTCCAACTCCAGCTCCTTAATACGGTCTGCTAGAAGCTGCAGCTGGATGCTCTTCTTACAGGTGTAGTCATCAGGGACACCAGAAGTCTCCCTACCTTCCCACATCCCGCAAGACTAGAATCCCAATATCCTGTCTGGTATCCCCACTGCTCTAAGTGTCCAATAAGGAATAAAGGAAGAATAAATAACAAAAAGAAGTCTCCTTGCTGCCTAGCCTCTCCTTGCCAAAGCCTTGATAAACCAAAGCCTTAGTTCCCCAGTCCAACACTGGCCCACTCACACAACGGTGACCCTGCTTATACCTAACCTTTTTAATGGTCCGTGCCAAGTGCCTAATTATGTGCAATCCAATGTCTCATTGGGAACTGTGGTGCGCAAAATATGCCGACTGCCCCCACTCACTTCTTTTTAGCGCTCTCTCCCTCTACGCAATCCAATGTCTCCTCTGGACAGTGGCGCGCAAAATGTGCTGGCTGTCCCCGCTTGCTTCTTTTAAACTCTCCTTCCAAACAATCCAGTGTCTCCTCAGAACTGTGGCGCGCAAAATGTGCTGGCTGTCCCCGCTTGCTTCTTTTAAACTCTCCTTCCAAACAATCCAGTGTCTCCTCAGAACTGCGGCGCACAAAATGTGCTGGCTGCTGCGGCTTGCTTTTTTAAACTCTCTCCCTGCAAGCAATCCGGTGAGTCCTTGGGATTGTGGTGCGCAAAATGTGCCAACTGCTCCTGCTCACTTTTTTAAAACTCTCTCTTTCCAAGCAATCTGGTGTCTCCTCGGAACTGCTGTGCGCAAAATATGCTGACTGAACCCGCTCGCTTCTTTTAAACTTTCTTCCTCCAAGCAATCCCGTGTCTCCTCGGGGCTGTTCCACGCAATGTGTGCCGACTGCCCCTGCTCGCTTTTAAACTCTCTTTCCTTCCAAGGAATTTGGTGTCTCCTCAGGATTGTAGTACGCAAAATGTAGCGACCGCCCTCGCTCGCTTTTTTTAAACTCTCTCTCCCACCAAGCAATCCAGTGTCTCCTTGGAACTGTGGTGCGCAAAATGTGCTGACTGCCGCAGCTCACTTATTTGAATATCTCTCTCCCTCAAGCAATCCATTGTCTCCTCAGGACTATGGTGCAGAAAATGTGCCAACTGCCCCAGTTTGTTTATTTTAAACTATTTCTCCTTCCAAGCAATCTGATGTCTCCTCTAGATTGTGGTGCGCAATATGTGCCAACTGCCCTCACTAGCTTTTTTAAGATTCTCTCTGTCTCCAAGCAATCTGGTGCCACCTTGGGACTGTGGCGCGCAAAATGTTACTTGCTACTTATCAGCCCAGGTCTGAGTGTTGTCTTGGTCTTACAGCATGCTGGCAGGGGCTACTTCATTTGCTGAAAAGGCAACAGTTTCTATCATGCCTTTCTATTTCCTTGTAAGAAATATCCAGAACTAATCCACTGGTTTTCAGAGCGGCATCTTAACCCAGTGCAGATCTGGGAAGTTTAGACCTTGTGTTCAGTCAGCATTCAGACCTGATCAATAGTGATTAAGGCAACTGCTCTCACCCAGTGTAGTGTGTGACATCTGTAGGTGCTCACTGTGAAATGGACCAGCGTTTACAGTGGAGTCTTTACCGATGAGCACAGCCCAGCAAAGCACAAGCAATGCCACTGCCCAATAAATCATAGCTTAGTTTGATCTGCCTCTTGGGAAGATCATGGTGAGCCAGTTGCAAAACAGAAGAATGAGCTGTAGTTTTATTGAAAGTTCAGATACACTTTGATGTAAAGCCCAATAGACTAAATTTCCTCTTCTATTCTTGTTTTTGTTCGGCAGTTTCAAAAAAGCACGGCAAGCTCATAACCTTCCTACGCACCTTCATGAAGTCACGGCCAACCAAACAAAAGCTGAAGCAGCGAGGAATCCTGAAGGAGCGTGTGTTTGGCTGTGACCTCGGCGAACACTTGCTAAACTCTGGCCAAGATGGTAAGGACCAAAATGGAGTGGTTGCAAAGTGAGGACTCCAGTAAATATTCCACCTTGCCTAGACTCCTGTTCAGTAATGTACTATACTGGGCAGATCTGTTGAAATACAACTCTAAATAATTCCCAGTCCTTATTTTAATTATGTTAATGAGTGTGTGTCTCTCTCTTTCGTGCAGGTGAAACGTTCCATTCAGAAAACCTCAGTAGTGTGTGGTTCCATGACTTTACTAATTTACTTTTTATTAAAGTAATGAGAGACACTGGGTTACAGTGGTAGTCTCCAACAGTTTGCTCAGTACTATTGCCCTGGTTACTGTAATTTTCCTGAGTTTCTCCCTCCCTTTTGATTAGGACATTACTTTTGTCCATATACTGCAAAATATTAATACTCCAGATTCACTTTCTTGAGCCATAGAACACTACAGCACAGAAACAGGTTCTAGTCCGTGCTGACCTGTTAATCTGCCTACTCTCATCGACCTGCCCCCAGACCACAGCCCTCCATACCCCTCCCATCCATGTACCTGTCCAAATTTCTGTTAAATGTTAAAATTGAACCTGCATCCACCACTTGCAGTGGCAGCTTGTTCCACACTTTCACCAGCTTCTGAGTGAAGAAATGCTCCCTCATTTTTCCCCTTTAACATTTCACCCTGAACCTGTGACCACTGGTTGTAGTCTCAGCCAACCTTGTTGAAAAAAAGCTTGCTTGCATTTCCCCTATTATTACTTTAGCTTTGAGTTTGAACTATCAGCCTCATAATTTTGTATACCTCTATCAAAGCTCCCCTCTATCTTCTACGTTCTAGGGAATAAAGTCCAAACCTATACAATCTTTCCCTATAACTCAGGTCCTCGGGTCCCAGCAACATCCTTGCAAACTTTCTTTACACTCCTTCAGTCTTATTTACATCTTTCTGGTAGGTCGTCATCATCATCATCAGGTGCCATGCCCAGTTTGAGCTTTGACTGCCATGGCCCACACACTCCTGTTTCTGGTCAAGTGGATCAATTCATTGGTATTCATTTCCAGTTCTCTGGCTGCTGTCTCCATCCTCATTTGTCCTTGCCTTCCTTTTGCTTTCTTCCCTTCAATCTCTCCCATAATTACTGTGGATTTTAACCCCTCTCCCCCCCCCCCCCCCCCCCCGGCTTCCTAATCACAGAAACTTCCTTTACGGCCCTATCTACCTGTAATACCATTTTCAATGAATTATGGACCTGTGTTCCCAGATCCCTCTGTTCTACCGCACTCCTTAATGCCCTACCGCTCACCGTTAAGACCTGTGCAAAAGTCTTCAGTGCATGTATTGCCTAAGACTTTTGTACATTACTGTATTTGTTGACTTAGAGCGGAGAGCGAGTTTGTAAATCTGGCAGGAGAGAAGAATGTTGGGAATGGTGAGTGTAAAGTGCTGCAGGAGGGCTGTGGGGCAGGTGGTGGAGGGGTGGTACATGTGTGGACACACCCAGCCCTGAGACACCAGACAAGGTCATTTGATTCCAAACAATTGGTTTATTGATCATTATAGAATGTCTCTCTGGTGCTTCCCACTCCCTCCCCTCTCCCTTCCACTTTTCCCAACCATAATTTCTCCTCTCTCTGCCCCCTTCCCACTTACAGTCCACTTGGAGACTCATATCAGAATCAGGTTTATCATCACTCATATATGTCACGAAATTTGTTATTTTGCGGCAGCGGTACAGAGCAATACGTAAAATTACTACAGTATTGTGCAAAAGTAGCTGCCACAGACAGGGTGCCAAAGACTTTTGCACAGTACTGTATCCTGGTTGGTCCTCCCAAAGTGCAACACCTGACACTGGTCTGCATTAAATTCCACTTGCTATTTTTCAGCCCATTTTTCCAACTGGCCTAAATCCTACTACAAGCTTTGATTGTCTTCCTCGCTGTCCACTGCACCCCCAATCTTGGTGTCATCTGCAAATTTGCTGATCCAGTTAACCACATTATCGTCCAGGTTGTTGATATAGATGTCAAACAACAATGGACCCAACACTAATTACAGGCCTCCAGTCAGAGAGGCAACCATCTACTACCGCTCTCTGGCTTCTCACACAAAGCCAATGTCTAATCCATTCCAGTCTTGAATGCTGAGTGACTGAACCTTCTTGACCAGCCTCCCATGCGGGACCTTCTCAAAGACCTTGCTGAGGTCCATGTAGACAATATCCACTGTCTTGCCTTCATCAACTTTCCTGGTGCCTTCCTCGAAAAGTTCTTTACGTTTATTTAGGCACGGCCTACCATGCACAAAGTCGTGCTGACTCTCCCTAATCAGTCCATGTCTATCCAAATACTTATTGGAAGTACCTTCCAATAACTTTCCCACTATTGATGTCAGGCTCACCGGCCTATAGTTACCTGGCTTATTCTTAGAACCTTCCTTAAACAGCAGAATAACATTAGCTATCTTCCAATCCTCCGATACCTGACCCATGGCTATGTATGTTTTAAATATCTCTGCTTGGGCCCAGGCAACTTTTGCACTAGCCTCCCACAGGGTCTGAGGGAACACTTTGTCAGGCCTTGGGGATTTGTCCACCCTAATTTGCCTCAAAACAGCAAACACCTCCTCCTCTGTAATCTGTATAGGGTACGTGATCTTGCTGCTGCATTGCCTCACTTCTGTAGACTGTGTCTGTCTCCCGAGTAAATCAGATGGAAAAAAAATGATTTAAGATCTTCTGCCATCTCTTTTGGCTCCATGCATAGATTACCATTCTGATCTTTCAGAGGATCAGTTTTGCCCCTCCCAATTCTTTTTCTCTTAATATATCTGTAGAAGCCCTGAGGATTCACCTTCACCTTGTCTGCTAGAGCAACCTCAGGTCTTCTTTTAGCCCTTCTGATTTCCTTCTTAAGTGGTCTCTTGCATTTCTTGTACTCTTCAATTACCTTATTTGTTCCTATCTGCCTATACCTGCTATACACCTTTTTCTTTAACTAGTGTCTCAATATCTCTCAAATACCAATATCCCTAACCCTGCTATCCTTGACTTTTATTCTCACAGGAACATACAAACTCTGTGCTCTCAAAATTTCACTTTTGAAGGCCTTTCCTCTTACCAAGTACCTTTGCCAGAAAACAACCTGTCCCACTCCACACTTGCCAGATCCTTTCTAATACCAATAGAATTGGCCCTTCTCCAATTTAGAATCTCAACCCATGGACCAGATCTATCTTTTTGCACATTTACTTTGAAACTAGTGGTATTATAATAACTAGATGCAAAATGGTTCCCTACACAATCTTCTGTCACTGTCTCACTGCTTCATCTAGCATCGCACACTGTCTCGTTAGAACTTCTGTATACTGATTAAGGAATCTTTCCTGAACACACTTGACAAACTTTTCTCATCTAGCCCTACAGTATGGGAGCCCCAGTCAATACATGGAAAGTTAATATCACCTACTATCACAGCCTTCTGTTTCTTGCAACAGTCTGTGATCTCTCTTCTTATTTGCTCTTCAAAATCTCGTGGTCTGTTGGGTAATCTGTAATACGATCCCAATGTCCTGGTCTTACCTTTCTTATTCTTCAGTTCTACCCATGAAGTCTTATTAAATGAGCTCTCAAGCCTGTTCTGTCTGAGCACTGTCTCATTTTCCCTGACTAGTAAGCCGCCCCTCCTCCTTTAATCCCTCCCGCTCTACACGTCTAAAACAACAGAACCACAGAACATTGAGCTGCCAGTTCTGCACCATGCCCGCCCCCGCTCCCCTGCGACCGAGTCTTACTAATGGCTACAATGTCATAATTCCAAGTGCTGATCCATGCCCTAACCTTATCGGCCTTTCCTACAATACTACTTGCATTGAATTAGACGTAGTTCAGAACATTAGTCTTACCATGATCAACCTTCTCATTTCTTATCTTGTATGTACATAAGCTTTAACAATATCTTTCTCCACAACCACTCATTCTCTCTTCTGGTGCTGTAGTTCACATCCCCTTTCAATTCTAGTTGAAGCCCCACCCCCGTGCAGCACCGGCAAACCTTCCCACTAGAATATTAGTCCCCCTCCAGTTCAGGTGCAAACTGTCCATTTCTTACAGGCCCATCTTCCCTAGGAGAGAGTCAAATGATCCAAAAATCTGGAACCCCTCTTCCTGCACCATCTTCTTCGCCATGTGTTCAACTGTATGATCTTCTTATTTTTGGCCTGATTAGCACATGTCATGGGTAGCAATCCTGAGATCACAGCCCTAGAGGTCCTGTCCTTTAATTTAGCACCTAACTCCCTGAACTCACTTTGCAGTACCTTGTTACCCCCTCCTACCCATGTCATTGGTGCCGACATGGATCATAAGCCCTGGCTGCTCACTCTCCCACTTATGAATGCTGAGGACTTGATCTGAGACGTCCCTGACCCTGGCACCCTGAAGGCAACATACCATCTGGGAGTCTTTTTCTTGTCCACAAAACTTCCTTTCTGTTCCCCGAACCAATGAATCTCCTATCACTATAGTTTGCCACTTCTCCCCCTTCCCTTCTGAGCATCAGTGCCAGAGTCCTGACTGCTGTTGCTTTCCTCTGCTAGGTCTCCCCCAACAGTATCCAAAGTGGTATACCTGTTGTTGAAGGGAATTGCTATAGGGCTGCCTGTCTCCTTTGCCCCTCCTGATGGACACTCAGTTACCTGTGTCCTGCACCTTTGGTGTAACTACCTGTATGTCCTGACTATCAAACACTTAGCCTACCGAATGACCGATTCATCCAGTTCCACCTCCAGCTTCCACCCATGGGCTCTCATTGTGCGAAGCAGCCCCGTGTAGCACTTTGTCAAAGGGTTTCTGAAAATCCAAATAAGCGACATCCACTGATTCTCCTTTGTCTTTTCTGCTTGTTATTTCTTCAAAGAATTCCAACAGATTTGACAGGCAAGATCATTCCTTCAGGAAACCATGCTGATTTGGCCCAATTTATCATGTGCCTCCAAGTGCCCCAAAACCACATCCTTAACAATCGACTCCAATATCTTCCCAACCACTGAGGTCAGGCTAACTTGCCTATAATTTCCTTTCTTGTGCCTCCCTCCATTCTTGAAGAGTGGCATTTGCAATATTCCAGTCCTCCAGAAGTATTCCAGAGTTCTAGTGATTCTTGAAAAATCATGATTAATGCCTGTACAATTTCTTCAGCTACCTCTTTGAGAACCCTCAGATATATACCCTCAAGTATATAAAGAGTAAAAGACAGGTGAGAGTAGATATAGGACCGATAGAAAATGATACTGGAGAAATTGTAATGGGAGATGAGGAGATGGCAGAGGAACTGAACAAGTATTTTGCATCAGTCTTCACTGAGGAAGACAGCAGGATACCGGACACTCAAGGGTGGCAGGGAAGAGAAGTGTGCGCAGTCACAATTACGACAGAGAAAGTACTCAGGAAGCTGAATAGGCTAAAGGTCGATAAATCTCCTGGACCAGATGGAATGCACCCTCGTGTTCTGAAGGAAGTAGCTGTGGAGATTGCGGAGGCATTAGCGATGATCTTTCAAAAGTCGATAGATTCTGGCATGGTTCCGGAAGACTGGAAGATTGCAAATGTCACTCCGCTATTTAAGAAGGGGGCAAGGAAGCAAAAAGGAAATTATAGACCTGTTAGCTTGACGTCGGTGGTTGGGAAGTTGTTGGAGTCGATTGTCAAGGATGAGGTTACAGAGTACCTGGAGGCATATGACAAGATAGGCAGAACTCAGCATGGATTCCTTAAAGGAAAATCCTGCCTGACAAACCTATTACAATTTTTTGAGGAAATTACCAGTAGGCTAGACAAGGGAGATGCAGTGGATGTTGTATATTTGGATTTTCAGAAGGCGTTTGACAAGGTGCCACACATGAGGCTACTTAACAAGATAAGAGCCCATGGCTGATTGGCAGGAAACAGAGAGTGGGAATAAAGGGATCCTATTCTGGTTGGCTGCCGGTTACCAGTGGTGTTCCACAGGGATCAGTGTTGGGGCCGCTTCTTTTTACATTGTACATCAATGATCTGGATTATGGAATAGATGGTTTTGTGGCTAAGTTTGCTGACGATACGAAGATAGGTGGAGGGGCCGGTAGTGCTGAGGAAACGGAGAGTCTGCAGAGAGACTTGGATAAATTGGAAGAATGGGCAGAGAAGTGGCAAATGAAGTACAATGTTGGAAAGTGTATGGTTATGCACTTTGGCAGAAAAAATAAACGGGCAGACTATTATTTAAATGGGGAAAGAATTCAAAGTTCTGAGATGCAACGGGACTTGGGAGTCCTCGTACAGGATTCCCTTAAAGTTAACCTCCAGGTTGAGTCGGTAGTGAAGAAGGCGAATGCAATGTTGGCATTCATTTCTAGAGGAATAGAGTATAGGAGCAAGGATGTGATGTTGAGGCTCTAAAAGGCGCTGGTGAGACCTCACTTGGAGTACTGTGGGCAGTTTTGGTCTCCTTATTTAAGAAAGGATGTGCTGACGTTGGAGAGGGTACAGAGAAGATTCACGAGAATGATTCCGGGAATGAGAGGGTTAACATATGAGGAACGTTTGTCCGCTTTTGGACTGTATTCCTTGGAGTTTAGAAGAATGAGGGGAGACCTCATAGAAACATTTCGAATGTTAAAAGGCATGGACAGAGTGGATGTGGCAAAGTTGTTTCCCATGATGGGGGAGTCTAGTATGAGAGGGCATGACTTCAGGATTGAAGGGCGCCCTTTCAGAACAGAAATGCGAAGAAATTTTTTTAGTCAGAGGGTGGTGAATCTATGGAATTTGTTGCCACAGGCAGCAGTGGAGGCCAAGTCATTGGGTGTATTTAAGGCAGAGATTGATAGGTATCTGAGTAGCCAGGGCATCAAAGGTTATGGTGAGAAGGCGGGGCAGTGGGACTAAATAGGATAAAATGGATCAGCTCATGATAAAATGGTGGAACAGACTCGATGGGCCGAATGGCCTGCTTCTGCTCCTTTGTCTTATGGTCTTATGAGCCAATCTGGTCCAGGGGACTTATCTACCTTCAGACCTTTCAATTTCCCAAGCACCTTCTCCCTTGTAATAGCAACTTCACTCACTTCTGCCCCCGACAGTCTCGAACTTCAGACATGCTACTGGTGCCTTCCACAATGAAGACTGATGAAAAATACTTATTCAGGTCGTCCTCAATTTCCTTGACCCCATTACTACCTCTCCAGCATCATTGTCCACTAATCCAATACCTACTGTCACCTCTCTATTACTCTTCATATATCTGAAAAAAAACTTTTGCTATCCTCTTTGATATTATTGGCTAGCTTATCTTCATATTTAATCTTTTTGCTCCTTACCTTCATATTTAATCTTTTTGCCATCTGTTGGTTTTTAAAAGCTTCCTAATCATCCAAGTGCCCACTAATTTCTGCTCTGTTGTATGCCCCCTCTTTTGTGACTTCTCTAATCCGCCACAGTTGTTCATCCGATCTTTAGAATACTTATTTGGGATATCTATCCTGTGCCTTCCAAATTGCTCCCATAAACTCTAGCCATTGCTGTTCTGTCATCCTTGCTAGTGTCCCCATCCATTCAACTTTAGTCATTTCCTCTATCATACCTCTTTAATTCCCTTTACTCCACTGTAATACTGATACATTTGACTTTAGCTTCTCCCTCTCAAACTGCAGGGTGAATTCTATCCTTTATCTTAAACTCCCTAATCAAATACAGTTCATTACACAACACCCGATCCAGAATAGCTGATCCCATTACTAGGTTCCCCCATCCCCCTGCCAGATCAGTTTAAACCTTTTCCAACAGATTCAGCAAACCTGCCCACAAGGATAATTGGACCCCTCTGGTTCAGGTGTAACCCAAACTTTTTGTACAGGTCATACCTTCCCCAGAAGAAATCCCAATGATCCAGAAAACCGAAATCCCTCCCTCTACACTAGTTCCTCTGCCATGCATTCATTTGAAAATCATCCTATTCTTGCCCTCACTTGTGCATGGCACAGACAGCAGTTCAGAAGTTACTAGCCTGAAGGTCCTGCTTTTCAGCTTTCTACTGAGCTTCCTAAATCCTCTCTTCAGGACCTCCTCTCTGTTTTTACCTATGTCATTGGTGCCAATGTGTACCATGACTTCTGGCTGCTCACCCTCCCCCTTTAGAATGCTATGGAACCGATCCGAGACACCCCTGACCCTGGCACCTGGGAGGCAACTTGCCATCCAGGTGTCTCTATCACATCCATAGAATCCTGTATCTGCTCCACTAACTATGGAATCCCCTATCACTATTGCAGTCTGCTTTTCCCCCCTTCCCTTCTGATCCTCAGTGCCAGGGACCTCATTGCTACGGCTTCACCCTGGTAGGTTGTTCACTCTCCTCTCCCCCACAAAAAAAAAAGTGTCCAAAGCGGTGTATTTATTATTGAGGGGAACAGCTACAGGGTACTCCGCACTGGTTGCCCATTTCCCTTCCTTCTGACAGTCACCCAGTTACCTGCCTCCTGCAACTTAGGGGTGACTGATTACCTCCCTGTAGCTCCTGTCTATCACTCACTCAGTTTCCCGTATGAGCCAAATGTCATCAAGCTGCAGCTCCAGTTCTTTAACACATTCTCTATGGAGCTGTAGCTCAGTGCACCTGATGCAGATGCAGTTATCGGGAGGCTGGAGGTCTCCCAGGATTCACATATCTAACACAAAGAACACAACACTACCCCTGGAGCACATCCTCATTGCTCTAACTATGCACTAACAGATGAAGAATGAAGTTCGAAGAATGAAGAAGAAGAAACCTACCTACTTACTTGCTCAAGTCTGTTTTCGCCAAAGCCTCCCCAACACTCACATAATGGCCGGTCTGGTTGTCCCTGCTTTATTTTTGTTTGCCTTTGTTTATGAATTGTGACTCAATTGGACCACCAGAAAAACAAAAGCCCGCAAGCATTTCAACCTAACTTCTTTTTATTGGACCTTGCCAAATGCCTTATTATGCACAATCCAATGTCCCCTCAGAAACTATGGAGTGCAAAATGTGCTGACAGCTCCCGCTCGCCTCTTAAATGCTCTCTCCCTGTACGCAATCCAATGTCTCCTCAAGAACTATAGAGCGCAAAATACGCAGACTGCCTCGCTCGCTTCTTTTAAACTCTCTCTTCCTCTATGCAATCCAGTGTCTCCATTGGTGCGCAAATGTGCCAGCTGCCCCTACTCGCTTTTTTCAACATTGGAGGGGCCCGGGCCTTTAGAGCAAGGAACGTGCCAATGTTTGACCGGTTTAAGTGCCGGCACAGATTGGAAAGTTTGGGTATGGACCGAATCGAGATGCCTGGGCACGGGCCTGAGAGTATATCAAAGTGGCAGGAGCTGGGTCCGAGAGCGAGGTATAAACTGATGTCTGACTGATTTAAGCGGCAGGCCAGATTAAAAAGTTCAAGGAGTGGAGGCTGAAGGTGAAGGGTGGGCCGGTGTTCAGCTTGCTGCTCAGCGAGGTTTACTCATCTCTGCGCTAAACTGAACCTGTGGCTTGCAACTAACGGGCTCCTGGAGCAGCTGCAGTGATGACTGCCTTTCTGGCTGTGAACTCACTTTTCTGAACTTCAGTTCTGAATGTTATTTGCTTACTTTTTGTTGTTTGCATGATTTGTTCTTTTTGTTTGCTCATTGCATGTTTGACGGTCATTTTTTAATGGGTTCTATATGGTTTCTTTGTTTTGTGGCTGTAAGGAGATGAATCTCAAGGTTGTAGATAGTATACTTACATACTTTGATAGTAAATGTACTTTGATCTTTGAAACTGTCTCTCCCACTATGCAATCCAATCTCTCCTCAGGAACCATGGAGCGCAAAATGTGCCGACTGCCCCTGCTCGCTTCATTTAAACACTCCCTCCTTCTACACAATCCAATGTCTCCTTGGGAACCGTGGTGCGCAAAATGTGCCGACTGCCCCTACTCGTTTCTTTTAAACACTCCCTCCCTCTACGCAATCCAATGTCTCTTCAGGAACCGTGGTGCGCAAAATGTGCCGACTGGCCCTGCTCGCTGCTTTTAAACACTCCCTCCTTCTACGCAATCCAATGCCTCCTCGGGAACCGTGGTGCACAAAATGTGCCGACTGGCCCTGCTCGCTTCTTTTAAACACTTCCTCCCTCTACGCAATCCAATGTCTCCTCGGGAACCGAGCTGCGCAAAATGTGCCGACTGAGCCTGTTTGCTTCATTTAAACACTCTCTCTCTCTACGCAATCCAATGTCTCGTCTGGAACTGTGGCATGCAAAATGTGCTGACTGCTCCTGCTTGCTTCCTTGAATACTCCTCCCTCCCTCCCCACTTTGTTTTTTTCCTTTAATTTCATATATCTTTAACTATTTTTACTTACCCACTAATGGTGGGTTAGTTCCTTGCATTTTTTCTTTATCATTGGAACGCAAGTTCTCTGGGTTCCAAGAGACATAGGTGATTCACCGCCATCTTCTCAAAGAAACATAAGAATTGGAAATAAGTTCTGGCTCTAGCTTTGATATTCATTCAGCAAGAATTAATTTTAAAAAATGTGAGGGTTGTCTGCTTCTATAAACAGATGTACCATTTTGACTATTAAACCTAACTGGATCATAGCTTGCTCCATTTTCGTACCTAAACTGTGTTCTTGTATCACAGAAGTTTTGAGCGGTGCCCACAGTGGCAATGGAACAAAATAAAGGTACGAAATCCACATGGGGATTTGAATAAGAAAATGAGCATTTTAATTTCAGCATGTTTTTGGTTCAGTAGTATTTTAGATAAATGGAAAATGTGATGTGAAGGATGAAAAATAAGAGAGCATTGGAAAAGGGTGGAGGTTTTAGCCACATCAAGGTCATTGGGTTCGCGTTACGATGACTGTGATGAAGAGGATATGGCTTGCCAGCTAAATTCTGGGTCAGACTGGATTACGTGAGCAATTGTTTATTCTTGGGCGGGAGAGGAATGGAATCCATAGCCAAGGTTGGAATTTTTGGGAGGACAGGATACAATAAGTTAATGCTTCTCTGAAACACAAGAAATTCTGCAGATGCTGGAAATCCAGAGCAACACACACAAAATGCTGGAGGAACTCAGCAGGTCAGGCAGCAACTATGGAAAGGAATAAACAGTCAACATTTTGGGCCGAGACCTTTCATCAGGACTGGAAAGGAAGGGGGAAGAAACCAGAATCCCTCTTTTTTCCCCATTCTCCTCCAGTCCTAATAAAGGGTCTCAGCCTGAAATGTCGACTCTTTAATCCTCTGTGTGAATGCTGCCTGGCCTGCTGTGTTCCTCCAGCATTTTGTGTGTGTTGCTCTTCATGCTTCATTGTTTACTTCGGAGTCAGTTCAAAATCTGCTTATTGTCTTATGCACAAGTACACAGGTGCACCGGTGCAGTAACATCACAGTCACATCATAATAGAGTTACAACATTCTCAGGAAGAACATAATTTACCAAAATTACATAAGAATTTGCAGAATTATAGCAGAAAACTACTGCAGTCATTAATATTGCTATACTGAAGTTGTGATTAGGGTTCTGGAAGTTGGTTCAAGAACTCAGTGGTTGAAGGGAAATAACTGTTCTGGAACCTGATGGTGTGGGACTTCAGGCTTCTGTACCTTCTGCTTGATGGTAGCTGCAAGAGAGGGAATGGTGGAGATCTTTGGTAGATGTTGCCTTCTTGAGGCACCACCTGATGTAGATACTACCAATGGAGGGGGACGGATGTACCCATGAAGTATTGGGCTGAGTTCATTATTCTCACAACATTTTATATTCCAATGCATTCAAATTGCACCAAGCCATGATGCAGCCAGTCAGGATACTTACAACAGTACAACTGTCGAAGCTTGTCACTCTGATCATGCTAAGCCTCCTTAATCTTCAAAGAAAGTAAAGACCCTTGTATGCCTTTCTTGTAATTGCATCTATGTGCTAAGGCCAGTATAGGTTATCTGATATGTTAAATCCCAGGAGTTTAAAGCTACTGATCCTCTCTGCTGCCAGTCACCCAATGTGGATGGGCACGTATGCCCTTCTTCCCCTTCCTGAAGTCAATAATCAATACTTTAGTTTTCCAACTTTGGTGTCCAGATCTTGACTATTGCTGTGCACTTCTTGATGTCTGCCTGAGATGAGATGCAGACTGTAGTCAGGATGATGGTGGAGAACTCTCTTGGTAGGTAGAATAGTCAGCACTTCACTGTCAGATGTTCCAGTTTGGGGGAGCAGGACTAGGGACTGAACCATCACATCTATACATCACAGCATTCAGCTAAGAAGCAATGTAATGGATCAGAGACAGACGACTATGCAAGAAGGTTTGTGCTGAAGTCAAACTGGGGTTCATCAATACGTGTGAAATTTGAGAATGGCCTGTCACTTACTGTTTAATGGGAACGAGTTTGGCTTGCTTTTATACTGTGGAATCACTTCTTGGATCCTGGTGCAGGATCTGAGAACTTGTAGATTTTACTAAAATGCTGTGGGAAAGAAAGCCAAGTTAATCCTTAGAGTTTATAAATAATTTAATTGTTTAGATCTTAAGTGTACTGGGCTGTTTTTTTTTAAAAATAACTTTTCTTACTTTGTGTCAATTATGTTAAATGCCTGTAATTGTCACATCAATTCAGTGACAACCAGCTTTGATTGGCCAAACAGAAATATTTGTCAGACATTGTAGTTGGGGTCTGTGACTTTACCAGCTGTCAAAGTTTTCAGAGACATTTTTGGGGGTGGAATTTCTTGTACTGCACTGCTGGAGATCAGGACACAAGATGAACCACATCTGGATGGGTTTAGCCTGGGAGAAAGGGAGATGGTGAAGGCAATTGTATACAGTGGGGCTGTGCCAGCAAGATCCGCACCATTGTATTTTAAACAGTATGACTGAAGGACATTGTATGGACAAGGAAGGAGGGTGTCAGGAGTTGTTTCTTGAACTGCAGAGGTAAAGATCCATGATGGAAAAGAACAGTAATAGGGCAATGTTATTTATTTACTGCAAGATGGTTCAGAATTAAACCAGTTGAGGGCAGCCTGATCCTTCTGGAGAATGAAGCTGGTGTTACAGAAAACTACTCTGGTCAACAGTATGAAAGGCTTCGGACAGACTGAGAAAATGGAGGATGGATAGTTTTGACTGGTTACAGTTATAGAGTAAGTCTATTGTGACTTTAAGAGGATAGTTTCAATGCTGCTGGGGAAGAGTGCAGAACCATGATTAAATGATTTTAAACATATTTCAAGAAGACGACATTTCCAAGTCATTCATTTGTGAAGCTTCCTGAGGCTGTGAAAGGAGTGACTGTAATTAGAAGTTGCTTCCATTTCAGTTGATGAGGGAAAGCCAGTAAGGTACCACATAAGGCTGGTGATGGGAAAGCATTGGATCTTGTGTCTGCAGATTTTCAGAATGCTTCTGACAAATATCCATAACGTTCTGGGCAAAAAGAAGAAGGGGATTGTGATTAAGAATTTTTTTTATAGTTAGTAGTTCAGATCTGGAAGTTGCTGTTTGTAGTAAGGGTTCCCACCCTGGGGTCTGTGGACCCCTTGCTTAATGGTATTGGTCCATGGCATAAAAAAGGTTGGGAACCCTGGGTTTAGGGGCAAGACACTGACAAGGGGAGGGGATGAAAAGAGTTTCAATCAGTGCCTTCAAAGTGGAGCTGGATAGTCATGTCCAAAAGAATAACTAGCAGGGCTGTAGGGAAAGAGCATGAGATCTCTATGGGGAACCATAATAGTTGATATCCCAGAGTGCAATGGGACAAATTTATGATTCAAATTGTGTAATTCTATAATTTTACCTGACACTAGTCTTGGCAATTAGATCATTATTGATCATTTCTAATATTTGTTAGAAAATGGTACCATGGTAGCTTGTTACTTGTTTAGTACGTCTTCCCTTTGTCTTTTTTCCATCCTCTCCAAATATTATCATCATCACCTTCAAGGTGATTCACTGTTTCCCACTCTTGGACAAATCAATACTGCCCAATATTGACTGTAGCTTAATTGACAAAACAATGGAAAGCTATATGCTTCACACATTGATTTATTTTTGCCATCAAATGCATCTCCTGATTTTAGGGTGATAGGAGAGAAAAGGAGTAGGATTGAACTGAAAAGATTTCGACCTAACACATACCACGTGTGTGTCAACTGATTCAGCACAATCCGAACAGGTTGTAAGTATCAATATCAGTGCTGAATGGTTTTTAGTTCATCTTGTGAATGGTGGAACCTAGTCATTTTTGCACTGAGGATGAAGTCTTATCTTTCTCACATTGCTAAGTTTGTCCTTTCCCATTTGTTTTGACTGTGTATTAAATGTGTTGATTTACTGGCACTCCAGCAGCAGTTTGCTCCTTGGATGAAATGATGCATGTGGAGAAACTATCTGCTTGTGGGTGAGTCCTGAACAAGGGTCTGTAACTACAAAAAACCATTAACCTACTAAAGCTAGTAAAAGGTTTACAGGGAACATACTTACACAGCATGATGTGAATGTAGACCTGGCAGTCATTAAAGCTGTGAGAGTCACTATATTATAAATGAGAGAGAAAGGAAACTAACATAAAGCATTCAAGATTCTTGAACAGTATAACTAGATTAAGATCATTGTTGCAGGATGTATTAGATCAGGTGATTACAAGTTTGGATATTGAACACATTGTAAGAAATGTCTTAAAAGAGAAGAGAGCTTAGAGAGGCAGCAGGGTTCACAGGAGGGTAACTCTGGAGCTTAATGCCCAGGCAGCTAAAGCTAAAGTTGTCACATATGGAGTGAGGTTGGTGAAATCTAAAGTTCTCGGTTGCCTGAGCAACCCCCTTGTTTGATTTCTGTTGAGTAAAGTGAAAGTAATTTTCATCAAATGTGGTTTCTGGATGTTTCCTGCTAAGTAGAATTTTAATTTTAGTGATGTAGTAGCCAATCTTTGTAGTTGATATTGTCCAGTCAAAGCTGTTTCAGAATAAGATATCTTTGTTACCACAATTCATCTCATAAACCTAAGAGCAAATTCCAGTTTGTCTCATAATGAGTGTAGCAGTAGTTTGAAGTGCAACCTGCTCTTAATTAGCTCCTCATTGGTTACATGCTGTGCACTTGGAGTGAGGACACTTGCAATTTATGCTAGCCTTTGCTGCTAGAACTCGTATCATTAGTCCTGGAAAGTTAGCAAACTGGTTTTGTGATCATGGAAAAGAAGCACAAGATTCAGAGTGCAAGTGATCTCTGCTTGTGCTGCAATCTGCTTTAAGTTCTAATGTATCTGTGCCCTTTGTTCATGTTCTGCCAATTTTGAATGTATTAATTGTTTCCATGTTTTCCTTATCATTACAGAAAGGGCAAAAGCCAATAGCTTCCCATGTCACCATCAGAATTTGCTAAGGCTATACAACTGTCATTCAAAAACAGAAGTGTCTTCATTATTTTGCCCATTCTCTGAAGCTCTTTAATAGATCCTTCATATGTCCATCATCCCACCTCGATCTTTTTGTTCCCCTCAGAAGTACAAGCAGTGGTCACTCTGTCCTTTGTCCTGGCAACACCACAATGAAGGGATCTCGGCCCTAAACATTGACTGTTCATTTCCCTCCGTAGATGGTGTGCTCTAGCACTTTGTTTGTGTTGCTCGAGATTTCCAGCCACTGCAGAGACTCTTGTGTTTGTCCTTTGTCCTAGAGTGGAAAAGAGTGATAGAGCTAGAGGGGAAGAAAAAACTGATCAAGTGGGGGAGTAATTGTGGAGCTTGTAATGTAGGGGCCAGTAGGAGGGAGGTCTCCAATTCTCTCTCAGGTCCATTTAAATGTTGGGTCCCACATTGAATCAGGGATTGGTATAAACCTGATCTCTGTGCCAACTATTGCCTTACTAGGCATGATGTATATGATCGATGACTTATATTGTGATGTAGTCTCTGGGCTGGAAAAATCAGGGGCAAGTAAAATATAAACTGATGTTATTGAAAATCTAAAACAAATTGGTGTATAATATGGCAGGGAAGTCAAAATCTGGGTGAAGAACAGACAAATTGATTGCTCAAGTGTGCATAGTCCACAAGAGAGTAAGAGTGTAGATTGGGAAGAAGTAAAGGCAGGGAAGTGGAACTGATGTTGCAGAGTAATCCTGGTCTACTATAGTGTGTTCGACAGAGGATAACTGGAGCACCCAAACACGACCACTCAATATGAAGTGAATGGATGGTCAGCATTCAGATTATAGGCATTGATGCAATATTAAAGGTCAATATCTGATGCCCTTTTGTGTAGCTCCAATCCCTAGTAGGATAGAGGAATTAGAAACTGAATGATCACCAGAAAGTATCTTGCAGATTGCTACTAAAATCCAGGTACTGAAGAGCAGGGCATGGACATAGTAAAGGGCAAGAAATTAAAGTGGCTGCTCTCACATTACAATTTGCTTCAAAGTTTTTTAATAAACTTTTTTTCCCCTGACTTTAATTCAACATTGCCCGAGGCTATGATTTAATAAGTGTCATTTCTGTGATCGACAGGAGTACTTCATCCATGAACAATTAGCACAGTGCTGCAGAGATCAAGGAAACAAATGCACATGCGAAAGTTATTCAGAAGGGCAGGAGCCATGGCATGCAGGGAAACTTGGCTGTGTAGATTCATAATTTTCTTGCCCACTGAAGTCTTAAGGGTGGTAGTAGATGGATCAAATTCTGTCTGGAAGTCCGTGACTAGTGGTATTCCAAGGGATCTGTTTTGGGATGCTTGCTTTTTGTGATTTTTAATAAATTACTTGGATGAGCAAGTGGAAAGGGGCGTTAGTAAGTTTGTTGGTTACATGAAGGTTGGTGGTGCTGTGGATAGTGCAGAATGTTGTTGTAGGTTACACTGGGACATCAATACCATGGAGAGCTGGGCTGAGAAGTGACAAGTGGAGTTCAACCTAGGAAAGTATGAAGTGATTTACTTTCGAGGTCAAACTTGAAGGCAGAATATGGGTTAATGGGAGGATTTTCAACAGGGTGGAAGAACAGAGGGATCTTGGCATTCATGTCCTTAGATCCCTCAAAGTTGCAGTGCAAGTTGAGAGTGATAAGGTGTATTGTGTGTTAGCCTTCGTAGTCAGGGGATTGGGTTCAAGAGCTGCGAGGTAATGTTACAGCTTTATGAAACTTTGGTTAGACCACACTTGGAATATTCTGTTCAGTACTGGTCACCTCATTATAGAAGAATGTATGAAGCTTTAGAGAAGGAACAGAGGAGATTTACCAGCATATGGATTAAGAAGTATGTCTGTTGAGGATAAGTTGAATGAGCTAGGCTTTTCTCTTTGCAGAGAAGGAGGATGAGAGGTGACTTGATAGGGGTGTACAAAATGATAAGAGACATTGATTGAGTGATTTCCCAGAGTGGAATTGGATAATATAAGGGACATAACTTTACGGTATAGAACATAGAATAGTACAGCACAGTACAGGCCCCTTGGCCCACAATGTTGTGCCCACCCTTAAACCCTGCCTCCCATATAAGCCCCCACCTTAAATTCCTCCATATACCTGTCTAGTAGTCTTTCAAATCTCACTAGTGTATCTGCCTCTACCACTGACTCAGGCAGTGCATTCCACGCACCAACCGCTCTCTGAGTGAAAAACCTTCCTCTAATATCCCCCTTGAACTTCCCACCCCTTACTTTAAAGCCATGTCCTCTTGTATTGAGTAGTGGTGCCCTGGGGAAGAGGTGCTGGCTGTCCACTCTATCTATTCCTCTTAATATCTTGTATACCTCTATCATGTCTCCTCTTATCCTCCTTCTCTCCAGAGAGTAGACCCCTAGCTCCCTAATCTCTGATCATAATGCATTCATTTTGGGAAGGAAGAATAGGAGGGATGTCAGGGACATTTTTTTTTTTTACAGAGGGAGTGTTGAGTGCTTAGAACACAGTGCCAGGGCAGACACATTAGGGACATGTAAGAAACTCTGAGATAGACACGTGGATGGTAGAAAAATGGAAGGCTATGTGGGACGGGTAAGATTAATCTTAGAGTAGGTTAAAAGGTCGGCATTACATCGTGGGCCAAAGGGTTGGGATTGTTCTATGCTCTATGACTCAGAATACATGTGTTGGTTTTAAATGGTCCACTTGATTGGCACCCTATCCACTATCCTTAATATTCCTTCTCTCCACCACCCGTGGCAAGGCTTCAGAATGTGCAATGTACAGAGTACCTTGTAGTTACTTGCCTAGGCTTCTCCACTGTAAAGAAGGAAAACTAAAACAGCATTACTTATAGGTTCTCCTTCACATCGCACATCTTCCTGACATTCCAAGGTTCTTTATTGAAGTATAGTTGCTCTTGTGCTGTTGTGAAATGCTGTAATCTATTTGCATCTAGCAAGGTTCTACAAACAACTGTGATGTAATAAAAAAAGGTAGTTTTGCTGGAAATTGCTCCATGCTGTCTTTTGGTATCAAGAATGTTGTGAGTTGCCACTTGCCTGTGATGGCTCAACTTCAGCTCTGAGATTTTCAGCACATAGCTCAGTAGATGTGATCTTTACAGCCTGTTCTTAAAAGGGCATACATTAATGCAAACAAAAGTCTTCTGCCTGCAAGTTACCACTGAATGAAAGGATTTTGCAGAGGGTTAGGACTCCTAAGGTATTATAGAACAGTGCCCACAGGGGTATTCTTTGAACAAGGAGTTTGAGAGGCAAGCTTTCCCACACAGAAGTGGTGGGTATATAGAACAAGCTGCCAGAGAAAGATGTAAAGGTGAGTTCAATGACAATGTTTAAAAAATATTTGGATAGGTACATGTGTACAAAAGGTTTAGAAGGATAAGGGCCCAAGTTCAGGCAAGCGGGACTAGCTTGTATAGACAATTGGGCCAGCATGGGCATGTTTGGCAAAAAGGCCTGTTTTCATACTGTATAAATCTGAATCACTTGGTGCTGTCCATGTGGACTTCACACATTTTCCCTGTGCTTCCTTTGAGTTTTCTCTTGGTGCTCCAGTTTCTTCCCACACCTCAAAGTTGTGCAGGCTGGTAGGTTTACTGGCTGCTCCAAGTTGTCTCTGGAGTGTAGGGAAGTGGTTGAATCTGGGGAGGGTGGAGGAGTGAAGGTGATGGGAATGTGGGAAGGATGGGTTAGTAAGGGAATGAGATCGCTCTGTGATCCATTGTAGACCTGATGGGCTAAATGTCTTCCTTCTATATCATAAGAAAATAAAGAAAAGTAGCCTTGCTTAATTGGTACTCCACCTATCACTCTAAATGTACAATTCCTCCAGAACTAGCACACAGGGGCTACTGCTGGTACTATCCATGGTTTTCTCCAGGTGCTCCCATTTCCTCCCACAGTCCAAGACATACTGATTGGTCGGTTAACTGGTCATTGTAAATTGTTCCATGATTAGGCTCGGGTTAAATTGGGGGTTGCTGGGCAGTGAGGCTCAATGGACCGAAAGGGCCCATTCCCTACTATATCTCTAAGAAGTAAAAATAAACCAGGCCCTTTGGGCAGCACTTCCCAAACCTGCTCCCTCTTACACCTAAAAAGACAAGGGAAACAAGTGCATGGGAGCACTTTCATAAATTGTTAGATGTTCTGATTTTATTGGTTTAAATCCTACATGTGCTTCACTAATAAAAACTTCCCTTGCTTGTTCTATCTTATAACACAAAACAATTCTGTAACTTAAGATTGTTTCCTCCATGCAGATCTTGATGCTCATCTACACTAATCCCCTCTGCCATAAATAAGTCCATATCCTTCTATGATTTTCCTATTGATGTGCCTGTCCAAAACTCTATTAAATGGAGTCATTGTATCTGACTCCACCACATTCCCTGGCAGTAAGTAACAGGTATCAGCCAATTTCTCTGTATTTAAAAAAAAAACTTCTTATTATTTCTTTTATAAAATGCCTTCCTCTCACCTTAAAGCTATGTC
The DNA here is from genome assembly GCF_030028105.1 of Mobula birostris. Taxonomy (NCBI): domain Eukaryota; kingdom Metazoa; phylum Chordata; class Chondrichthyes; order Myliobatiformes; family Myliobatidae; genus Mobula; species Mobula birostris. The sequence continues at coordinate 34,247,234 of NC_092389.1, read as the reverse complement.
CTCTTGTTTTTGATGCCCCTACCATATATAAAAAAGTTTCTATCTACTCTAACTGTGCCTCACATAATTTTACATACATCTGTCAGATCACCCCTTAACCTCCATCGACCCAAGGAAAGCAAACAAGCCTATCCAATATCTCCCTGTAACTAAAATCCTAGAATTCAGGCAACATTCTGTTAAATCCCTTCTGCACTCTCTCCTACCCAATTACATCCCTCTAGTGTGACAACTAGAACTGTACACAATACTCCAAGTGAGGTTGAACCAATGTTTTGTAAAATTGCACTGTAGCATCCCAACTTTGATGTCCTATACCTTAAGCTATGAAGGCAATGATGTTATATGCCACCTTTACCATTCTATCCACCTGCGTTGCCACCTTCAGGGAACTATAGACAAACTCCAAGACCCCTCTGTTCATCAGCATTCCTCTATGCCCTCCCATTTATTGTATATGTCTTGCCCTATTTGACTTCTGTATCATTGTACATCACTTTACAATGAGCAAACTGAGAGAAAAATGGAGGGCCCTGTCATTGCCAGCACATTTTGCTCTCTCAACTAAGTTATTAAGCTCAGTGCTGCACAGTTGCTGTATGAAACATCTGTGGTTTATTCTACAAGACAAAGAAAGCATTGACAGTAAGTTCATTGTTGTGAAGCATTTCAAGTTGTTCCTGAGAAAAGTTGTGTGAAAGCAGTGCATCAGCCCAACTTGTTTGGAAGTACCAGTTGCAATGGATGCACTGGATTGGTGTTACTGCAGTGAAATAATGGTTGTATTGGTCACTGCCCTACTTGTGACCAAGGTATTGATCATAACAAAATGAGCATTGTGCATTTCTGTGCTTAAGTGTTCTGTCTTGGCTGGTGTTGGGAGGCTGGTCACAAACCCAAGAGAGCCAATCGATAGTGTGAAGGACAGGCCAGCCTTGGAGTTTGCCTTAACTCACTGTTGGCAGCACATAGGAAAGAGAAGTAGAAGTTGGCTATACAATCAGGCAAGCCTTCCCTGGCATTATATATGATCTGGCTGATTGAATCTTGGCTTCAGCTGCACTTTGATGCCTGTTTTCCATAATCCTTAATGTCCTAATAGTACAAAAATCTGTCTATCTCAGCCTTGAATGCATTCTCAATGACTCTGCCTCCACAGTTCTATTGGGTAGAGAATTCTACAAATTCAAAGCCCTAAGAGATGCGTGTAGTTCCACCTTAAATTGGTGACATCTTGTTTTGAAGCTGTACTACTTAGCTCTGGATCCCCTTGATTGGGGAAAGATCCTCCTAGCTTTTCCCCGGTCAAGCCCTTTGAAAATCTGTTGTTTCAATAAATTCATTCTCCTTGGCTCCAGTGAAAGGCACTTCCTGTTAACCCATTCATCCTGGATCTGTTGCAGATATAACCCCATCAAACATTTGGAGAAATGTAGAACGAGATGTATGAAACAGTTCCCTGGAAATGTAGCGGTGTTTATTTGTATTGAAAGCAAGTGGCATACAAACCATTTACAAATGTGGAAAATAACATTGACCATAATGTTGCCTGGAACATCCAGATAGTTTTTGCAATGATTGTATGAGTTGGTAAATTTCCAGTTGAATTCTATTAATTTCTCTTAATGGATAAAAATGTTGGATAGTATTTCCATAAAGGGCACACCAAGGAGCAGAACTACCAGAATAGAAGCCAACAAATTTCTCGTTAAGGTGAAGTGATACTGATGCATTTGCAGAATTAGAAGTGACAGAAAAATACCTGTCTGAAAACACTTTGTACATGCACCAGCCCTAAAGTGTCTGAACTTATTTAGGAATGTTCCATGAAACTGTACCCAGTGACATTTAACAGCTTATGTTTTGGATGAGACAGAAAAGGAAATCGGTTGTCCGGTGGTGAAAGTAGTTCTGGCTATTTTTTTTGCTCTGTAAATATAAGGAGTATTTTCCTTCCCTGAGTTTGTGATGAGTTTTCTTTTCTCTTCAGTCCCCCAGGTACTCAAAAGCTGCACAGATTTTATTGAAAAATATGGAGTGGTGGATGGCATTTATCGACTTTCAGGAATTGCATCCAATATTCAGAAGCTACGGTAAGCTGCTGCATTGGAGTATTTGGCATGACAATTGATCTCAAATTACATATTTGCCCTTTATTGCAAGTGGGATAGAATACAACAATATGACCATTTTGTTTTAGCCAACAAAGACTTGAGAAAGAAAACACTGAATATTACATTCACAATTGGCTTCCTTGTTTAAGGTATTCCCACATGCTGTTTGATATGGAGTTCCAAGATTTAGACCCTGTGCAAATTGGGATGGTGTTCTCTTGTACCCACTGTCTTTAGTGGTCGTAAGTTACGTAGTGTAGGTGAATAACTGTAGTGTACTTTGTAGGTGGTACCCAGTGTGGCAGTGGTGAAGGGAATGAATGTTTAATGTAATTAATAGGGTACAATCAAATGTTTTCTTGGTCCCCGCAATTGTCAGTGTTTCTAAGTATCATGGGAGCTGCACTTATTCGGCCATGTGGAGAGAATTCCATCATGTTTCTGACATGTCTGGTAGATAACAAGAACAGAAGTAGTGGAAGAGCTCAGTCAATCAAGCAATATCTGTGGAAAGCCAAACTGTCAAAGTTTTTAGTCAGAGATTCTTCTTCAGACCTGAGAGGAAAGTGGAGGGTTTATAGTTTTCAAAGCAGAGCTGGGGATAGCAGTAAGGTGGAAGACAAAGGACCATATGGAGATCGGCTACCACGGATCAAGTGATAAAGAGCATGTATTGATGAATAGAGAGGATTTTGAAGAGATAACTCACACCCTATTTCTTTAAATTACCTCACTGTATTGTCTTAATTGACAATTATAAGAATTCCTAATTTATATCCTGCATTTCCTCTCTTAATTGGAGGCCACAGCAGGACCTTTCTGGGTACCCATATATCTTACAGCAGCCAGCTGCAAACCATATGAAATTGTACAAAGGACAGTGGGTCTATAAGAGCTAATGCATGTTAGATTCCCTGACTGTTCCACTTGACCTCTTCCCAGTACTCATGGAAAAAATGAGGAGGAGCCCGTTGTGGTCCCTAAAATGAGCTGTCCTTTTGATTCCAGGCAGATCAGACTGCCAGTATAACAGCATAATTTGTCAATAAATCACAATTTTGATCTTGTTACAATACAATTTAGTCACATTGTACTTAGTTTGGAACACTTAGCTTGAGATGGGATATGAAATGCATGGGCATAATGCAGGCTTTTGATCTGATAAGTGTTAGGACTTCTGTTTGAAGGCAAATTAGAGTCACAGAGGGATGCACATGTAAACAGGTTCTTCAGATCACCAAGTCCACCTTGATCATCAAGTACAGACTTTTGTACTAATCTCATTTTATTCATGTCACATTACCATAAACTCACTTCTAAACTCCTTAGATTCAGCTTCACATTAAGGGTCAATATACAGTGGCTAATTAACCTTGTGTATAAGATGATGAGGGGCATTGATCGTGTGGATAGTTAGAGGCTTTTTCTCAGGGCTGAAATGGCTAACACGAGAGGGCACAGTTTTAAGGTGCTGGGGAGTAGGTACAAAGGAGATGTCGGGGGTAAGTTTTTTACGCAGAGAGTGGTGAGTGCGTGGAATGGGCTGCTGGCGACGGTGGTGGAGGCGGATACAATAGGGCCTTTTAAGAGACTCCTGGATAAGTACATGAAGCTCAGAAAAATAGAGGACTATGGGTAACCCTAGGTAATTTCTAAAGTAAGGACATGTTTGGCACAGCATTGTGGGCTGAAGGGCCTATATTGTGCTGTAAGTTTTCTATGTTTCTTACTGGCTCACACATTTATGTTTGAGGTGTGGGAAGAAACTGGAACATCTGGAGAAAATTGACATGGTCACAGGAGGAATGTCCTGCTCAGTATCGAATCTGGAACTCCGAGGAAGGAGCTCTACTGTTGTGCTTTTGTGCAGGCCAAGTTAGAGAAAGTCTGAGAGAAATGATATAAGTAGCAGTCTTGATCTAATGAATAGATTCACTAGTTTGGTTCACAAGAATCTCAAGGAATGGCCTTGATGAAGTACAGCAAGGAAGTCCATAGGTCAGGGAGTTATACAGACTGTGACTGAAGGAGCTATAACTTGAAGAAAATTCATGATTGCCGATGTGATAGATAAATTTTTGAAGAAGTTCACCATAACATCATCTGAGGAGGTCATTTGTGATAGTTCTATTTACAAATACAATTAATTTTATACGTATCTTTGATTTACAAACCTGTCCTCACTGCAAAAGTCAATGCTTACCATTAGCAACATGTAGCTATTGAAATCTCAGATTGAATTTTATTGACAACTGTGCTCCTGTAAGAGAATAATTGGATTGAGCAGAATCACATGGGCCTATAAATGAATTTACCTGAGTACTTTGAAAATGTGACAAATCAATTATGTACTGAGAATCCAGTGGACATGGTGTAATTTGATTTCTAGAAGGCTTTCAAGAAAATTGAGCAAGGTTAGAGCACAAGGAATTACAGGTTTGTGTACTGGCATGGGTTCAAAATTGGTTATTGGACAGAAAGACAAGGATGGGAATAAATGGCCCTTGACAGGTTGGCAGAGTGTGACAAGGGATCGGTGCTTGCAGCCCAGCCACTTGATATTGTAATTCCATGATTCGGCGAAGGAGACATAATGTCATATTTCTAAGCTTGCTGACGATACTTAATAAGCAGGATTGCCAATACAAAGGCTGTAAAGAGACTTCAAGGATTAATGACAAGCTCGGAGAGCAGGCAAAGATGTGTCGGGTAGAATGCAGACTGGAAACTGTGAGGTCATCCACTTTGATGCATTTGAAGCTGAACTTTTATTAAATGGGACACGGTTGAGTAATTTTGATGTTTGAAAGGACCTTGGTGAACTTCATGTTGTTGAAGTCATCTTATGGTGCAGCAAGTGATTAGGAGGTCCAATGATATTTTAGCCTTTATAATGAGAGGCTTTGACTACATGAATAAGGAAGTTTTGCAATTATATAGTGGTATGCAAAGATTTAGGCACCTCTGGTCAAAATTTCTGTTACTGTGAATAGTTAAGTGAGTAGAAGATGAACTGATCTCCAAAAGTCATAAAGTTAAAGATGAAACATTCTTTTCAATATTTTAAATAAGATTAGTGTATTTTTTTTGTTTTGTACAATTTTAGAGGGGGGAAAAAAGGAAAGGAGCACCATGCAAAAGTTTGGGCACCCCAAGAGATTTGAGCTCTCAGATAACTTTTACCAAGGTCTCAGACCTTAATTAGCTTGTTAGGGCTATGACTTGTTCACAGTCATCATTAGGAAAGGCCAGGTGATGCAAATTTCAAAGCTTTATAATTACCCTGACTCCTCAAACCTTGTCCCAACAATTAGCAGCCATGGGCTCCTCTAAGCAGCTGCCTAGCACTCTGAAAATTAAAATAAATGATGCCCACAAAGCAGGAGAAGGTTATAAGAAGATAGCAAAGCTTTTTCAGGTAGCCGTTTCCTCAGTTCATAATGTAATTAAGAAATGGCAGTTAACAGGAACGGTGGAGATCAAGTTGAGGTCTGGAAGATCAAGAAAACTTTCTGAGAGAACTGCTCGTAGGATTGCTAGAAATCAAAACCCGTTTGACTGCAAAAGACCTTCAGGAAGATTTATCAGACTCTGGAGTGGTGGTGCACTGTTCTACTGTGCAGTGACACCTGCACAAATATGACCTTCATGGAAGAGTCATCAGAAAAAAACCTTTCCTGCATCCTCAACACAAAATTCAGCATCAGAAGTTTGCAAAGGAACATCTAAACAAGCCTGATGCATTTTGGAAACAAGTCCTGTGGACTGCTAAATTTAAAATAGAACTTTTTGGCCGCAATGAGCGTATGTTTGGAGAAAAAAGAGTGCAGAATTTCATGAAAAGAACACCTCTCCAACTGGTAAGCACGGGGGTGGATCGATCATGCTTTGGGCTTGTGTTGCAGCCAGTGGCACGGGGAACATTTCACTGGTAGAGGGAAGAACGAATTCAATTAAATACCAGCAAATTCTGGAAGCAAACATCACACCGTCTGTTAAAAAGCTGAAGATGAAAAGAGGATAGCTTCTACAACAGGATAATGATCCTAAACACGCCTCAAAATCCACAATGGATTACCTCAAGGGTGCTAGCTGAAGGTTTTGCCATAGGCCTCACAGTCCCCCGACCTAAACATCATCGAAAATCTGTGGATAGACCTCAAAAGAGCAGTGCATGCAAGACGGCCCAAGAATCTCACAGAACTAGAAGGCTTTTGCAAGGAGGAATGGGCGAAAATCCCCCAGACAAGAATTGAAAGACTTAGCTGGCTACAGAAAGCGTTTACAAGCTGTGATACTTGCCAAAGGGGGTGTTACTAAGTACTGACCGTGCAGGGTGTGCAAACTTTTGCTTCGGGCCCTTTTCCTTTTTTGTTATTTTAAAACTGTAAAAGATGGAAATAAAAAAGTAATCTTGCTTAAAATATTAAAGAAATGTGTCATCTTTAACTTTATGCCTTTTGGAAATCAGGTCATCTTTTGCTCGCTTAGCTATTCACAGTAACGGAAATTTTGGTCAGGAGTGCCCAAACTTTTGCATGCCACTGTACAGCGTGGAAAACAGGTTTCCCCCACCATCCGAAGGTAGAGCATTCCTATGAAACGGTTCGTAAGCCGGAATGTCGTAAAGCGAAGAAGCAATTACCATTTATTCATATGGGAAAAATTTGTGAGCGTTCGCAGACCCAAAAATAACCTACCAAATCATGCCAAATAACACATAAAACCTAAAATAACAGTAACATATAGTAAAAGCAGGAATGATATGATAAATACACAGCCTATATAAAGTACAAATACTTATCTACAATCATTGCCGCACTGTTCTCCGTAGCGGAAATCTCACGCAAGCACTCTCAGCAGAAACACGGTGCAAACGCTCTCGGCAAAAACACTCTCTCCCGTAACCTTTAAGCTCTGAAGCTGCCAAATCATACCAAATAACTCATAAAAATACACAGCCTATATAAAGTAGAAATAATGTATGTACGGTGTAGTATCATTTACGGGGATCGGGAAGACATCAAGCGCACTGATGATGGTGTGTTAGGCTGAGTCATCGGAGGTTGGGGTGGTGCAGTGACCCCCACCCTCCGGGCCGCCGACCGATACTGATCCGCAAAGAATGCAGCGGTAGCCGGGATGCACCCAGCACATCTTTAAGAAAAAAGCCGAAATAAATAAGCTAATTAATTAGGTGCCGCTCGGCACGTAAATGTCGTCCCAGATCAGAGGCGACGCAATTGGCATGCTGGGTGGCACCTAATTAATTAGCTTGTTTATTTCGGCTTTTTTCTTAAAGATGTGTTGGGTGCATCCCCGCTACCGCTGCATGGTCCGCGGCCCGGGGGTTGGGGTGGTGGGACACTGGGGTGTCATCTCATCGTCGTCTGTTTCCATCGAACCTTGACCTTCGACATCGAGGCAGGCAGGTCATCTTCTTCTATGTCTGCCTGCCTCGATGTCAAAGGTCGAGGTTCGTTGTCTGCTGTGGCTGATGTGGAAGGCTTGAAAAACGACAGTATGCTTGACTACTTAGCCTCATGCATTTTTCTATCATTTCATGCAGTTGCTTCTCATTCAGTTCCTGAACGACTTCACTTTCGGTCCGTTTGCTACTGCATTTGGTTTCGATTGTTATCCTTTCCTCTTCCAATTGCATCAGTTCTTCATCTATCAGTTCTTGGTCATAGGATGCCAAAACCTCTTCAATATCATCTTCGTCAACTTCCACAAGCCAAACTCACTTTGTCCTTACTTCGTTCACCATGATCGAAACACTTAATTATGTCTAGTTTTGCACTAAGTGTAACACCCTTACGAGCTCTTTTAGGCTTTTCCGAGACCTTAGAACTCATCTTGCTAACGGCTGCTCACAGACACATGTTTAAGCAATGCCGGCTAGAATGCAGTTCCAGAGGAGGAGCTTGGCTGCTCAGGGCGCGTGCTGCCTTTTTTCGTAGCAGTGAAAACACCTTCTGTTAGCGAAAGCAGGTAACTGATGTAGGTCTTTCGTAACAGCGAGGTTTCGTAAAGCGAACGTTCGAAAAGCAGGGGACACCTGTATTGTGCACTGCTGTAGTTTCCTTTTTCTAAAAAAAAGCTTGTCTGTGCAGCAAGTATTCACTATGTTAATTCCAGGCATACAAGGAGAGACTTGGATGGTATTCTGTCAAGTTTAGAAGAATGAGAGGAGACCTCTGAATTTACAAAACTGTTCAAGGTTTGACAGGCTAGACGTGGAGGATGTTTTCTCCTAATGAAGGGAAATGAGAAAAGGGTGGTCTGTTCCAGACAGAGAGTAGGAGAAATTGCTTCATTCAGAAAGTGGTGAACGTCTAGCAAGTCTATCCTAGCAAGTTATGGACATTCAGTTGTTCTGTTCATGCAAAGCCCAAATTGCTAGATTTCTAGGTGTTGTGTAATGAAGGGATACGTTGTTGGTACTCCACAGTTATTGGTGCAGAAAATGCCCAAAGATAGCAAACCTAGTTCTAATAATCTTCGAAATGGATGACTGCTTATTTTGAAACCATGACCCTAATTCCAGATTCTATCACTAGGAGAAATACTTTCTCAGCATCCCCCATGTCGATCACCTCATAATATTGACGGTATCAAAAAGATCACCTCTTACCCATGCGCACTCCAGTCAGCAAAGAACAATCTATAAAGCCTTCTCTACATTGCCTCCAGTGCAAACATATGATCCATTAAATATAGAGTCATATCACATGGAAGTAGACCGTTTGGTCCAACTAGTCCATGCTGATTGTTTGCCCACAGAGCTAGTCCCATCTGCCCACTTTAGGTCTCCTCTAAACTTATAGTAATGTACTTACCTAGATAGCTTTTAAGCATTGCTATTGTGCTCACCCAAACCATTATTTCCGGCAGTGAGCTATGCACTACCCTGTCATTCACTTTATGTCCTACTCTGGTTTGATCCTCTGAAATGCAAAATCTCACATTTATCTGGATTGAAAGCCACTTTCTAGTCCTCAGCCCACATACCCAGCTGATCAAGGCCTTCCTGTAATTTTCATAGCCCTCTACACTGTCTAGAACACCACCTATTTTAATATTTGCAGACTTACTAGCCAGGTCTTGTACATTTACATCCAAATCGAATATACAAACTACAAACCAAGAAGGTCCCAACAACGACCCCTGTGGCACATCACTAGACACAGGTCTCCAGTTTGAGGAACAACCCTCGATCATCACCCTCTACATTCTACCACTGAGCCAATTTTGAATCCAATCCGCTATCACCCCTTCTGGACCTTCCAGTCAAAATCCTACATAAACAGCATTGATTCCTCAAAGAACTTCAGTAGATTTGACAGATAGGACTTCCCATACCTTGTTGACTGTCCTGAATCAGATCCTATCTCTCCATATGTTGGTAGTTTCTGTACCTTAGAATCTCCTCCTACAATTTGTCCATCATCAATGTCGGACTCACTGGCCTGTAGTTTTCTGGCTTGTATTCCTACACCTTTTAAACAATCGTACCATGTTAGCCACTCTGCATTCCTCTGGAAGTTCTCCTGTAGCCGAAGATGAAGCAAAAATCTATGCAAATGTCTCTGCAGTTTCTTCCCTAGCTTCCCACAAGGTCTGAGAATGCACTAGATCAGGCCCTGGAGATTTATCCACCTTAATGCTCTTTAAGTCCTTTAATACCTCTCTGCTAATTTGTATGTGGTCGAAAACAACATCACTTAATTCTCCCATTTTCCTTAGATTCCATTGTTTTCTCCACAGTAAAAGCTGAAGAGCAGTATTTATTAAAAATGTCTCCCTTTCCTTTAGTTCCACCCACAGTACAGATAGCAAAACTGATGCAGTACTCTGGGTATATCAATGCCCTGTCAAATTACATCAAAGTTTCCATACTTAAATTCCCCCTATCCCTGGTGATAAGAGACAACTTGCTATAAGATTTTCTAATTACTCACTGCATCTGCAGTATCAGAATCAAGTTTATTATCACTAACAAATGGCATAAAGTTTGTTTTGCAGCAACAGTACACTGCTAGACATAAAAATTGCTGTAAGTTGCAAAAGTGAATAATGCAGTAGAGGAATAGTGAGGTAGTATTCATGGGTTATTGGATCATTAGGAAATCTGATGACAGAGGGAAAGAAGCTGTTCTTAAAGGGTTAAATGTGGGTTTTCAGGCTCCTGTCCCACCTCCCTGATGGTAGTAATGAGAAGATGGCCTGAGTTGGATCGTGAGGGTCCTTAATATTGGTGCAGTTACTTTGAGGCACTGCCTCTTGTAGATGTTCTCAATAGTGAGGAGGGTTATGCCCTTGATGGAGCAGTCTGTGATGCAACCAATTAGAATACTCTTCATCGTACATCTGTAGAAATATGCGAGAGCTTTTGATGACATACCAAATCTCCGCAAGCTCCTCTTGTAGTGTAACCACAGGCATGCCTCCTTCATAATTCCTTTTTCAATGTGTTGGGCCCAGGATAGATTCTCTGAAATGCTGATGCCCAGAAACTTCACCTTTTCCACTGCTGATCCTCAATGAAGTGTGCGTACTTCCAACTTTCCCTTTCTGAAATCCACAGTCAGTTCCTTGGTCTTGCTGATATTCAGTACGAGATTGTTGTGGCACCACTCAACCAGCTGATGTATCTTACTCCTGTATGCCTCCTCCTCATGTGCAATTCTGCCAAATGAAGCTCTGTATTAGGCTATACACTCCTACGTACTTAGTGTTTCATGTACTGGGACCCCCATTTCCCTTTGTACTGCAACATTTTGTAGCCTCTTTCCATTTAAAGAGTGGGTTTTCATTTTCATTTTTCTTTCCAAAGTGAGTAGCGTCATATTTTCCCAAATGGTACTTCATCTGCCAAGAACTTACCCATTCACGTGACCTCTCAAAATCCCTTAAGAGCATTTGTATATGCTCCTCTCAATTGCCAACTTACCTAACTTTGTGTCGTCAACAAATTTGGCTGCAGTACACTCAGTCCTTTCATCCAAGTCATTAATATAGATTGTAAGTAGTTGAGGCTCCAGCACTGATCCCTCTCTTACCGCACCAGTTACTGATTGCCAGTCTGAAAATGACCCATTTATTCCTACTATCTGTTTTGCATTAGTTAGTTATTCTTTTATCCATGCCAATATGTTACCCACAGGGGGAGGGCTGGTGAATGCTGGGTGTAGGGGAGAGAACATGAGCTGGAAGTGTGTGATATCTTGTCATTATGAATGTTTTTAATATTTTACTTCAGTTAAAGCATTACTTTATCATTTCTGATGCAATTCATGAATTTTCAAGTGTTTAGATGTTTTAGACTGAAGTTCTCAAGTTCTACAATGCAAAAATTTTCAACAATTGAAATATAACGTGAATAAAAATTATTCAAAAAATAAGAAAGGTATTGTTCAACACACACAAAATGCTGGAGAAACTCAGCAGGACAGGCAACATCTGTGGAAATGAATAAACAGACTATTCACTTCCAGAGATGCTGCCTGATCTGATGAGTTCCTCCAGCACTGTGTGTGTGTTGCTCTGGATTTCCAGCAAATGTAGAATCTCTTGTCTGTACAGTTACTGTTCACTTAGCTTTCAGTGGGTAAAAGTCTCATCAGGATCTCAACGTGTAAATTTTTTGCACATTTTTTTTACTTATATTTCAGCTGTTGGTCTGTTTTCTTGTGAGGCTAGATTTAACTGTAACTTCACTTTCACTTAAGGTTTGATTTGAAAAATTCAGAAGGGAGGGTATTTCCATATTTGCTGTGTACATGTTGATGAAATTCCGTAAATGATCAGGGCTATGACCAAATTTTAGTCCTTGCAATAATCTTTTTGGATCCTTTCCAGTGACAAATCCTGCAATAGCTTGACCCTTTTCCCAATCCATCAAATGTGATTCATATATAGCAGCAAAATTCTAATTTCGGTGTTACTCAATGCAAGGAAGTCTTTCAAATCAGTGAGGTGTTTTTGGGTGTGCATTGGGTGCTGATCCCTATGTATTTTTTTGCTGTGAATGCAGGTGCGTAGCAGTGAGAAAGGCTTCTGATCCCTGAGGATTAGCTTCTCTTTTGCAGTGTAACATGTTCTTGGTTCCAAGTATTAGAATTCTGTAGCTCTCATTTTATTCCTAAGATCTACAGTGTGCTGGGCCCAGGTGGTGTGGTTGACTGAGTGTATGTTTCATTTTGTTCCTTTTGCATCTGCTTCTGACACGCATTGATAATGGAAGAACAGAAGCTCATTCAGTAGAGTTTTGTCATGCTGATTAAACATGTATTAAAGAGGCTGCAGGAGTGAGGCAGTTTAGCTCCTAGTTTGCTCTGTCCTAGAGCAGGGGGGATGCTGAGAAAAGGGTAGTCTTAGTATACCTAAGAGGACTAAGAGTTCTTGAGTAGAAAATACATTTTTTTTGTATAAAGGAGGCACTGACGACTTGCATCAGCAATCAGAGCTTTTGAAAGGGAATTGTATGTGTACTTGAAGGAAAATTATTTTTAGAGCTGTGGGAAAAATGCAAGGAATAAGACAAATTACAGGTGTCCCCCGCTTTTCGAACGTTCGCTTTACGAAACCTCACTGTTACGAAAGACCTACATTAGTTACCTGTTTTCGCTAACAGAAGGTGTTTTCACTGTTACGAAAAAAGGCAGCACGTGAAAAAAGCAGCGCGCGCCCCGAGCAGCTGCTCCTCCCCTGGATTCGGAACGGCATTCTCGCCGGCATTGCTTAAACACGTGCCTGTGACCATCCATTAGCAGGATGTGTTCTAAGGTATCGGAAAAGCCTAAAAGAGCTCGTAAGGGTGTTACACTTAGTGTAAAACTAGACATAATTAAACGTTTCGATTGTGGTGAACAAGGTGAGTTTGGCTTGTGGAAGTTGACGAAGATGATGTTGAAGAGGTTTTAGCATCCCATGACCAAGAACTGATAGATGAAGAGCTGATGCAATTGGAAGAGGAAAGGATAACAATTGAAACCGAATGCAGTAGCGAACGGACCGAAAGTGAAGTCGTCCAGGAACTGAACGTGAAGCAACTGCAGGAGATTTTCGCTGCAATGATAAAATACGACTTTAATTTTGAAAGGGTACGTAGGTTTCGGGCATATTTGCAGGATGGTTTGAGTGCTTACAAAGAACTGTATGATAGAAAAATGTGCGAGGCTAGCAGTCAAGCATACTGTCATTTTTCAAGCCTTCCACATCAGCCACAGCAGATGACGAACCTCGACCTTGGACATCGAGGCAGGCAGACATAGAAGAAGATGACCTGCCTGCCCTGATGGAAACAGATGACACCCCAGTGTCCCACCACCCCAACCCACGGGCCACGGACCGATACATTGCCGCGGAGAATGCAGCGGTAGCAGGGTGCACCCAGCACATCTTTAAGAAAAAAAGCCGAAATAAACAAGCTAATTAATTAGGTGCCGCCCAACACGTAAATGTCGGCCCGGATCAGAGGCGATTTTGGCTTTTTTCTTAAAGATGCGCTGGGTGCGTCCCGGCCACCGCTGCACCACTGCATGCTTCGCGGATCGGTATCGGTTCACTGCCTGGAGGGTGGGGGCCACTGCACCATCCCAACCTCCGACGACTCAGCCTAACACACCATCATCAGTGTGCTCAGCACTGTCTTCCCGATTCCAGTAAGTGATACTACACTGTACATACATTATTTCTATTTTATATAGGCTGTGTATTTTTATGCGTTACTTGGAATGATTTGGCAGCTTCATATCTCAAAGGTTACTGGAGAGAGCGCTTGCGCCGTGTTTTTGCTGACAGCGCTTGCGTGAGATTTTCGCTACGGAGAACAGTGCAGGCAATGATTGTAGAGAAGTATATCTACTTTATATAGGCTGTGTTTTTATCATATCATTCCTGCTTTTACTATATGTTACTGTTATTTTAGGTTTTATGTGTTATTTGGCATGATTTGGTAGGTTATTTTTGGGTCTGCGAACGTTCACAAATTTTTCCCATATGAATAAATGGTAATTGCTTCTTTGCTTTACGACTTTCCGGCTTACGAACCGTTTCATAGGAACGCTCTACCTTCGGATGGCGGGGGAAACCTGTACTCAATAAAGATTTAATGGACCAAGTGCTCTCTGTGTTGTTTCAGTTCTTCGATAGATATAAACCATATCAATTACTTCACTCCCTTTCCATCTAGAATATCCTCAGCGTGACTGCACATTTTTTGAAGAATGAATGGAATATGAAAAAATACCCAATAAGCCAGCTGGTTGGACTGCATCCATAGGGTGTTAATAGTGGAAGAGTTAGTTAAAGCTAAACTAGTGTTCACATGCAGAGAAAGGGTCTGTGATGAGTAAAGTTGGATGTGTTTCTTTGCCAATAATGAGAAAAGAAACAAAATGTTAGTCTTAGGAAGGTGTAACTGAGAGAAGTAGAACGATATATGAAATTACCAAAGGAAAATATTGTTGATGATAGAAGGCTTAATTAAAGCCCTGGAAGTGAAGGTTATGTGAAATTATTGCACTCAGAATTTAATCTGAAGGCTGACACAAACTTGGTCACAAGATGAGGTACTGTATCTTGAGTTTACACTGAGGTACCATGGAACACTACAGGTCAGAGTGATGTCAGTGTTAAACTTGCACATTGAATAGAGGGCTCCACAAAGCAGTCACCTCGTCCCTGTTTTGTCCGATCATGAAGTGAAAATAGAAGAGGTGAAAGGACAGGGTGCATGGTAAGGTTCCAGCTGAAGGGGAGTGAGTGCTGGAGCTGGAAAATGAACCAGAGGGTTCTGATAGGAATAGCCTCTCTAGAAGTGATGAAAAGCAAGAAGCAAAAAAGATTAATACATAATAAGTGTAATGGTCTTTTCAGAGAAACTGCATTCTAAGGGTGAGTAAAGCTACAGAGCATACATAGAGTAGGATTTTCTGTGAGATTGTGCTGGAATCCTTAATGTTTGACTATTTGGATATGAATGTACAAAGTATGATAATGAAGCTTGCAGATAACAATGTTGCAAGTAGCAAGGATGGTTGTTGAAGCATGATGATAGCAAAGGTGAATTTAATCCTTGCACATGCAAGATGATACATTGTGGAAGGGGAAATAAGAGTAGGATGTACATAGTAGATGGTAGAACCCTCAGGACTTTTGATGGACAGAAGGACCTTAGGGTACAAGTCCGTAGATAACTGAAAGTAGCCATCAGGTGGATCAGATGTCTCACACTGCCTTCACTGACTGCTTAGATACATTTATCCTGAATTGCCACGACAAAAATCTTTTTGCTGTATTTTGCTGCAGTCCCAACAGATTGGCAATTTGTACTCTAAATCAAATTAGTTACCGGCACTGCTACCTTTCAGGATCAGTGGACATGTACACCAGGGTCCCCAGGTTTTTAGACATCCTACCTTTTATTGTGCAAGGCCTTGTCTGGCTTGCATTACTTCTTACCTAGCTGCGTTGATTTGCACTCGTATCTTTCTTACCTGTCACATCTTCCTGAAGCTTGCACAATTCTTCCCTGTTGTCAATTACACAACCATAGTGCTATCTGGAAGCTTATTAATCATGGCTAAATCACTGATATATTCTACAAACAATTAAAAAAAACTAAACCTTGATGCATGCAGGGATAGGTAATCAGAAATTAGTTGGCTCCATCAGAAGTCCCTAGTTTATTGTATTACTTCATAAACTATGGATAAAACTGATGGGGCAAAGGAATGCACCCTCCTTGTTCTGCTGAAACTAATAATGTGTAACTGATTTTGCTGGCTGTGAACTTGAAGGCCCAGCGGCCACAGTGATCTTTTATACAGCCTTGTTGAGAAAATATTGGTTATACATTGATTCAACTGATATTTAAGACCTCAGGAGCAGAATTGGGCTATTCAGCCCATCGAGTCTGCTCCGCCCTTCCATCATGGATGATCCCGGATCCTACTGTAAGACCATAAGACATAGGGACTATTAGACATTTGAATGGAAGGTCTGGAGTCAAGTAAAACATTTTCAACCTCTGTCCTAATTGCTCCATTAAAGTAGTTTACAATTGTAAGCTTAACAAAACCGACCAGCTAAAAGACCCACTTTCGCACCAGGGTCTCTCCATCCTGATGCTTGGCAACTATCGTGTTGTGGTCTTATCAAGTTCTCAGCGGATCGAAGCATCCACTTTTGCCACAATACAAATATAGTCACGTAATGTCTTCCTGTTTGTATTGTATAAGTGAGTCATGTAAATAAAATCTGCTTTTACATTTGTTTTTTCATTCATAAATCATTCACAGTATTTTTTTCAAGGTTTATTTTTAAAATATTTATTTGTTCTGCAGTTTCTTTATCTAATCAGTTCCAGGCTTGCTAGTGTCGCAAGGGTAGATACTGAACATATGTTTAAATAATTTTATTGATTGTTTTAAGCTGTAAATGCAAGAAGTGTCCCACACAGACAGGTGCAGGAAGTGTCTGCAGCTGGATGAGCTCAAGTTCTGGCTGTTGGAACTTGAGCAGCAGCGGACATCGCGATGATCATCCACAAGGCTGATTGTTTCATGAACAGCTCCACCCTGACCGCTGACCACAATGATCTTCTGCATTCACTGCACCCTGGTGTATATGACAATTAACTCAGCTGAATCTGAGTCCCTTTCTGATTGTACAGTTCACTTCAACTGCTAATTGAATTGAAGGACGGGGTCAATTCCAACTTTTTCAAATTCTCCTCTGTTCCCACCAGCCGCCCCCTCTCCATCAAGACAAATTGCAGCTGTAAATACAGCCAAGCCCTGCCAACAAAAAGATGAATTGTGGATCGTCAACAATTAAAAAGATGATCTTATGGCTCATCCAGAACCAAACACCAACTTAAAACAGCCAACTGCTGCTTTTAAAAACTTTTTACTGTATCAATAAAATAGCGATGGTTATGTGTCACTGTGCGCACATGGCAGTTCAGGAGACACCTGAGGATATGTTGCTCTTGAACTAATAGTCAAATCTAAGAAAGAATCAGAGGGGAAATTAGGGAAAATGTTTTCATCCAGTGGGTGGTGGAGTCTGGAACTTCCAGTCTGAAAGGATAGTCGAGGCTGCAATCATGGAAGTACTTAGACGTGACCTTGCTGAACCATGATCTGACAAACTGAAGATATAATCCTGGAAGATGGGATTTGGTTACGTAGTGCTTTCAGACTGACATAAGCATGATTGTCTGAATGGCAATTTTTTGATGTTTCTTTCTTCCTTTGACCTCAGGACCATTCTCTTAGATCTTTCAATGCTCACATCCCTGCAGTGAAACATACTGTCCTGGAAATATTCAACAGGTCCCTTGTGTTAAAACCTAACCATAAATTGAGTCACCTGCAATCTTGCTATTGCCAACTAGCTGAAATTCCCCAGGCTCTGAGTCATTATTCTGCCGTGTTGTGACCATGGTATTCCTCAAGACCACTGTCGTGTGACAGGTCACTGTGAAGGAGTGGTGATTTGGTCTTGCAGTCAGGCAGCAAGTATTTCTGCTTTGTACTTGTGACAGGAAGATGTGACAAGGAGTCGAGCAGGTAAAGCAACCCCAGTTGCTTAGTTCTCAAACATCGGTTATTTAACAAACATGTTCCAACTATTTTTCATCTAATTGCAAAATTCCATTCATGCTTGTATAGTACCCATTAGGTCTCTGTGCTCAGTTTTTATTTGATAATCTCCTGTGTGGTCTTCCGGAAGCCAAAATATACCATGTCAATTTGTTTTTGCTAAACTATTCCACTGGCTACATCCACCGAAAACAAATTCGTTATATATGACTTCCCTTTCATCAGCTCATGGTGACTCTGTCCAATGCTGCTGTTACATTTTCAAAGTGTCCTCCTTTTAGTCTAATAATGTATGATTTATTTCTAGATCACTCAGTAATACCTCAAAGATTCCCGGTTGATTTAGCCTCTGCTTTAGGAGTGCTATGCAGCCCAGATTTCTCCACAGTACCTTCCCCAGCTACTGCACTTCCATACACCATTGTCACATTCCAAGATCCAAGGAAACTGATAGGAATGAAGGAAAATGTGTCCCATTTGTTTCACTTCAGGGGTTCCAGTTTTAAATCTTAACATCATACGGTCTTTTTATAGTTTGTTATAGAAAATTTTGTGCAGCAATTCACAGAAGTGTGATCAACAAAAAAAATTACAGTGAAAGAGTATTCAAAAGGATAGCTAAAACAGTTTGTGAAAGATGTATGTTTAAGGAAAGGGAGCTGGAAAGATTTAGCAAAATTTCAAAGCTTATCGTCTAGGTTTCTAAAGATGTTATGGTGTTTGCGCATGCGCCGGTCCTGCATGCAGTCTGTTACAGTTGCTCCGTAGTTTCTTACTTTTAAACTTTTTAACTTAGGTTATTTGTTGTATTTTTTTTCTCACGGTAACACGTTGAAGCTGCACCCTCTCTAACATGCTGGTGGAGAGAGTTTTACTTGTTTTTTTAGCACTGGAAATAGTTACATTCGGACACGTCTCGTTAGCGTGGCAGCAGGATGGCTGCATTGTTTATTCCAGGGACCAATTGATTGCGCTCATGCCTGCCGGTTTAGCGAACAGAGCAGCGGACATACTGGCTGAAATCTGGAGGAAAACACACAGTGGATGCAGAGGGGGATCAAAAAGGAGAGGGAAGAGGACCGGGTCGAGACAACAGAGGCTTATGGAGAAGAGAAGTTATAAGCCGTGTCTCCCCTCTCTCATCATGGGAAATGTGAGATCGCTGGGGAATAAAATGGACAAACTGACGGCATTTGTCAGGAGTCAGAGAACATTTCGGGAGAGCAGTGTCATGTGTTTTACTGAAACGTGGCTGCACGAGGACATACCCGATCAAAGCGTTTCCACTGAGGGCTTCCAGACCGCTCGAGCTGACCGGAATTGTACTGAGAGCGGTAAGCGTAAAGGAGGGGGGCTTGTGGTTCTGGTAAACAACAGATGGTGCAATCCTGGGCATATTACGATCAAGGAACGTGTTTGTAGCCCGAATATTGAACTTTTTGCTGTTGGACTCCGGCCATAGTATTTGCCAAGGGAAATCTTGCATGCAGTTGTGGTTGTTGTGTACATCCCTCCCCCTGCCAACCCGACGTTGGCGTGTAACATCATTTACACCGTCATAGCCAGATTACAAACCCAGCACCCGAGTGCCCTCATTACCATCTCGGGTGACTTTACCATGGCTAGAGCACTGCCCAACTTCACGCAGTATGTGAGCTGTACAACCAGAGGGGAGAGGACTCTGGATTTGATGTATGCTAATGTTAAGGATGCATACAGCTCCTCCCCCCTCCCCCACTGGGAAGGTCAGATCACAACCTGGTGCATCTAAAACCCTGCTACGTGCCTCTGGTGGAGAGTAAACCTGCAACCTCGAGGACAGTGAGAAAATGGTTGGAGGAGGCTTATGAGGCGCTCCAGGGTTGTTTTGAGGTGACAGACTGGCAGGCACCCTGTGAGCCACATGGAGAGGAGATTGATGGGCTCACAGGGTGCATCACTGATAACATCAACTTCTGTGTGGACTGCAATGTTCTGACAAGAACTGTCCTTTGTTATTCAAATAACAACCCATGGGTAACAAAGGACATTAAGGACATCCTGAACGCGAAAAAGAGGGCGTTTAGAGATGGAAATAGGGAGGAGCTGAGGGCAATACAGAGGGACCTGAAAGCCAGGATCAGGGAGGCTAAAGACAGGTACAGGAGGAAGCTTGAGTGGAAACTCCAGCAGAACAACATGAGAGAGGTCTGGAGGGGGATGAGAGCCATCACTGGGTTCCGGCAAACTAGCAACAGAGGAGCTGAAGGCAGTGTGGACAGGGCCAATGAACTTAACCTGTTCTTTAACAGATTTGACATTGTGGCCCCTGCCCATCCCCCACATGAGCCATCTGTTGTCAGCCCCCAACCAACACATATTCCACTCTCCCCTCTTACCCCTCCTCACAGTCCCCCACCCTGCTCTCATGACTATACCCCTTCCCCACACGAAACCACCATGGTGGGCTTCACAGCTGAAAAGGTGAGAAGGCAGCTGAAACATCTCAACCCAAGCAAGGCTGCAGGACCGGATGGTGTCAGTACCAGGGTGCTCAAAGCCTGTGCCCCTCAGCTATGTGGAGTACTTTGCCATGTATTCAACCTGAGCCTGAGGCTCCGGAAGGTTCCTGTATTGTGGAAGATGTCCTGCCTCGTCCCTGTGCAGAAGATGCCGCGCCCCAGCAGCCTCAATGACTACAGACCGGTGGCATTGACCTCCCACATCATGAAGACCCTGGAGAGACTTGTTCTGGAGCTGCTCCGGCCTATGGTCAGGCCACACTTAGATCCCCTGCAGTTCGCCTACCAGCCCCGACTAGGAGTTGAGGATGCCATCGTCTACCTGCTGAACCGTGTCTACGCCCACCTGGACAAACCAGCGAGCACTGTGAGGGTCATGTTTTTTAACTTCTCCAGTGTGTTCAACACCATCCGCCTTGCTCTGCTGGGGGAGAAGCTGACAGCGATGCAGGTGGATGCTTCCCTGGTATCATGGATTCTTGACTACCCGACTGACAGACCACAGTACGTGTGCTTGCGACACTGTGTGTCCGACAGAGTGATCAGCAGCACTGGGGCTCCACAGGGGACTGTCTTCTCTCCCTTTCACTTCACCATTTACGCCTCGGACTTCAACTACTGCACAGAGTCTTGTCATCTTCAGAAGTTTTCTGATGTTCTGCCATAGTTGGATGCATCAGCAAGGGAGATGAGGCTGAGTACAGGGCTACGGTAGGAAACTTTGTCACATGGTGTGAGCAGAATTATCTGCAGCTTAATGTGAAAAAGACTAAGGAGCTGGTGGTAGACCTGAGGAGAACTCAGGTACCGGTGACCCCTGTTTCCATCCAGGGGGTCAGTGTGGACATGGTGGAGGATTACAAGTACCTGGGGATACGAATTGACAATAAACTGGACTAGTCAAAGAACACTGAGGCTGTCTACAAGAAGGGTCAGAGCCGTCTCTATTTCCTGAGGAGACTGAGGTCCTTTAACATCTGCCGGACGATGCTGAGGATGTTCTACGAGTCTGTGGTGGCCAGTGCTGTCATGTTTGCTGTTGTGTGCTGGGGCAACAGGCTGAGGGTAGCAGACACCAACAGAATCAACAAACTCATTCGTAAGGCCAGTGATGTTGTGGGGATGGAACTGGACTCTCTGACGGTGGTGTCTGAAAAGAGAATGCTGTCCAAGTTGCATGCCATCTTGGACAATATCTCCCATCCACTACATAATGTACTGGGTGGGCATAGGAGTACATTCAGCCAGAGACTCATTCCACCGAGATGCAGCACCGAGCCTCATAGGAATTCATTCCTGCCTGTGGCCATCAAACTTTACAACTCCTCCCTTGGAGGGTCAGACACCCTGAGCCAATAGGCTGGTCCTGGACTTATTTCCTGGCATAATTTACATATTACTATTTAACTATTTGTGGTTTTATCACTATTTATTATTTATGGTGCAACTGTAACAAAAACCAATTTCCCTCGGGATCAATAAAGTATGACTATGACTGTGTTGTGTAAGTAGAAGTAAGACTCAGATTATTTAATTGGAGTGAAACTACAGAATGTGGACGTACAGTGGGATCTGGAACACAAAATTTTAGCCTCTGGGCAGAGCAAATAATTAAGAATGTTTGTCATTACTGTGAGAAGAATGGAGTATAAAAATATGATGCAGTATTATTCTGTTGATAATGCTAAGCACAGTTTTGGTCTGTATTTATGGAGAGATGTGCATACATTGGAGATGATGCAGATGTTCACAGGTTAATTGCTCGGGTGAGAGGGCTGATGTATGAAAGAAGTTTGAACTGGTTACATCTGTAGTTAGTATAGAGGAATGAGAAACTATCTTAGATAGATAGATAGATACTTTATTGATCCCAAAGGAAATTACAGTGTCATAGTGGCATTACAAATGCACAGATATAAATATTACAAGGGAAGTAGAAAGAATCAAAGATAAGTTACTGCAAACAATCTAACAGGAGTGGGTTATCTCTTCACTGGCTATAGGTTGACTCAATATAGAGCCTAATAGCTGAGGGTAAGAATGACCTCGTATCGCGCTTTTTGGAGCAGTGCAGTTAACTTAGTCTATTTCTAAAAGTGCTCCTCTCCTCAGCCAAGATGGCATGCAGAGAGTGAGAAACATTGTCTAGAATTGCCAAGATTTTCTGTAGAGTCCTCTGTTCTATCACAGCCTCCAGTGTGTCCTATAACAGAGCCAGCCTTTCTAATCAGTTTATTGAGCCTGCTGGCATCACCAGTGTTGATGCCATTGCCCCAGCACACCACCACATAGAAAATTGTACTGGTGACAACAGACTGGTAGAACATGTAAAGGAGTGGCCTGCATACTCCAAAGGACCTTGGTCTCCTCAGAAAGTAGAGGCAACTCTGGCTCTCTGTGTTGGTGCTCCACTCAAGTCCGTCAATAGTAACAAGGAGCTTAGTCTTTCTAAAGTCCATCACCATCTCCTTTGCCTTACTGATATTGAGCGACAGATGATTCAGTTTGCACCATTTGATGAAGTCCTCCACCAGGGCCCTGTATTCATCCTCCCTTATACACCCAACAACTGCTGAGTCATCGGAGAATTTCTGCAAATGACATGATTCAATATTGTATCTAAAGTCTGAGGTATACAGGGTAAACAAGAAGGGAGTCAAGTGGGGCTCCAGTGTTGCTTATAGCCATGTCTCTCACACAGTTCTGAAGTTATACATACTGTGGTCTGCTAGTCGGGTAGTCCATTAACCAGGATACAATGGAAGTGCCAGTCTGCACTGAATGGAGCTTCTCCCCCAGCAGTGAGAGCTGTATGGTATTGAAGACACTAGAGAAATCAAAAAACATGATCCTCACAGTGCTGTCCTGCTTATCCAAATGGGAGTCGGCTCTGTTTAGCAGGTAGATCACAACATTGTCGACTCCAATGTGCTCCTGGTGGGCAATCTTAATGAAAGTTATAATATTTTGAGGAGGATTGACAGGGTAGATGCTGAGAGAATGCTTATTCTCCTATGGGATTCTACAGAGGCTTCAGAATAAGGGGTAACTCATTTCAAGTAGAGGAGAGGAGTTACTTCTCAGGTTTGTGAATCTCTGGAGTTCTCTACCCCAAAGAGCAGTCGAGGTAGACACTGAATACATTCAAAACTATGATAGGCAGAGACAGGTCCTGATAGAGAGTCAATGCATACATGGAAAGTGAACAACTGGTGTAGATTTCAATCATGGATCATCTTTGTTTTTACTGAAAAACTTGAGGAATTAAACTGTGCCCATCCTGCTCCTTTAACATATGTTCTTATGGAACTTATTAGGAACTAGCTTATGTCAAATTTAATATAGTTTGGTGAGGTAGAGAATTAATAATTTCATCAGACAACACCTCTGGGGAATCACAGGTTTAAAAAATCTGCAAATAGTCGGATGCAAGCAACATGTGAGAATGAGGAATTCAAATAAGTTAGAATCGGCTAGAGATGGTTTTGGAGACATTTGACCCAGAGCCAAGGTATTTCCTGGATGTGTTGGCTTACCACCTGGATTTTGAAAGAGGTAGCTACAGATAGGGAAGATTCTTAGGTTTGATGGAAAATATTTGAAAAAGTTTAACGGTATGTACTGTAGCCTAAGCTCTTCTGCCACCTGGAAATTAATATACAGTGGCATGCAAAAGTTTGGGCACCCCTGGTCAAAATTTCTGTTACTGTGAATAGTTAAGTGAGTAGAAGATGAACTGATCTCCAAAAGTCATAAAGTTAAAGATGAAACATTCTTTCAACATTTCAAGCAAGATTAGTGTATTATTTTTGTTTTGTACAATTTTAGAGTGGGGGAAAAAAGGAAAGGAGCACAATGCAAAAGTTTGGGCACCCCAAGAAATTTGAGCTCTCAGATAACTTTTACCAAGGTCTCATACCTTAATTCGCTTGTTAGGGCTATGGCTTGTTCACAGTCATTATTAGGAAAGGCCAGGTGATGCAAATTTCAAAGCTTTATAAATACCCTGTCTCCTCAAACCTTGTCCCAACAATCAGCAGCCATGGGCTCTTCTAACCAGCTGCCTAGCACTCTGAAAATTAAAGTAAGTGATGCCCATAAAGCAGGAGAAGGCTATAAGAAGATAAAGCGTTTTCAGGTAGCCGTTTCCTCAGTTGGTAATGTAATTAAGAAATAGCTGTTAACAGGAACGGTGGAGGTCAAGTTGAGGTCTGGAAGACCAAGAAAACTTTCCAAGAGAACTGCTCGTAGGATTGCTAGAAAGGCAAATCAAAACCCCCGTTTGACTGCAAAAGACCTTCAGGAAGATTTGGCAGACTCTGGAGTGGTGGTGCACTGTTCTACTTTGCAGCGACACATGCACAAATATGACCTTCATGGAAGAGTCATCAGAAGAAAACCTTTCCTGCGTCCTCATCACAAAATTCAGCATCAGAAGTTTGCAGAGGAACATCTAAACAAGCCTGATGCATTTTGGAAACAAGTCCTGTGGACTGATGAAGTTAAAATAGAACTTTTCGGCTCCAATGAGCAAAAGTATGTTTGGAGAAAAAAGGGTGCAGAATTTCATGAAAAGAACACCTCTCCAACTGTTAAGCACAGGGGTGGATCAATCATGCTTTGGGCTTGTGTTGCAGCCAGTGGCATGGGGAACATTTCACTGGTAGAAGGAAGAATGAATTCAATTAAATACCAGCAAATTCTGGAAGCAAACATCACACCGTCTGTAAAAAAGCCGAAGATGAAAAGAGGATGGCTTCTACAACAGGATAATGATCCCAAGCACACCTCAAAATCCACAATGGACTACCTCAAGAGGCGCAAGCTGAAAGTTTTGCCATGGTCCTCACAGTCCCCTGACCTAAACATCATCGGGAATCTGTGGATAGACCTCAAAAGAGCAGTGCATGCAAGACGGCCCAAGAATCTCACAGAACTAGAAGGCTTTTGCAAGGAGGAATGGGCGAAAATCCCCCAAACAAGAATTGAAAGACTTAGCTGGCTACAGAAAGTGTTTACAAGCTGTGATACTTGCCAAAGGGGGTGTTACTAAGTACTGACCATGCAGGGTGCCCAAACTTCTGCATCGGGCTCTTTTCCTTTTTTGTTATTTTGAAATTGTAAAAGATGGAAATAAAAAAGTTTTCTTGCTTAAAGTATTAAAGAAATGTGTCATCTCAAACTTTATGCCTTTTGGAAATCAGGTCATCTTTTATTCACAGTAACGGCAATTTTGATCAGGGGTGTCCAAACTTTTGAGTGCCACTGTACCTGCTGAGCTGTAATTTACCACTTCTAATAAAAGGTCAGTATTAACTTGTCCAAAATTCTGACTGGTTTGTTCTCAACTTGGCCACAATTTTTTGAAGTTCACCTTGGTCTTGTAAATTAATTTGTCAGTTGAGCAAACCCAAGCAAAATGCTGCAGGTATCAGTGCTTGGGTCTCAGCCACTTACAATTTATTTCAGTGATGTTTTTGAAGGAACTGAGTGAAATATATCCATGCTGTCAGACAGTAAAAATCTGCATGAGAAGATAAATACTGAGGAAGTAAAATCTTGGAATAAGATGTGGACAGATCAGGGAATTAAACGGGGTCAGGATACATAGAATATCATGTGGAGAAATTCTAAATCACCATTTGACTAGGAAGAAATAGGAGTACAGATAACTAATGAAATAGTAAGTAGGTGGAGAATCGTTTTCAAACATGTTTGGATGTCCTTGTACATGTCATAAGAAATAATATGTATGAAATTAAGAGAACAAATGCGATACGTATACTTCATGATGAAAGTATTGGACTTTATGGGTAAAGAAGTCCCACTGCAGTTAATTGGAGTTTTGGTATGACTGCACCTGGACTATATACTATTTTG
The DNA here is from genome assembly GCF_030028105.1 of Mobula birostris. Classification (NCBI taxonomy): domain Eukaryota; kingdom Metazoa; phylum Chordata; class Chondrichthyes; order Myliobatiformes; family Myliobatidae; genus Mobula; species Mobula birostris. The sequence continues at coordinate 34,221,122 of NC_092389.1, read as the reverse complement.
ATCTCTTTATCTAAGAAAAAAATGTATTTTTCAGAGGAAATGTAGCAAAGAGTTACTAAGTATATATCCCAAGGATTCAGAGATTGTCTGCTAGGGAAAAAGAGACGCTATGCACTGAAGTGCTTGGCGTATGTAATTACCAATGACTACCTGAGGCACATCATCACTGCTACAACCGTGGCAGAGTTCAGTGTTGAAGGAAGATCAAGTGAAGTATGACTGTTTATCATCCCTCTGCCTGAGCTTCCTCACTAGATACTTTTTTTGGACTTCTCTTTAAGGCACGAATTTGACTCCGAGCAGATTCCTGAGCTGACAAAGGATCTCTACCTCCAGGATATCCATTGTGTTGGGTCCCTGTGCAAACTCTACTTCAGAGAGCTACCTAACCCACTGCTGACCTACCAATTATATGAGAAGTTTTCAGTAAGTACTTTCACAATGAGAATGGTGGAAGCAACATTCAGAGGTTAATGGTTGTATAATTTAATTGGCAATGATTTTATGCCTCTCCATAGCACGACAGTCAGACCATCATTGGCCCAGTGTGGGCCTGGCTGATGATTTGTACTTTCTTTGTTCAGAGAAACTGCCTCACTGCAGGCTTGCTGGACATATTTTGCTTTTCCTCTGTGGCCATCACTTTTATGCTGTCATACTCCGTCTCAAATCCAAACCAAGGGTGCTAACCACTAGTTGAATCTTACTAATACCTGTGTGATTTCAGACATCTATGACATTAGCAGTGGAATACTCATGCTCTGGCCAGCATTTACCACATAACCAACATTACATCAGACAGATCATTCATCTGTGTGTTTACGCAAGAGACACTGAGCAGAAATTATTATTTCTCAGTGGATGAAATATCCTTGGTAATTGTATATGTCATAGACAGCACAGCAAGTAGAATGAAGTTGATTCAATTGATTTCATTATACAGTTCAAGTGTAAAAAGTAAAATAGATTGCACTTCCCTGAACTAATAGATATTGTGAGCAGATGGTGCAGCCAGTGAATGAGAATGCCTCAAAGGTCTGGAGGAGCATTGACACCCAACAGTGCATCTCAGGCATGGACCAAAAACACCACAAAGCACAGGAAAATAGCCACAACCCCCGCCACAGCAATCATTGAAATGCAAAGTACTCTTCCATTTGTCTCTTCAGTTAATTTTCTGACCTGGTTTCAAATTTGTAGCAACTTCTGGTGTTTGCACTCATTCACTTGTGTGCAAAGGAACAAATAAACACACATATACAGTGTAATACATGGAAACAATGTAAAACTCTATCCCCTTAGCCTTTACTCTCACCCACACTGTAATTCCTGATGAGGAGGGAGGGACAGTTCATTAGCGTTGGGGAGAGCTATCTGCTTTGTTCCATGACTACCTATTTCATTTGACCATTTGTGTCCTGCAGGATTCTGTATCAGTGGCTTCTGATGAGGATCGCTTGGTTAAAATTTATGATGTCATCCAGCAGTTGCCCCCTCCTCATTACAGGTATGTGTATATAGACTGATGAACGCTTTGAACACTCCAGTGTATTTCAGAATTAGAATCAGGTTTAATAGCACCAGCATATGTCGAGAAATTTGTTAACTTTGCGGCAGCAGTACAATGTAATGCATGATAAATAGAGAGAAAAAAAACACGAATTATAGTGTGTGTGTGTATATATATATATATATATATATATATGTGTGTGTGTGTTAAAATAAGTAGTGCAAAAGCAGAAGTAAAAAAATAGTGAGGTAGTGTTCACGGTTCAATGTCCATTTAGAAATCAGATGGCAAGGGAGAAGTTGTTGTTCCTGAATCACTGAGTGTGTGCCTTTAAACTCCTGTACCTCCTTCCTGATGGTAACAATGAGAAGAGGGCATGTCCTGGGCGGTGGGGGTCCTTAAAGGCGCTGCTCCTTGAAGATGTCTTGGATACTACAGAGACTATTACCCATGATGGAGCTGACTTAATTTTACAACTCTGCAGCTTACTTCGATCCTGTGCAGTAGCGCCCCCCCCCCCCCAATACCATACCAAACGATGATGCAGCCAGTCAGAATGCTCCCCATGGTAAATCTATAGACGTTTTTGAATGTTTTAGGTGATGAACCAAATTTCCCCAACTCTTGTATGTCTGTTCTATTTGATCATTCTTCTGTTTTGGGAAATATGAAGGAAGTTGAATTTCAAATGGATTAAAATCTCTGTGTTCCTTTTTAAAGTGGGAGTAGTATCTCTGTAATTTCTGGTACAGAAAATACAGTTGCAGCACACAAATGGAGAAAGTTAACTGCTGTGACACGGGTAGGTTTGGGCGTTGGGTCTGCTTTTCTAGCCAGCTGTGACCCTGTGTGAGTTACACAACTATCTCTGCCACATCAAAATTCTACAGTGTTCCTTGGATCTGCTCACTTGGGACACTGTTGCACGCAATTTCTATTCACGACAGTTGACATGAGTTGTGTACCAGCCTCCTCTTGGACAGTGGTTTGTGCATAGTGTACTACTTCCCTCACCTCCACGGCAACCCTTTGTCACTTATTTCCAAGTTGTAAACAGACTTGCATTAACATCACTGGATTAACGCACATCACTCCTGTAACTTTTCTACATGTTTTCAGTTGGCTGCCTTAGCAATATTAGGATGAAATGCTACTGTTGTACATGTGAAATTTCAGCTTTTTTCCCATGTAGATACTGTGATAAAACTTAAATAACCTGTTTTATTGGTGTCCAGGACTCTCGAATTTCTGATGAGGCATTTGGCTCAGTTGGCAACCTACAGTTACATCACTAACATGCACACCAAGAACCTGGCTATTGTCTGGGCTCCAAACCTTCTGAGGTAAGATCAAATATACGGATAATCTCAAGAGGCACATTGTACAGAAGTTGCGGTGCTACTACTGCTCTGTACCGAAACTGACTGCTATGATCACCATGCCAGTTGTTGCCAACACCAGATGATAACCTTTGTGACAGATAGAGCTATAACAGGGTAGTGAAGCTCATCCAGAAGCATATGGAGGTTAGCACAAGATTACTGATGAAGTTATCTTTACACATACAGTATTTAAAGCAAGTGATGAGTTGAAGTGACTCCCTTTCATTTCTTAACTGTGTGCTGCCAACTAGTGATGTTATCTATAAATGTAATGTTGTTATCATATGCAAAGTGACAAAAGTCACAACTGGATTATTGGGAGTAAATGGCTGGGATCTCTGTTTAGAAGTAGTGTGGTGGAGGATGGAGTTTCTGCTGTTGGTTCACTTGCAGTCATATTCACACCCACTCACTCATTGTTACTGAGACCATCAGTTTATCTCCCTTTGTAACTGTTCCTGATTTGACTCTTCCCAGGTCTCGGCAGATCGAATCGGCTTGCTTTAGTGGCACTGCTGCCTTCATGGAGGTTCGGATTCAGTCTGTGGTTGTCGAGTTCATTCTCAATCATGTGGATGTCCTATTCAGCTCCAAGCTTAGCTCTGTAATCCGGGAGGGAGCAGGTACGTTTCAGTCCACACCCCCATACCATTGAGTGAGTCCATACGTTGTCAAACTACTGTGAGCACACAAGCACTTTTGGACATCGTACTTCAGTTCGATGCATTGTGCTAGGAGATGTTGCAGCATAAATTTGTGGAGTAATAGAGTTAAATTACAGAATGGTAGGTGATCCTTGAGTTAAGTGCTGCAGTTGATCTGATCAACATTTTCAAGATGGGGGAGTGTTTTTTGGTGCTTGGAGTGATGAGGACTTTGGAAGCAGTTTAAATTAGAACCAGGATTGTTAAAGGTACAGTTTAGGAATATTTCACATTCAAAGGATGCTAGAAGTTTGGAACTCTTTGGAAAACGATAATTGGTGCTCGGTTGGTGTTTAATTCTAATCTGAATTTGATACATCTTTGACCAACAAAAGTCATAGAGTCATACTGCACTTCAGCCTTGCTCACTAAGATTCTCATCTAAGCTAGTCCCATTTGCCTGTGTTTAGTCTATATCCCTCTAATTCCCCTCAGGTTACTATTAAATCTCTCTCTTCTCATCTTGTAACTATTTCCTGCAGTTCTTGATTCCCCTACTCTGGGGCAAAGACTGTGTGTATTCACCCTATCTATGCTCCTCATGATTTTATACACCTACTCCTATATCTTATGGTCTGACAATCTCTCATTCTCCCATGCTCAATAAAAAGTTCCAACCTGCCCAACCCCTCTCCGTAACTCAATCCCTCAAGTCCCTGTAACATCTCCATAAATCTCCTCTGCACTTTTTCCAGGTGACCAAAACTGAATACGATATTCCAAACGTGTCCTCACCAACATCTTGTGTAACTATCCAGATGAAGGTCTTGATTTGAAAAATTGACTATCCATTTCCTTCCACAATGCTGCCTGATCCACTGAATTCATCCAATAGCCCATTATTTGCTTTCTAAAGATCCCCACCCCTCACCCACCCCTCTCCTCTCTTCCACCCCTCCTTTCTTCCACCCCTCCTTTCTTCCACCCCCCCTTTCTTCCACCCCCCCTTCCACCTCCCCTCTCTTCCACCTTGCTCCCACCCCTCCCCCGCCAACACACACAGCTGAGCGGATACATTTTTCACACTGACAGCTTGTTCCAAACATTCATTGTGCTGAGGTGATGGGTGCAGATACAAGTGCAACATTTAAAAAGCACTTGCACTTGGATAGAAAGGGTGTAGAGGGATGTGGCCAAATGGGATAGGTGTTGTTCGGTAATAATAAGGAGAGCTGAATGGTACTATCTCTGCTGTATAATTTTATGATTCTGTGACTGTCCATGAATGAGAGGTTATTAGATCAGACTATCTGGGAGTGAGTGGCCAAGAGATCAGCTCTTTGGGTGTAAGGTGCTAGGAGAAGAAGGTAGAACATAAGAAATAGTTTGAGACAATCAGACTATGTTACACTCTCAGTTTTGCTCTGCTGTTGTGGCTGACTCGACCTTTGGTTCTAGCTCCATTTTTTTAATGCAATGAATTGCCACCTTGTTCAAAAAAAATGTATCTGAAGCTGTACTGAATGGGGAAAATTTCAAATATTTAAATTTGAGAGGAAATTCCTCCACATCAGTCCTCAGTGCTCAACCTCTTCTCCTGAAAACTTGTCCCCATATTCTTGAATCTCTCAAATATCCTCTTGGCAATTGCTCCTCAGAATCTTTCATTTTCCAATGAGATCAGGTCTTATTTTTAAGAAGAGTAAAAGCTTAACCTTTGAGGGTCACCTCTTCATCCCAGGAATTAATCTCATGATTTTCTACTCTGTCACCTCTCTGTCAAGTGTGTATTCTCCTTGGACAGGGAGATCTAACGAGTGTTTAGCCCTCCATCATTGGTGCAGAAAAGGCCAACCTTCCATTTGCTTTACAAATTACTTCCTGCACTTGAATATTAACTTCATGTAACCCCGATTCCTTCTGAGCACCGACATTAAACACTTTCACACAGTTTATCTCATTCTCTGTTCTGCTTTTGTTCCTGTCATAATGAATAACCTCACATTTGCATGCTGTCTTTTTGTTCATTCATTTAACATCTGAATTGTTTTCCTAACAGCAATGACTTTATACTCTGTCCTCATAATTTATATGCCACCTATTTTTGGATAGCCAATGCACTGCACAAGTTCCAAGTTGCCAGCTTGAAAAAGAGGCATTTATCCGTCTGTCTTGTTTTCTGTTCATTAACCCATCCTTTTGTCCAAATTTGTGTATTGCCATTACCATAAGCAGAGAAAATTTGTATCAAGATCTTCTTGTAAGGTAACCTTTGTGTCCTATTGAAAAGCGTTTTGGAAATTGAAATGCAGTCCAGCCACTGGTAACTGTAATTATATCGTCAAATAGCTACAATTATATCTTAAAAGAAATTTGTTGAACACAATTACCTTTTAATTGCTCTATTATCACTGCCTTATCAACACCCTTCAGCATTTTCCTGACAACTGATAGGCCGGTAGTTAATTCTGTACCTCCATTCTTGATTAGATTTGTTATGTTTGCAGCATTCCAATCTACTGGAAGCACTCTAGGTTCTAACATTGTACCTTTTAAACTAATTTCCCAATGTACTTTAGCCATTGTATGTCGAAGTAATTCTCTTCAATTTATTTTAAGACTTAACGTTTGTTGCCCTCTACCTGAAATTTCATTATGACCTAAGTAAAGCGTGTTCCCACATTGAGTACACAATTATTGTTCAAGGAAATTACCTTGGATGCATTTCACGAATTCTTCCTTTAGAATATCTTTACCATCTAGGTTACCTAAGTTTAGATGAAAACAAATTTGCCACTGTACCATGAGTTACAAAGTACTTTATTTTTTGGTCGAATAACTACAGTTAAGGAGCCCACCTGCACTCTTGTCTTGCCTCTTCTTTTTAACTCCATCTGATTCTACTTGTTGGTTTCTGGGCTAACATCCTTTCTCCATTTTGTCCTAAAATCATCCTTCATTATACAAGCTACCCTTTTACCCTTATACTTCCCACCCTTTTCTATTTCACTCTTCTTTCTGGTCAAGGCCCTGTTCCTAACTTTCAGAATCAGGTTTATTTTTATCATCGGCATGTGACGTGAAATTTGTTAACTTAGCAGCAGCGGTTCAATGCAATACATAATATAGAATAGAAAAAAATAATTATTAAAATAAATAGTATTAGTAAGTAAATCAATTACAGTGTACGTATATTGAATAGATTTTAAAAAGTGCAAAAAGAAATAAATACTGTATATTTTAAAAAAGTGAGGTAGTGTCCAAGGGTTCAATGTCCATTTAGGAATCGGATGGCAGAAGGGAAGAAGCTGTTCTTGAATCGCTGAGTGTGTGCCTTCAGGCTTCTGTACCTCCTACCTGATGGTAACAGTGAGAAAAGGGCATGCCCTGGGTGCTGGGGGTCCTTAATTAATGGACGCTGTCTTTCTGAGACACCGCTCCCTGAAGATGTCCTGGGATGGAGGAGCTGACTAGATTTACAACCCTCTGCAGCTTCTTTTGGTCCTATGCGGTAGCCCCCCCCCCCCACCCATACCAGACAGTGATGCAGCCTGTCAGAATGCTCTCCACAGTACATCTATAGAAATTTTTGAGTGTATTTGTTGACATGCCAAATCTCTTCAAATTCCTAATGAAGTATAGCCGCTGTCTTGCCTTCTTTATAACTGCATCGATATGTTGGGACCAGGTTAGATCCTCAGAGATCTTGACATCCAGGAACTTGAAACTGCTCACTCTCTCCACTCCTGATCCCTCTATGATGGTTGGTATGTGTTCCTTTGCCTTACCCTTCCCAAAGTCCACAATCAGCTCTTTGGTCTTACTGACGTTAGTGCCAGGCTGTTGCTGTGGCACCGTTCCACTAGTTAGCATATCTCACCCCTGTACGCCCTCTCGTCATCATCAGCAAATTTATAGATGGTACTTGAGCTATGCCTAACCACACAGCCATGTGTATACAGAGAGTACAGCAGTGGGCTAAGCACACACCCCTGAGGTGCGCCAGTGTTGATCATCAGCAAGGAGGAGATGTTATCGCCAATCCACACAGATTGTGGTCTTCTGGTTTGGAAGTCAAGGATCCAATTGCAGAGGGAGGTACAGAGGCCCAGGTTCTGCAACTTCTCAATCAGGATTGTGGGAATGGTGGTATTAAATGCTGAGCTATAGTCGATGAACAACATCCTGACATGGGTATTTGTGTTATCCAGGTGGTCTAAAGCCGTGTGGAGAGTCATTGAGATTGCGTCTGCTGTTGACCTATTGTGGCAATAGGCCAATTAGGTCCAGGTCCTTGCTGAGACAGGAATTCAGTCTTGTCATGACCAACCTCTCAAAGCATTTCATCACTGTCGATGTGAGTGCTTCCGTGCGATAGTCATTAAGGCAGCTCTCATTATTCTTCTTAGGCACTGGTATAATTGTTGCCTTTTCGAGGCAAGTGGGAACTTCTGCCCGTAGCAGTGAGAGGTTGAAAATATCCTTGAATTCTCCCACCAGTTGGTTGGCACAGGTTTTCAGAGCCTTACCAGGTACTCCATCAGGACCTTCCGCCTTGCGAGGGTTCACTCTCTTTAAACACAGTCTAACATCAGCCTCTGAGACAGAGATCACAGGGTCATCAGGTGCAGCAGGGATCTTCACAGCTGTAGTTGTGTTCTCCCTTTCAAAGCGTGCATCGAAGGCGTTGAGTTCATCTAGTAGTGAAGCATCGCTGCCATTCATACTATTGGGTAGGTAAAAAGGACAACACTTAACTGCTAGATATTCCTGGTCTGGTGAGCAGAAGTGGGACAGCACTAATATATTTGTGCACCAAGAAGAGTTGATCATGAGGCATACTCCTCCACCTCTGCTTTTGAGAGACTCTATAGACCTATCCTGACGGTGTATAGTAAACCCATTGATCTGAATCGCTGCATCCGGTACGGAAGGGGTTAACCAGGATTCCGTGAAACGAAGGACACACGTGGTCCTAATGAACCTCTGATTCAGCACCCTGGCTCTGAGATCATCGATTTTATTCATCAGAGACTGCACGTTTGCCAGCAAGATGGTCGGTATAGGGAGTTTAAAACCCTGTTTCCTTAAACGCACTTGTAACCCCGCTCTGCACCCGTGCTTCCTCCGAGGTAGCCTACGTGGGTGCTTCCGACCACTATCAGTGTGTTTCCATTAGCTTTAAGCAGCAATAGTTCATTTAAGTGCATTAAGGCATCTTTGACTGTACTGACCTTGGAAGCAGTTGTGCTTTTTAGCTGTATCAGGCTGAAATGGGAATATTTAATCGTATCCATTGAGAGTACTGCTGCTACTCGAGTCACGCCTAGGTGCCCCGGAAGACAGAGAACTTTAATCATTCTGGAATCAATTCTCAGTGTGGACTTGAAGATAAAACATACTTCGTGCTTGCAGTTAATGTCTTCGTACAAATATTTTGAGTATTCAGATTAAGAGCACTTTTTGTCATGTTACTGTTGGATTCTGATGCATAAAACTTGTTGCTTACGATCGATTTATTAAGTGTTCCAGTTGAGGTGACATTTCACTTGTAAGTCTTTCAGAGTCATCTATTGTATCTAGTGCTCCTGGTAAGGCCTCCTCTACATCAATAAGACCCGATGCAGATTGGGGGACCACTTTGTCGAGCATCTTTTCTCTGTCCACTCCAAAGGCAGGTTCTCCCATTTCCATTCTACTTCCAATTCCAAACTTGTCTGTCCTTGACTGCCATAATGAGGGCCAACTCAGGTTGGAGAAGCAACTCTTCATATTCTGTTTGGGTAACCCGATGGCATGAACATTGATTTTTCTAACTTCTGCTAGTCATCTCTCTCTGTCTGTCTGTCTCTCTGTTTCTGTGTCTCTTTGTCTGCGTCTGTGTGTGTCTGTCTCTGTCTCTCTCTCTCTCTCTCTCCCTCCCTCCCTCCCTCCCTCCCTCCCTCTCTCTCTCTCACTCACTTGCACTCTCGCTCTCTCTCTCTTTCTCCATTCTGGTTACCTCTCACCCCTTCTTCTCCCCTGCCTTCATGACCTATCCATCATCTCCCTTTAGTTCCCTACCTACTTTCCTTTATTCTATGGTCCACTATGATCTCCTATTAGATTCCTTCTTCTTCAACCCTTTACCTCTTCCATCTATCACCTCCTACCCTCTCCCACCAATGCACCTTCCCCTATCACCTACTAGCTTCTACTCCTCACCCTCCTCACACCTTCATATTTTGACTTCTGCCCACTTCCTTTGCAGTCTTAATAAAGGGTCTTGGCCCGAAATGTTGACTGTTTGTTCACCTCTGTAGATGCTGTCTGACCTGCTGAGTACCTCCAGCATTTTGTGTGTATTGCTCAAGATATTCCAAAATTATTTCCCTCATATTTTTAAGTCAGTTGATTAATACCAGTTTATCACTGAAATATAACTTCTAGTGAGCCCTTTGAAAACTGTCTATTGCCATGTTGCTTGTCAAAGATGTCTGTTCCAGGTAATTTTTCCTTTTTCTTATCAGTTCCTTTGCTTTGCTTCGCAGGACATATATCTTTGTCTCGGCCCAAGTCCTTGCTGGTGTCATCCCCTTCCACAAAACTGCTGACTTTGGAGGAAGCCCAGGCTCGAACTCAGGTACAAATCAGCTCCCCTCTCACTTCAGACAGCAAGTACATCGAGGTCGGTGAAGGGCCTGCAGCATTACAGGGACGCTTCCATACGGTCATTGACTTCCCAATTGACAGGTAAGTGGAATCATCACCATCTGAAATGTTTTCATTGCCAAAGTAGTTTAGAAATGTACATGGCATTAATCTGTGATGGTAACACTCCGGGAAGCATTTCTGATTGCTCGCTCCCTCTCCCCACCACCCTCCCATTTCTGAAGCAAAGGGGAAGAGTTGTGATGGAGATTGGTGGTATGGAGAAGTCGTTCTTCACAAAACTGGCCTCATATCCCTTCAACTGCCTTGTTTCCTGTCAGTTACCCTCAAAACAGGTCCAAATATTTGTTGCCAATCTGATTACAATGATTCAATTGCCATTCTAGTTTTCAGGACCATTCTGTAGCATTTGGTAAAGTAATTGCTCTGACAGCTGTCACAGTTTTCAAAGTTAAGGGTGTCGGAATGCACAAATTTAGATGCTGCTGGAAATACTCATCAGGCCAGGATATAGTATGAAAGAAAGAGCCACCATTTCAGGACAATGACTTTCCTTCAGAAAGATCTGACTTACTTATTATGAAACAGGAGGAGGCCATTTGGCCCATCAAATCCATGGACCTTCCCAATTGTTGACTATTTGTCAATGGAACTAGGTTAGGAAACTCACTAGGCAACTTTTAATTAATCAGAGCTCACACTTTATTGTCTCTGCACAAACAACCAAGTCACTATGTTAACCCCAGGCCAAAAACTTAAGACATGAATTCCACTGTTCCCATTGTACCTATTCTCATGTGGATCACTTTTCCGATTTATAACACTGAAATAGGGGATCTCCATTGGCCAGACGATCAATCCTTTCTTTTCCCAGCCCCTGGCATGGGGCTTCTTTGCGATTATGATTCTCTGGAAAAAGTTATTGCTGATAGCGCAATCGAAATGTCCACTTTTGTATTCATTCTTTATCAATTCAAATATTGCCTTTCAATGTTTTTGACTATATATCACCTGCTTGACCTTTAACACCTTTTTATTGGCTCCGATCCAGAGGTAACACCTTGTAACTTATGGCTCTTTGTTCTCTTCAGTAGCCAGCTCAAATTACTCCAGGCAGGCACAGACCCTAACATTCACAAACCTGCATGTTATATTATATCAAAGAACACGTCACAAATAACTTCTTCTTTAGAAATGATCTCTAGTCCAGCAAATTACCTGAAACATCATTGTGTCTACTTAGCAACGCAACTTCACAGACATCCCACCCTGCAAAAACTCATTTCAGGGAGGTAGCACCATCAATTTGCGGGAGACTCCTGGAACTTCCAGGAGAGGTGGGATATCTGCAATAGAGTAGCTCCTTAGCAGCTAGCCAGCTAGTTTAAATAACGTTAGCTATGCTAATGAATGAATGACACCTGTTAATCTCACCTCAACATGTCTTTTACAGTCTTAACCCACCATGGGCAATAGAAAAGTCACTGTTGCAAACAGTGCGGCGAGCAACACTGTCATTATTTTGACCCCTATTAGGCAGGGGTACACTTTAGTGTAGTCTGAGGTGACGTACGTTTTATATTTTTTTTTGGAACACTCTGCCACGGTGCACGCTCGCGCTCTGTCTCTCATGGTCGCTCTCGTGCTCTCTCTCTCTCTCTCTCTCTCTCTCTCTCTCTCTCTCTCTCTCTCGTGGTTGCGTGCGTTCTCTCTCTGTCTGCCTGTCTCTCTCTCTGTCTGTCTGTCTCTCTCTCTCGGTCTCACTTGCTCGCTTTCTCTCTCAAAAAAATTGATTTCCGGGACATTTTATATAATTTGCGGGCATCAGGGAGCCACTATTAATATGCGGGAGACTCCCGGAACTTCCGGGAGTGGTGGGATGTCTGACTTCATCTCACAGAATGGAGGATGTAAAACAGTTCAACAAAATGGCAGCCTCCATCTCCAAGCACATGGTGGCAAGAAGAAAGACAATTGCTCTGTCTTCTTCCGCTGTCCTTGACCCATTCAAGTTTGATATTTTCTTCCTTATTTTAAATCCACCATGGCCAACACAACAGAGCAATCCCATTAGTCTCATTTCCTTATAAACCCAGCAGCCTTGTCTCTCTCACAAGTCCATCAATTCCCCTTTGATTCTTTTACACTGAGAGGTAATGTGCAGCAGACTGTTAACCACCAGCATTCTTCGGGATGTGAGGGGAAACTGGAACACCTATGGGAAACCCATTGACTCATAAGAACACATAGATTCTCATAGGCAGTATGCAAGGGAGGGATGAAATCTGGTGCCTGGAGCTCTGAGGCAGCTGTATGAACATGGCACCACTGTGTCTCCCAGGCATCATTGATCCCAGACATAAACTCTGTGTCTATTTCCATAGATGCTGCATGCCCAGTTGGGCATTAATGAACTTGTAATGTTAGTTTTCCATCGTCTGCAGTTTTTTGCTTCTTGCATGATAACTCACGTTGTTATCACTCAACCTGCATGACTGTTTCAAATACAGAGTGGCCAATTATTTAACAGAGACTCTTTTACCATCGTTATCTAGGAAGAGGACAACCAGCAAATCGAAGAAGTCACCTGTTGGCACTTGGCGCTCTTTCTTCAACCTTGGCAGATCCTCGTCTGTGGTCAAACGGAAACTACATCGTAATCCCAGTGAACCATCAGAGATGAAATCCATGGTTTTGACAGGTGGGTGATGACAAGGGTTAGTTGTGCTTTAATTCTTGATAATTCTTGATGCCTTGCTGAAGGCAAAAAAACCACTGCGTTGGTTGGCATGTCACATGAAGATCTACGCTGTTTCTGTTTTAAAAGCTTCAACACAATATGAATCCAAGGGAAACTGAAGCTAAAACATAATAGAAGATAGCACAGAACAGGCCCTTCAGCCCATGATGTTGTGCTAACCTTTTAACGTATTCCAAGATCAATCTAATCCTTCCCTACCACATAGCCCTCCATTTTTCTTTCATCCATGTGTCCCTCTAAGAGTCTCTTAATTATCCTCATTGTATCTGCCTCTACCATGACCCCTGGCAACTCGGCTCACTCATTTCCATTGTACATTTCCCTAAGAACATCTGTTCCCCATTTTAAGTTATCAAGTTCCTGCCTAATTGCATCATGGTTAGCCCTCCCGAATTAAATACTTTCCCATACTGCCTGCTGCTATTCTTGTCTGAAGGTCAGGGATTTGAGGTTACTATCTCCGAAATACTCACCCATGGAGAGATCTGCCACCTGACCGTGTTCATTGCCTAGTGCCATATCCAATATGGCCTCTCCTCTAGTCGGCCTTTCCGCACAAATTCTGCCCCATCTAAAGCCCTTGTTCTAAGGAGGAACCAATTAATATTAGGGAATTTGAAGTCGCCCATGAAAAGAACTGTGTTATTTTTTGCTCCTTTCCAAATTCTGCCTCCCGATCTGCACCTTAGTGTCTTTGTCGCTCTTGGGGGTGGGGGGGCACGGGGAATCTATAGAATATTCTCAGTAGAGTGATTGCTCCATTCCTGTTTCTGTCTTCAACCCACACTGACTCAGTAGATGATCCTTACGTCCTCCGTTTCTGCAGCTGTGATTCTACTCCTGATTACAATGCCGCTACCCTTCCTCTTTTATCTCCCTCTCTGTCCCTTTTGAAACATCTAAACCCCAGAATGTCCAGCATCTATTCCTGCCCTTGTGACAGCCAAGTCTCTGTAGTGGCCACAATGTTGTTCCATGTACTGGTTCGTCACCCTGTTCCTGATAATTCTCATATTAAAGTAAATGCATTTCAACCCATCCAACTGACTACTTTTATGCCCTACCCACCTCCTATCCTTCTTCACCGTCTCTACACACTGCATCTACCTTTTACGCTGTTACAAGGATTACTCTTTGGTCGTAATGATCAGAGAGGTACAGGGAGAATCTGTATTTACTGACAAGTATCTTTATTGTCTAAACTAACAAGCATGTGAATTTATGCACGAAGCACCTGTTTGCACACCCACTAGGTTTCCCTGTCTCTCCTGAATAGTCAAAGAATAGAAAAGTTAATATCCAGGCAAGGGAGGCTTTGCTGGCCAGGCGTTCCTCGTAGTCCCAATCCACTCTCCATGTGTTTTACATAGGGTCGCTCACACTTGTATCTGCAATCGTTATTCTCCAGAATTGTTGCTGCTTTGCATTCAAAGCCTCTGCTTTTATATTCATTCCTTACCAGTTCAAGCATCCTCAATGTCGTTAGCTATGGGTCATCTGACTGACCTATAACACGTTATTGGCTCTGATCCAAACCAGCTTCCATTTATTGCCCTCTTCTGCAAGTGACAACTGGTAATTTTATGGCTCTTTGTTCTAAGTCAGTTACCAAACCAGTAACTAGCTTGAATCACTCAGGGAAGACACAGACCCCTTTCACAAACCTGCATGTTATATCTAACCAAAGAACACCTCACAAATAATTTCTTACTTGGAGGTAATATCTAGTCCAGGTGATTACCTGGAGCATCATTGTGTCTACTCTAAAACACTGATTCTGCCAAGCAAAACCATTTTACAAAATCGAGGATGCGGAGCAGCTTCACAAATGGCAGCCTCCATTCCTTTGACCTCAAGGCAAGAACAAAGACATTTGGTCTGTCTGCTTTCACTGTCCTTGATTCATTGGAATTCACTGATTTGTAGACTGTAGTTCTTTCTGGCCAACAACACCAGCTGTCCCATCTTCTGACTTATCACTCTTCTTCTCCAGGCCCTGAAAACTTAGTTTAAATCCACCCCAACAGCTCTAGCAATCTGCCTGCAAGAACATTGGTCTTCTTGAATTCAGGTGTAATCTGGCCCTTTTATATAGGTCATACCTTCCCCAGAAGAGATCCCAATGATCCACAAATCTGAAATTCTGCTCCCTGCACCAATCCCTCAGCCACACATTCATCTACCAAATCCTATTCTGACCCTCACTGATGTGTGGCACAGGCAGCAACCCTTCAGCTTCCTACCTAGCTCTCTTATCCACTCATCACTTTTCCTTGCTCTGTCATTGGTATCAATATGAACCATGGTTTCTGGCTGCTCATCCTCCCCCTTAAGAATGCTGTGGACTTGATCTGAGCCATCTCTGACCCTGATACTTGGGAGGCAACTTACCATCTGAGTTCTCTTTCACATCCACAGAATCTCCTGTTTGTTCCCCTAACTACTGAATCCTTTATCACCACTGCCCTCCTCTTCTCACCCCTACCCTTCTGAGTCACAAAGCCAGAACCTGCCAGACTCAGGCCCAGTCATCTAATCCTTACTGGTGGAGGTTTAAAGTTATTGACTCAGTAGCAACTGAGTTGTGACTGTCTGATTTCATCCTGTTCTTTTGTGATTCTGTTTTATCAGCAAAGGGTGATTCAGGAACACTTCGTTCTGCGAAAAGTGAAGAGTCTCTTTCATCTCTGCACAATGTGGAAGGTATGTACAAAGTGCACAGCTAGTTTGTATGTTTTACTACATGTTGCGGTATTTGCTGCAAGTTTCACTCTTGTAATGTGGCATGGTGTATGTATGATTAAAGTATGTCTTTGATATATAATAGTTTAGCATTTCACTAGAGCTGTCAACACTAGCAGTTCAGACAGCATCTGTGGAAAGAGAAACAGCTAACATTTCAGGTCAAAGAAATGGAAAAATAAAAACAAGTTAGTTTTATTTTACAAAGATGATGTGAGAGTGTGAGAGTAGGTGTCAGACTACTGGAGATTGCTCATAAAAAATGTGTAGGGATAAGCCACACAATTAAGGCCAGCCAACTGAATCTCCATCACGGAAACACTAAGACACTTGGAAAATTGTTACCTGATATAAAATAGCTCTTGTATGGATTGTTTGAAAGCAACTTGTGTTTCTCTAACTGGTTTGAAATGTACTTAACTGAGAAGGTTGATGAAAAGAATGTATACATTTGGGCTACACTATGACACAGCATTTAGTGATACTGCCTCTCAGCTTCAGATATTCAGATCTACTTACCAAAGTGCTCTCTGAGAGTGGAATTTGCATGTTATTCTGGTGACTGGCTCTATTTCCTCCAGCTTCTCCAGTTTATCCCACGTCCCCCAATTGATGTCTGAAGGCTAATTGATCCCTGTATATTACCCTTTACTGTAGCTTAATGCAAAATAATCATAGGATAATAGTGTGGGAGAGAATAGATTGCCGGGTACAGAGAAATTGCCTTGCATGGGACTGCTAGGATTATTCCCCTGGGAGTCATCATGACCCTAATGGGCCAAATTTCCTCTGTCTGTGTCATTGGACTCTTTAGGATAAATTTGAAACACAAAGGAGAGTGTTGAAAAAAAAAAGGTCAATGTAATTAAATGATAGACACAGCCTGATCAGGAAATGAAGGCAGAAAGTGTTTTTCTACACTGCAGCATGATAAATGGAGATATTCCCTCGGGCTCAGTGTCAGAAGTCCTATTTCTCTGATACGTAGTTTGAAAGTGTGGAAATAAGTAAGGAGGACTGACTACCAGGAGTAAGGGACTATTAGAACAGGGGTAAATGATATCATACAGAAAAGTGTTAGTGATACGGTTGGCAGAAAGAACAGTAGGACACAATTTAGATTACATGGAAAATCAAAGATCTGAATATCTCAAATAAAAACAATTGCTAGAAATACTAGCAGATTGGCAGCGTTCTGGGGAGAGGGACATAGAAGGGTTATTGACATGAAACATAATTTCTCTCTCACAATTCGGTATGTTTCCAGATTTTATAAAACAAGTGGGGCCCTGGAATTCAGATTTCAGGATGGAAGGCAAAAAGGATGTATTAAGCCTGTAGAAAATGCTGATTAGACCGTAGCTGGATTGGTTGGTCCAATTCAAGTCAGCACACATAAGGAAGGGTGTGAATTTCAATGGAGGAGGCAGAAGAAATTCACAACAGTGGTTCCAGGCAAGAGGAGTTTCAGTTGTATTGACAGACAGGGGACTTACTTACTGCCGTTACGATGCTGGCATCTAGGACAGCAGTAAAAGTCCTCCATCTGTGGAGGTGTTCCGAACTTCCTTCATCGTGTCATTAGCTTCCTCTCGGTTTTCACTGCTGTCAGTCATGCAAGTTCCAGGTGGAGGCTCAGGAATGCCATTGCACTCAGGTGTAGAAGGATTCTTCAATGCTGTTTCTGTAATAATTTTGTTTGACCAGTCAGGGTTGTTAGCTGTTGAGCTGAACCCCCAAATCTGGAGACCAGTGGACCACTCTTAGTCTGGTCTCTACCCTTTGATCTGTTTGGCATGGGTGATCCTACCAAGAGCCAAAGCATAAAGCCCTGACTCCAGCCAACATTCTCTGGGTCATTGAGACACGCAAACCTCCAAACCATGACAAGGTTGTGGTCCTCTTGGAGCACAAACTGGGGAAGTTAGGGCATAAGATTCTTGAAGCAACAAAGGAGCTTTGATAAAGGTATACATGTATGAAGACTAGCAGTGTGGTGCAGTGGTTGCCACTGCATTCTCACAATGCCAGAGTCTCCTCATTCGATGCTACCTCTGAAGTCGAGTTTGCAAGTTCTGTCTGTGAATGTGGGATTTCCTTTTGGTACTCCTGTTTCCTCCCACATCCCAAAAGATGCTGGAAGATTAATTGTCAACTGTAAATTATCCCTAAGTTGTGCAAGAATTAAAGTACTGCTGACAATATGTGAGAATAAATAAGTTACAGGGGCATATAAATAAGGGAAGGAGGAAAGAGGCTGATGGTATTGATGTGCTGGGTGCAGGTATGGACCTGATTGACCAAATGACCTCATCTGATATAATGAGATCATGACTTGTTTAGATGGGTAGAGGGAAGCTGTTCCCATTGGTGTCAGGCTCACAGACCAGGAATAGGGGTTTAAATTTTAGAGCAGTTGATGAAAGAGTACTGTGAGGAAACACATTTTTACAGAATAATTTTTGCCTCCAACTTGCTGCCCATAAAGGAGATGGAAACTGTCAGAACTTTCAGAAGCAGTTTGGAGAGGCTATTGAAAGAGACTTGCTTGTTCCCTGCAGGCAGTGCAGGGAACAAGCAAGGAATGGATCTGATGGGATTGCTGTACAGGAAGTTGGCTTCCTCTGTCCTCCAATGGCTCAATAATTCTGTGAACTGACGCGGACTGACTAAGGTTTTCCTGTATGTTATTATTTTGACAATTGTTTTACATTTCCTCAGTGAAATATTCATTATTGATTCTGGACCAATGTTTTATTTCTGTTGATCAGCACCCAGTGGGACAGATTTAACTTTCAGAGAAGTTGTACTTTTTATTTCTGAAACTGAATTTGTATACTGAGGGCTACAGCATACACCCAACGCTTAAACCTTCTCTGCGAATATCTGCCACTCAATTAGAATGCAACTATAATGTTTATCTTTGCAGTTAAAGTAATCTTGAGAGTTAAGTAAATGTTTCCCGTTTCCTTGATATGTGCAATTTGAGGTCAGCTGCTTACTTACAGAGCAACCAATGAATATTAGCTCCTTTCATTCTTGTGGTGCCTTGACCATATGGTTGAAGGATTCCAGATCAAAATATCTTGCATGTTTCAGTGAAACAAAGTCTAGTTTTGCAAAGTTAAAATGACTGAGGTTAACTAAGTGTGAAAAGAATATTTAGGATCTATATTTGGTGCCAGATAATGCTGTGGTTCCCTGGGTGATGGTCATTGAACAAAAATGAGTTGTGCTTATTGTATGATCGACTCAGTCTCAGTTGCTACTCACCTTCTCCATTTGAATAAATCATGACTGATGTGCTTGGAGATTGAGTTGCCTAGATTACAGGTTTCCCCCGCCATCCAAAGGTAAAGCGTTCCTATGAAACGGTTCGTAAGCCGGAATGTCGTAAAGCGAAGAAGCAATTACCATTTATTTATATTGGAAAAATTTGTGAGCGTTTGCAGACCCAAAAATAACCTACCAAATCATGCCAAATAACACATAAAACCTAAAATAACAGTAACATATAGTAAAAGCAGGAATGATATGATAAAAACACAGCCTATATAAAGTAGAAATACTTCTCTACAATCATTGCCTGCACTGTTCTCCGTAGCGAAAATGTCACGCAAGTGCTCTGGGCAAAAACACTCTCTCCAGTAACCTTTAAGCTATGAAGCTGCCAAATCATACCAAATAACACCTAAAGATACACAGCCTATATAAAGTAGAAATAATGTATGTACAGTGTAGTATCATTTACGGGAATCGGGAAGACATCGAGCACACATGATGGTGTGTTAGGCTGAGTCGTCGGAGGTTGGGGTGGTGCAGTGGCCCCCACCCTCCGGGCCGCTGACCGATACCGATCCGCGAAGAATGCGGCGGTAGCCGAGACGCACCCAGCACATCTTTAAGAAAAAAGCCAAAATAAACAAGCTAATTAATTAGGTGCCGCCTGGCACGTAAGTGTTGGCCCAGATCAGAGGCGACGCAATCGAAGTTCGTCGTCTGCTGAAGGCTTGCTTGACTGCTAGCCTCGTGCATTTTTCTATCATACAGTTCTTTGTAAGCACTCAAACCATCTTGCAAATATGCCCTAAACCGACATACCCTTTCAAAATTAAAGTCATACTTTATCATTGCAGCGAAAATCTCACGCAGTTGCCTCACGTTCAGTTCCTGGACGACTTCACTTTCGGTCCGTTTGCTACTGCATTCAGTTTCGATTGTTATCCTTTCCTCTCCCAATTGCATCAGCTCTTCATCTATCAGTTCTTGGTCATGGGGTGCCAAAACCTCTTCAGTATCATCTTCGTCAACTTCCACAAGCCAAACTCACTTTGTCCTTACTTCGTTCACCACGATCAAAACACTTAATTATGTCTAGTTTTACACTAAGTGTAACACCCTTACGAGCTCTTTTAGGCTTTTCCGATACCGTAGAACTCATCTTGCAAACACAGGCACGTGTTTAAGCAATGCCAGCGAGAATGCAGTTCCGAATCCGGGGGAGAGTGGCTGCTCGGGGCGCACGCTGCCTTTTATCGCGCGCTGCCTTTTTTTGCAACTGTGAAAACACCTTCTGTTAGCGAAAACAGGGAGCTAATGTAGGTCTTTCGTAACAGTGAGGTTTCATAAAGCGAATGTTCGAAAAGCGGGGGACACCTGTATTTCAGCATTTCTATGTCCATACATAACAAAAAATGATTACTTTAATTTTTCCGTTGACCTACAACCTCCATGGCTTTTTGTTGCAAGCTGCTGCTGCATTGGCCTAGTGTGAAGAACCCTTTCTGGCTTACTCCAAAAGAGTAGATAGAATCTTTGGTTTTCTAAACTCAAAGGAGTTCAGCTCTTTTCCCCCCAAGTAAATTTTCTTCATAATTGAACCCATTTAGCCCTGGTTTCAAGCTGATAAAGCCTAGCT
Organism: Mobula birostris; assembly: GCF_030028105.1. Lineage (NCBI taxonomy): Eukaryota > Metazoa > Chordata > Chondrichthyes > Myliobatiformes > Myliobatidae > Mobula > Mobula birostris. Next base: position 34,200,514 of record NC_092389.1, on the reverse strand, counting down.
GTACATCTTCAACATCAGTAAACGTGCTGCCTTGAGCCCAACAAACTGCTTTAAATAAAAACTCTTTTTAATCTAAGTACTCAGCAAGTTAGGCACATCAGTGGAAAGAAAAACATAGCTTATGCTTCAGTTTGATCAACATTTATAAGCGCTTTGAATGCCTGGCAAAAATTAAACCTCTCTTCCATCATGTTATGTTCTAACCTCGTGAGTTTTTAAGATTATTTTAGTAATTAAGTTTTGGTGATTGTATGCATGAATTTGTTAAGGGGTGAGTGGGGTTGACAATACAGTAGGTTTGTGCATACCTTCTTATAGAAGAGACCCTCAACACATTCCTGATTATCCTGAGGAGAGGGGACCTGTCCTCAGCAAATAGTGTTTGTTGAGGTTGAGATGCCTGAAGTTTCAGGTTCTAAGGAATAAAGATTATGAATAGCCTGTCCTGGCCCAACCACATAGATGCTACAGCCGAGAAAATTCACCAACACATCTTCTTGTTTAGGAGGCTAAAGAAATTAGTCATGTCTCCATCAACCTTTACCAACTTTTATCAATGCGTCTGTCTGGATGCATTACGGCTCGGTATGGCAACTGCTGTGCACGTGGCTGCAAGAAACTGCAGAGAATTGTGGACACAGCTCAGCATGAAAATAGCCTCCCCTCCATGAACTCCATCTATACATCTTGCTGCCTCAATAAAGCAGGTAGCACAATCAAAGACCCCAGCCATGCAGACACTGTCCCTTCTCCCTGCTCCCATTGGGCAGAAGATATGAAAGCACATACCACCAGACTCAAGGACAGCTCCTACCCTGCTGTTATTAGACTATTGAATGGTTCCTTAGTATGATGAGGTGGATTCTTAACCTCAGAATACCTTGTTATGATATTGCACCTTATTGTCTGCCTGCACTGCACTTTCTCTGTAGCTGTTGCTCTTTATTCTGCGTTTTGTTATTGTTTTATCTTGTTTTAACTGAATGCACTTTGTAACAGAATGCACGCCCAGCTTTTCACTGTACCTCAGTATATGTGACAATAATAAAGCAATTCCAAACCTTTGTAGCATACTTAAGCCGTGAAATAGTGTAGATTTACAATCCAATCCATTTCCGAGGGCCTCTTGTGAATTGTTTTATTTTCACCATATAACCAGGTGGTGTTAATTTTAGTCATAGAGTTGTGCAGCGCATCAGCTCAGTATGTCCACTCCCAATCATTTTTGCCCATCACACTATTTCATGGCCACAGGCACAAATACCAGAGCCCTGCTGTGTCACTCCTAGCTCCCTCACCACTACTTTTGCTGCACTACTTTTTACCCACTCACTGGGTGTCTCAAGGCTCCCTCCCTGCCCATGGTCTCACCTCCCCTCTCCCTCTGGCATCCCTCCCTGCCCACCATATTTGACCTGTGCTCATTGGTGCTGTATCCCAATGTTGTACTGCAAGAGTCCTTTGCCCACCAATCTCCAACATCTGGCTGGATGTTAATCTGGAGCCGCGTCATATCTTGGCCCGAGCTTGGTCGGAACCACGAACCATGAAGACCACCTCACTACTTTGCTCCCTTTTTGCACTACTTATTTTTTTACTATAAACCCCATTTCCAGAAAAGTTGGGATATTTTTCAAAATGCAATAAAAACAAAAATCTGTGATATGTTAATTCACGTGAACCTTTATTTAACTGACAAAAGTACAAAGAAAAGATTTTCAATAGTTTTACTGACCAACTTAATTGTATTTTGTAAACATACACAAATTTAGAAGTTGATGGCTGCAACACACTCAACAAAAGTTGGGACAGAGGCATGTTTACCATTGTGTTACATCACCTTTCCTTTTAATAACACTTTTTAATAGTTTTGGAACTGAGGATACTAATTGTAGTAGATTTGCAATTGGAAATTTTGTCCATTCTTGCTTGATATAAGACTTCAGCTGCTTAACAGTCCGTGGTCTCCGTTGTCTGATTCTCCTCTTCATGATGCACCATACATTTTCAATAGGAGAAAGATCTGGACTGGCAGCAGGCCAGTCAAGCACACGCACTCTGTGTCTACAAAGCCACGCAGTTGTAGCCTGTGCAGAATGTGGTCTGGCATTGTCCTGCTGAAATAAGCATGGACGTCCTGGGAAGAGACATCACCTTGATGGCAACATATGTCTCTCTAAAATCCTAATATACGCCTCAGAGTCAATGGTACCTTCACATACATACAACTCACCCATGCCTTGGGCACTGATGCACCCCCATACCATCACAGATGCTGGCTTTTGCACCTTCCGCTGATAACAATCTGGATGGTCGTTTTCATCTTTGGCACGGAGAACTCGACGCCCGTTTTTTCCGAAAACTAGCTGAAATATGGACTCATTTGACCACAGCACACGGTTCCACAGTCTTTCGGTCCATCTGAGATGAACTCGGGCCAGGAGAACTGGCCGGCGTTTCTGCATAGAGTTGATGTATGGCTTCTTCCTTGCGTAATACAGTTTCAAGTTGCATTTCTGGATGCAGCGACAGACTGTGTTGAGTGACAATGGTTTTCCAAAGTACTCCCGAGCCCAGGTGGCTATAATTGTCACAGTAGCATGATGGTTTCTTAGGCAGTGCCGCCTGAGGGCTCGAAGATCACGCGCATTCAACAGTGGTTTCCGACCTTGCCCTTTACGCACTGAGATGTCTCTGAATTCTCTGAATATTTTCACAATATTATGTACTGTAGATGTTGAAAGGCCTAAATCCTCTGCAATCTTGTGTTGAGAAATGTTCCTTCTGAACTGACTAACAATTTTCTCACGAATTTTGGCACAAAGGGGTGAGCCACGACCCATCCTTGCTTGCAAAGGCTGAGCCTTTGATGGACGCTACTTTTATACCCAGTCATGATACCTCACCTGCTACCAATTAGCCTGCTTAATGTGGAGTCTTCCAAACCGGTGTTACTTGAATATTCTGTGCACTTTTCAATCTTATTTTAACTCTGTCCCAACTTTTGTTGAGTGTGTTGCAGCCGTCAAATTCTAAATTTGTGTATATTTACAAAATACAATTAAGTTGGTCAGTAAAACTATTGAAAATCTTTTCTTTGTACTTTTGTCAGTTAAAAGTTCACATGAGTTAACATATCACAGATTTTTGTTTTTATTGCATTTTGGAAAATATCCCAACTTTTCTGGAAATGGGGTTTGTAATTGATAGAAAAAACTTTGTGTATTGTACTGCACTGCTGCTGCAAAACAACACATTTCACAACATGTCAGTGATAATAAAGCTGATTCTGATCTCTGGTTTGGCCTCCAGAGGGCCCAAGAGATTTCCAGAGGAATTCGGGCCTGGTATTGGTTACTGAAGATTGGGCAGATAACAGTAAGTGCCAAATGCCACATTGACATTCAGCTCCAGGCCCTGTAGTGCTCCTCCTGATCCCTGCCGCTACTCCATGAGGCAGGGGGATTTTGGACTGTCCTGGGGATTTCCAAGGATGGGAGTAGGCATCTACTGATCAGTGAGTAGGACAGAAGTCAGGATTGAGGGGTTGAGGTGCTGAGGACAGCAAAATGTGCACCACTCCTAGACCTGTTGGCAGACAGTTACAAGTGTTATGTCTCATGATGCAAAAATATATAGACATTAGAATTAATTTCAGTGTCATAAATCAATTACTAGCGGTGATTAATTTGCTGTCTATTCACCCTTAGGAGAATCCAAGGTGTACAGACCTAGAAGGCCTCGGTCCAGCAGTGATGCTCTGTCTGTTTCCTTCAATGTTGGTGTCCTTCCCAGCCTCAACCACTGCAATTCCTATGACAACCTTCCCAATGACGAGAGTGAAGGAGAGGATACCATTCTCCAAGTGCCTGCACTGGTGTCTTCTAGTATGGATGAAGTGGAACTGAGCCCACCAGATATGGGGGCAGCTGGGCTTGACTTTGACCCAATGTCTTTTCAGTGTAGTCCACCGCGGGCACAACTCTTTGAGCTGGACAACAGTGCATCTCAGGTGGACTCCTCACCCACTGGCAAAGACAATTTGAATGGTAGTGTGAAGGAGTCAGAATTTGGCGGTGTGTGCCTAACCCCTGGAAATGCTACTAGTTCCGAACCAGCCTCTCACTCCCCAGATAAAGTACTGAGCCCATTCTTCTCACCAGATCTAAGCCCCACTGACGAGAAACTAGTTAAACCGTCTTCATTTGCGGAAAAGGTTGTTCATGCCTTCTCCCCAAAAATTGGACGCAAGTCACCCAAGTCTCCTATGATGAATATTTCTGAACCGATCACAATCTCTGTTCCGACACGTGTATCTGAAATGATTGGCAACATGGCTGCTTTCTCAGGGGCTTCATCTGCACCTTGCAACAGCCCCACAGGCAGTAACAATATCAGCAAGTCACCTCCACAGATGATGTCGATGCTGCTGAAGACCAGTGATGTGCAGCTGCCCGAGGGCTGCCGCCAGGAGATTCACAACAAGCTTTCTGCTGCTGCACCAGGTTCAGAGGCTAAAGGCCATGATCTGACCAGTCATCACAAGTCTACACCTTCTGCCCTCTTCCAAACAAGTGTCAAATGGCAAAGTGCAGACCAGCATGAACTGACCGATCAAAACAAAACTAAACAATATTCACAGGCAAAAGGGCAGAGTTTGGATCGACATGAATCCATCAATCAAAGCAAGGCTGCGTCATCAGCCCAGTCACAAATGGAGGCAAAAGGACCAAGTCCAGAATGGCATGAACTAACCATTCAGAGCAAGACTACATCATCTACCCAATCACAAGGTATGTGTTGGATGAGAATATTTACACACCGTCACCCTTCGTTGGGAGACACTCATTGAGCATGCTGTATTTCAGTACGGTATCTGTATTAAAAAAAACGGCATCCGTTAGTCTTGCGAGACCATGGATATGCGCCTGGAAAGTCTTCACTCTCCAGGGCGCAGGCCTGGGCAAGGTTGTATTGCTGCAAGTCTCCCCTCTCCACGACACCGATGTTGTCCAAGGAAAGGGCAAGGGCCAATACAGCTTGGCACCAGTGTCGTCACAGAACAATGTGTGGTTAAGTGCCTTGCTCAAGGACACAGCACGCTGCCTCAACTGGGGCTGAAACTCGTGACCTTCAGGTCGCTAGTCAAGTGCCTTAACCGCTTGGCCGCATGCCCACGGTATCTGTACGTTGTTGTAATACACAAGGGTCTTGGTATTAGGGGTCTCATGTTGTTAGACTGGTTGGTGTTTGCCCTTGTAGACCTAAAAAAGTAACCGTTTCCAAAGATATTGAAAAACAAAGCTGTATTACTTGTTTTTTGTGAATACGTTCTCTTTCATACTGTGAATCATCATTGTGGACAAAAACACTTTTTGTAGGCTAAGTTAATATGCACTTTGTTCAGTCTGCACACAGAATGGAACCGAGGCTTTAACATTGCCCATTGCCCTAGAGTGTTAAGGGAATTCAATTTTTAATCAGCAGAGGATTAGTATTTGTCACTCTCTGCTGCATCCAATGGCAAATATTTATAGCAACCTTCCTGTTCCTAACGGACTGATTTGTGCCAGAAGACTCTTGCATGAGTAACAGCAGCTTTAAGGTATTGAATACAGATCCTTTCTGAGTTTGAGCTTTGAGGACTTAGGAATTGAGAGTGGGTAGTGAGTGAGATCACGGTGTCATATCAATCCAGGGATAGGGATGGGGATATTGGTGTAGTGTTGCACTTATTTTTACAGAGATCTTTTGTAGCACCTTGCCTTTCTATTTCTCACTCGAGTAGGGAATATGCCATTCAAGCCCAGGAGAGTGGGAGTAAGAACTAAACAGATTGCTGGCGAAGTGTTTCAGTCATTCCTCATGTGACAGAGTTGGTGTGCTAGCTCAGTTTCTATCAGCTTAGACGTGAGATTGTGATATTGTGTTACCAACTCCTGCATTGCAGGTGTTGCTTTTCATCCCATTGGAGGAGTGATTCTTCAGTGTTGCATTCTGATCCAGGAATGGAGGTGAAATTTGCACAGTGTCATTATCAGTGTAGGAATGGGGAGGCAAGATTTGAGTTCTTTAGGCGCTGCCTACTCCTCAGTGTTACTCCCTATTCTTCATGTGAACCAAGTATTCATACTTTTCATTGGGAGAACAAAGTGGGCATCTAGTGATCCGAACCAACTTAAGTAAACAGATACAAATAACAGCTGTCAGGAGCAAGAACAGTGGCTGATTCAACTCTTGGTTAACTAACACAGGCCAGGTCTTGGGCTAGTGGTTTACATTCAGTGGCTGTGACCTTTTGCTGAGACCACTTACTCATTTTAGTCTTAGAATTAACAGGAAACAGTACAAAATGATCAGTTACATCCATTCTTCATTGGAATTGCCAGTGTTAATTCATTGGCTAAACTTTCAAGGAGAAGTTTGCTGACAACCCAAGTTTGGCTGAGTTTGAGTTAGAAGTTTGTGAAAGGGTGCAGGGGGACATGGATCAGTTCGAAAATAGCGACAGATGGAACTTAATCCAGCTAACTGTGAGATAATGCATTTTGGGACACCAAATACTTACAAACGTATACAGTAAAAGATAGGAAACTCAGCTCTGAGGGGCATCCTTGTGAGAAGATTTGCTAGTACCACTTGGGATGGTTTAAACTAGACTAGCAGGAGGTGGGACCCAAAGAAGTAGTATAGCAAATAGGAAAGTTGAAGCAAATGTAAGTTAAAGTGAGCAAGTCCAAAAGGTCAATCAGGCAGGGCAGGACATGGAGTGAGAAAAATCTGACAGGCTAAACTGCATTTATTTTAATGCAAGTAGCAGGTGAGCTCGAGGCACAGAGGTACATGGGGCCGACGTATTATATCTGTTACAGAAACATGGTTGAGGGATGGGCAGGACTGGTAACTCAGTGTTCCGCGGTATAGCTATTATAGGCTCCATAGAAGTGGGGATAAGAGAGGAGGGGGAGCAGTAATATAGGTTAGGGAGAACATCATAGCAGTACTCATGAAATTCCTTGGGAACATCTAGTGAGGCTATTTTGACGGGATTGCACCCCAGTAGTCAATGGGAACTAGAGGAGCAGACATGTAGGGAGACCACAGGTGATTTTATCTTCCGTAGGATTGAATGGACACCCGTAGTGCAAAGGGATTAGTGTTCAGAATTTGGTAGGTCTGTGTGGGAAGTTTTCTGAAGTAATCTGTCGATGGTCTGCTAGTGAAGGGGCTTACACTTGACCTCCTTTTAGGAAATGAGGCAGCGCAAGTGGCTGATGGTAGCACAGTAGCATAGCGGTTAGCACACCACTTTGCAGCAGCCAGCGGTAAGATCACGGTTCGATTCCCACTGCTGTATGTAAGGGCCTTGTACGTTCTCCCCATTACTGCGTGGGTTTCCTCCCATATTCCAAAAACGTGGTTAGGGTTAGTGAATTATGGGAATGTTACATTGGCACCAGAAGCATGGCAATACTTGCTGGCTGCCCAGCCAAACCCTCGCTTATTCAATTTGACGCAAACAACTTATTTCACTGTATGTTTCAATGTACAAGTGACAAAAAAGCTAATCAATCTGATGTGTCAGTGAGTGAGCACGTTGGAATTATTAACTATAATTCCGTTTTAAAATAGAAATGGAAAGTGATAGGACTGGTCTACAAGTTAAAAGTCCTAATTGGGGCAAGGCATATTTTATAGTAATTTTATACTTTTGCACAGTACTACTGCTGCAAAAAAGAAAACAAATCTCAAATTATATAAGCCAGTGATAGTAATTCTGATTCCCGACGTTAGTCAGGAGCTTGCAAAGATTGACTGGGAGAGGCTATTTGCAGGCAAGGGGAGGTCTGGCAAGTGGGAGGCTTTCAAAAGTAAGATAAAGTTCAGGGCCAATATGTTGCTGTTAGAGTGAAGGGTAAAGCTGACAGGATGAGGAAATCCTGGTTGACTATGGATATTGGAGGCAAGGAAAAAGAAGTGAACAGAGGTCACATATAGGCAGATGGATCAAGCTAATCCTTTGAGGAGTACGAGAGATGCAGGAGTACATTTAACAAAGAAATCAGAAGGGCAAAAAGAGAGCATCATATGACTTTGGCTGAGAAGGTAAAGGAAATACCTAAAAGATTCTAATTACATTAAGAAAAAGAATAACTACAGAGAGAATAAGTCCTCTGAGGATCAGGGTGTTCATTTACACTGTATGGGGAACTACAGGAGAACCAAGGACGGATTAGGAATAGTCAGGATAGCTTTGTGCAATGGAAATTGCGTCTGACAAATTTGGGTAAGTTTTTTTTTGAAGAGGTGACCAAGGCAATTGATGAGGGCAGAACAGTAGATATCATCTGTGTGAAATTCAGCAAGGCTTGTGGCAAGATCCTGCATAGTTGACTGGTTTGGAAGGTTAGGTCACATGGGAGCCATGGTGAGCTAGTCAATTGGATACAAAATTGGCTTGCTGGACGGAGGCAGAGGGTGATATTGGAGAATTGTTTTTCAGACTGGAGGCCTATGATAAATGGTGCGCCACAGGGTCAGTGCTGGGTCCTTTGTTGTTTGTTTTATATATTAATGATTTGGATGAGAATGTAGGTGGCATGATTAGTAGGTTGGTGAAATTGGTGGTATAGTGGACAGTAATAAACATCTAATGTTACAACAGGATTTAGATCAACTTTGAAAACGGGCAAAGGAATGACAAATAGTATTTAACTCAGACAAGTGTGAAGTGTTGCATTTTGCGAAGTTAAACCAGGGCAAGGACATACACTGCTGAGTAGCAACACCCAGGGGAGTGTTTTATAGAGCAGAATGGCTGAAGGGCTAGCACATAGGTCCCTGAAACTGACGACACATTGGTCAGGGTTGAGGAAGGCATATGATATATTGCCTTCATCAGACAGGGCTTTTGAGTACAAGAGTTGGAATGCCATGATGCATCTGTACAAGCTGTTGGTGAGGCCACATTTACACATGTTTCATGCAGTTCTCGCTTCCTAGTCAGTAATGATGTGATTGAACTGGAGAGGGTATAGACACAATTCACTAGGATGTTACTGGATTGGAAGTCTCGAGTTAAAAGGAGTAACTACATAGGCTTATCACAAACGAGAAAATCTGCAAATGCTGGAAATCCAAACAACACACACAAAATGCTGGAGGAACTCAGCAGGCCAGACAGCATCTATAAAAAGGAGTAAACAGTTGCCGTTTCGGGCTGAGACCCCTCATCAGTCCATAGATGCTGCCTGGCCTGCTGAGTTCCTCCAGCATGTTATGTGTGTAACTACATCCGCTTGGACTGTTTTCATTGGAGTGAAGGAGGCTGAGGGGTGACCTTACAGTGGTTTTTAAAATCTTGAGGGACATAAATAGGTAGTCACAGTCATTTTCCCAAGCTGGAGGTATCTAGAACTAAAGGACATACATGAATGCTTAAGATGAGACGAGAAAGAGTTAAAGTGGAGAAGCAGGTTTTCCACACAGAGGGTTGTGGATATATTGTCTGAGCTGCCCAGAGGTGTTAGAGGAGAGGGCATGGACAGGTACATGGATATGAAAGATTTAGGGAATTATGGGTCAAATGTGGGCAAAATAAATCTTGCTCAGGTAGGCATCTTGCCCAGCATGAACAAATTGTACCAAAAGGCCTGTTTCCATACTGTATTACCTTATCACTCATGACAATGAGGGGAGGTAACATTGCCCGGGATGTGTCACTAATTAGAAACTAATGATGACAAGATCTATTGAGCTACTCACTGGGACCTATTAAATGCTTTCAACATCTTGAAGAGCTTTCATTGTGTAATTTCTGAAAGATTTTCTTCAGTACCTGGTGAATTAGTAATTAAGAGATGTGACTACAAATGCAAAGTTCACACAGAAGACAATTAGACAAGGTAATTTTTTTGTCACAATGGGCAAAGACAAAAGCATCATTTGGAAAGGAGAATATAATGAAAGTATCATGAAAGGTTAGGACTATTATTTCAGTGGAAGACAACAGAGATGGTTGTAAGACTGCCTGTAGCTTTCATCAAGTTGCCACTATTACTAAAAGGTAATAGCCTATTTGTAAATGTATTTAAAACTTCTGTTTTCTCTGCAGTGACTCAAGTGGAATCCCCTCAGGAGGCTCCAGTGGTTAGCTCTGTGCCTCTAATTCCACCACCTCCACCCCCAAAGAGTGCTGCCCGTTTGCTGGCGTTGGCCCTGGCAGAGAGTGCCCAACAGGCTACTGTCCACTCTCAGAAGAAGCCTCATGCAGGGGGTCAGGGCTCAGGGGACCAGCATCTGCACACCATACCTTGGACAGAACCATGTTCAGCACTTCCTACAGCCAGCCGTCAGACTACTGTACAGCCAAGTGTCGAACCGCAGCCAGCTACGGGTCAGGTTCCCCCAAGCACTGCGCCAGGGCCCACAGCTTCAGGCCAGGTAAGGGAAGAGAAAGCATAATCTGTCAACCGGACTCTGGATATCTGTAGCAATATAGATCGGAAGTTTGAATGGAGGGCATTTCACTCATGTCCACTACCCAAGTAGAAAAAGGCAGCGTTGGATCACGGCAATGTAAATTGAGTCCTGACCAGCGACCAATCCGTGTTTGGGATTAGTTAGCAAAAAGGCAAATTAAAGGAAGGCAGGGGCAAGCACAGTGGCCATTGTTGCAGAGGCCGTCGTCTAAGAGGAAAGAGTCAGTGGTGATCTTGAGGCTTTAGTGAAGAAAAACTCCAGGTTAAGTTTTTTTTTTCCTTCCCTTTTTTTTATCTGCTCAGTTAGGACATCGAGATGCCAGGCAGAATAGTTGAATGCAACGCTGGCAGGATGTGGGAAAGCAGCGAGACCTCCAGTGTCCCTGATAACTGTAACTGCGAGACAACTCCAGTTGTAGCTTCTAACAGACCATGTTAAGGAGTTGGAGCTGGAACTGGATGAACTCCGGATCATTCGAGAGATTGGAGGGGTGATAGATAAGGACATAGAGAGAGGTAGTACACCCAAAGTGCAGGGCACAGGAAAATGGGTGACAGAAAGGGGTTAAGGAGCCAATGCAGAGTGTCCCTGTGACCATGCCCCTCAACCACAGGTATATCACTTTGGATACTGTTCCGGGGGGAGGGTGGGTGGGTTGACCCAAGAGGAATGTCACAGTGGTTGGGTCTCTGGCACTGAGTATGACTTTGTGACTCAGAAGAGAAAAGACGAGTTGTGGTGATAAGGGATACGTTAGTTAGGGGAATGAACAGGAGTTTCTGTGGGCAAGAACAAGATTCCCAGATGGTATGCTGCCTCCCAGGTGCCAGGGTCCGGGATGTCTCAGGTCAAGTCCTCAGCATTCTTAAGTGGGAGGGTGAACAGTCAGAGTTCATGGTCCAGGTAGGTAACAATGACATTGGTAGGATGAGTGATGAGGTTTTGCATAGGCAGTTCAGGGAGTTAGGTGCTAAGTTAAAGGGCAGGACATCCAGGGTTGTGATCTCAGGATTGCTATGCATGCCACGTGCTACTGAGGCTAGAACTAGGAAGATAATACAATTTAATGTGTGGCTAAGGAGTTGGTGTAAGAGGGAGAGCATAAGGTTTTTGGATCATTGGGCTTTCTTCTAGGGAAGGTGGGACGGGTACAGAAGAGACAGTTTGCTCCTGAACTGGAGGAGGAATAATATCCTAGTGGAAAGGTTTGTTAATGCTGCACGGTGGGGTTTAAAGGAGAGTTGCAGGGGGATGGGAACCAGAGTGCCAGAACAGTTAGAGGAGTGGTTGTGGAGGCAGATGTTGGCAAGACCTCAGACAAAGTCAGGAATCAAAAGGTCATGCATGGTGTGACTAGTGCCCTGAGCTGTGTATATTTCAATGGCAGAAGTATCGTAGGAAAGGTGGATGAGCCCAGGACATGGATCAACACCTGGAATTATGACGTTGTAGCCATTAGTGAGACTTGGTTGCAGGGGTGGGGGTGGCAGTACTGCTTGCTCAATATTCGGGGTTCTGTTGTTTTAGATGTGACAGAGCAGGAGGAATTAAATGAAGAGAGGTGGTGCTACTAGTCAGGGAAAATGTCACGGCAATGTTCAGTCAGGACAGACTGGAGAACTCAACTAATGATGGATTATGGGTGAAACTGAGAAATAAGAAAGGTATGATCAAGTTGATAGGATTATATTACAGGCCACCCAACAGTCCATGGGATTTAGAGGAACACATTTGTAGAGGGATCGCAGACTGTTGCAAGAAACATAAAGTTATTATAGGAGGTGATTTTAACTTTCCACATATTGACTATAAAAGGACTAGATGGGCTAGAGTTTGTCAAATGCGTTCAGGACAGTTTCCTTAATCATTACATAGAAGTCCCCATGCAAGAGCATGTGATACTGGATCTGCAATTAGGGAATAAGGCAGGGCAGGTCACAGAAGTTTGTGTAGGGAAATACTTTGCATTCAGTGATTATAATGCCATTATTTTCAAGTAAATATGAAAAGAGATACGTCCGGTCCGCATGTTGAGATTCTAAATTGGAGAAAGGCCAATTTTGATGATATCAGAAAGGATCTGGCAAGTGTGGATTGGGACAGGCTGTTTTCTGACAAAGGTGTACTTAAGTAGGAGGCCTTCAAAAATGAAATTTTGAGGGTACAAAGATTATATATACCTTCAGAATAAAAGGTAAAGATAACAAGTATAGGGAATCTTAGTTTTCAAGAGATACTGAGGCCCTGGTTAGAGAGAAAAGGAGGTGCATAGCAGGTATAGGCAAGTAAGAACGAAGGAGGTGCTTATGGAGTACAAGAAATGCAAGAGAACACTTAAGAAGAAATCAGAAAGACTAAAAGGAGGCATGAAGTTGCTCTAGCAGACAAGGTGAAGGAGAATCCTAAAGGGTTCTACAGGTATGTTGAGAGTAAAAGGATTGGAAAGGACAAAATTGGTCCTCTGGAAGATCAGAATGGTAATCCATGTGTGGATGGGCGAGATCTTAAACACATTCCTTGCATCTGTATTTACTCGGGAGACGGATATAGAGTCTATAGAAGAGAAGCAAAGCAGCATCAACTACATGGACCCTGTACAGACTACAGAGGAGGAGGTGTTTGCTACTCTGTGGCAAATCAAGTTGGATAAATCCCCAGGGCCAAACAAGGTATTCCCTCAGACTCCATGGGAGCCAAGTGCAGAAATTGTGGCGGTCCTAGCAGAGATGTTTAAAACATCCTTAGCAACAGGAGAGGTACGAGGATTGGCAGATAGCCAATGTTGTTCCACTGTTTAAAAAAGGCTGTAAACAGAAACCAGGAAATTATAGGCTGGTGTGTCTGACATCAGTTGTGGGAAAGTTATTGGAAGGTATTCTAAGGGGCGGGATATATTTGGATAGGCGTGGACTAATTAAGGATAGTCAGCATGGCTTCGTTCATGGTAGATCATACCTAACCAATTTTAGACTTTTTCGAAGAAGTTACCAGGAAAGTGAATGAAGGCAAGTTAATGGATATTGTCTACATGGATTTTAGTAAGACATCTGACAAGGTCCCGCATGGGAATCTATTCAAGAAGGTTCAGTCGCTCAGCATTCAGGATGAGGTAGTAAATTGGATTAGACATTGGTTTTGTGGGAGAAGCAGATAGTTGCCTCTCTGATTGGAGGCCTGTGACTAGTGGTTTGCAACAGGAATTGACGCTGGGTCCTTTGTTGTTTGTCATCTATTTCAATGATCTGGATGATAATGTGGTCAACTAGATCAGCAAATCTGCGGATGACCCCAAGATTGGGGGATGTAGTGGACAGCGAGGAAGGCTGTCATGGCTTGCAGAGGGATCTGCATCAGCTGGGAAAATGGGCTGAAAAATGGCAGATCGAATTCAATGCAGACAAGTGCGAGGTTTTGCACCTCAATAGGACCAATCAGGGTAGGTCTTACATAGTGAATGGTAAGGCACTGAGGAGTGTGGTGGAACAAAGGGATCTGGGAATACAAGTCCATAATTCGTTGAAAGCAGCGTTACAGGTAGATAGGGTCATAAAGAAAGCTTTTGGCACATTGGCCTTCAGAAATCAAAGTATTGAGTACAGAAGATGAGATGTCATGTTGAAGTTGTATAAGATGGTGAGGCCTAATTTGGAGTATTTTGTGCAGTTTTGGTCACTTACCTGCAGCAAAGATGTAAACAAGGTTGAAAGAGTATAGCGAAAATTTACAGGTTTGTCGGTTCTGGGAGACCTGAGTTATAAGGAAAGATTGAATAGGTTAGGACTGTATTCTTTAGAAAGTAGAAGATTGAGAGAAGATTTGATAGAGGTGTACAAAATTATGAGGGGTATAGATAGGATAAATGCAAGTAGGCTTCTTCCATTGAGGTTTGGTGGGACTACAACCAGAGGTCACGGGCTAAGGGTGAAAGATGGGAAGTTTAAGGGTAACATGAGTGGAATGAAGGGTAACCTGGTGCAGGTCGATGGGAATGGGCATTTTAACTGGAATAGATGGGCCAAAGGGTCTGTTTCTGTGCTGTTCTTCTCTATGACTGTCACTCAATTTAGCATGGCAGTTGCTCAGAAGGTTCACCCATTGTTTGTTTTTACATTTTATAATACCATACAGTATCAAACACAAAAGTTTATTTATTGCTCTATTTACCTCAGGTAGCCAAATGAAGGAAAGAATAAGGGCCATTCTCTCATTCAAATATACATTTTAAAACTTGTATACAGTTAAAATGTTAATAAGTTATATTTGTTCCACCGCAAATGCGTGAAAGATTTCAGATCTGTATAAAGTGCACCTGAGATTACAGTCCTTGAACTGAGCCTCCCTGTGGGGGAATCTGCACTCACACACATTATCTCAGAGTGATCACGGGAGAACAGTGGGATTCAATTGTTCAAGCTGGCAAAGAGAAAGAGAAGATGAAAATAGAAGGTTACTAATTGCACATCACTGATATTAAGCTTCAGGCATCAAATCTGAACAGAGAATCATTCACAGTATGGGGTTTAAGAAAGGAAGCACCGGAAATTGAAATAACGTGAGAATAAAATGTTTCTTGGAGATGGTGGTTTTTGGTTCACCTCCTGTTTTTTCACTTTCTAGGTTCGAACAGCAGTGTCTCCAGGGGTTCCTGTCAAGCAATCTGAGCCACGCGAGCTTGAACAGGTTGGGTCGGCTCTCGGCCCCAGTACTGGCTGTGTTAATCGAGCTGCCACAGGCCTGGACATTCACTGTGGACATCAGGGGAAAGCAAGAGGCAATGCTCAAGCACCAGTTACACACCCAAGAGCAGAGTCTGCCCCTGTGGATCACAGTGTCTATAGTGCCAGTCCACTAGTGCCTCCCCTCCGATCAGTGGAAAGCAGGGTGCCATCTAATCATTCCGGGCCTGAGACCATTACAGCCTCCAACTTCCATTCATTCCTGGCTTCAACAACAATACCATCATCCATTGAAGATGCTTTACCCCAACCTCCTCCTCCCAAGCCACCTTTTCTGTGCCAGTCACATCCTTATCATCCCAAGATGGAATCCTTACCAGATATGGATAACCACTTCCACCAGAAGCATGCTCATTCCATGAAGCCTGTCTTGTACCAGTGCCGGGCTGATAGTGTCCCTCAGCACTTATCCTGTCCGTCCAGGTCAGAGAGCACTCCACAACATCTGCACTATGGTTCCCGGCCTGAAAACATTCCCGCAGCCGCATCTCGTTTCAACAATTTTACCAGCCAGCCCAAAGCGGTCTCCATTCACCTTCCCAAACCTCGGCTATCCCGGTCAGATTACGTCCCAGTGGGGAATCCAGTCATGCGACCATTTGTGTGCCCACATTCCCAGTTTGAGGAGCCTGTATACCCAGCGATAAGGCGGGTGCACTCTCTGCATGTGCCATCATCTTCCATCCGGTCGGTTCCCATTTCAAGAACTGAGGTGCCTCCAGGTGATGAGCTCTACTATTATCAGAGACCGATCTACCAGTACAAGCCCTGCCAGGCTCCACCACTTCAGTCAGATTACCATGTCACTCAGCTGCAGCCATACTTTGAAAATGGTCGAGTCCAGTACAGGTACAGCCCTTACTCCACCTCTGGACTTAACCTGCACGGGACTGACTGTATGATTTATGATCTTGCCGATTCCTACGGTTCAGTAAGGCTAAGGCATTTCCATTCTTTCACAAGCCGAGATATCCCACCCTACGTGGGTAGATTTCAGGGTAAAATCTTCCCATATCCCAATGCACCTCCATACCCACGCAGCGCTGCGCACGCCAATGCGATGAGTAGGGAGCACAGTTTTGTGAGTCGAGATGTGCCACCATCTCCAGATGTGAAGCTGGCGCACATGATGTGGGACCCAGAGGAAATTGAGAAGTCCCGCTTTCAGTCCATTCGCCGAGAGGTCCGCAGCCGCCAGAAGACCAAGGGGTTAGTAATGTCGCAGTATGACAACGTGTCCCCCAACTTGCAGGAAGAATTTGGCAGCCTAGAGATCAGCCACTCCAGAAGTAAGTCAGATCCTGGGAAAACTGGCATGGTGGTGAGTGAGGGAAAAGAGAGATGGCATCCTGCCACCTCAAAGAGCTCAGACGTTGATCCACAGTATGTCCGTCAGTCACCAGACTGTGAGCTGGACAGTGGAGCGTACCTTGAGCCAACGACTCCTCACCACCAACCCTTTGGAAATGGGCAACTTGAAAAGCCAGCACTTCCTCAGAAACAGAACCCCAACAGGACCAGAAGGCCACACGAACCTGCCTATGACCAAACACAATATGATTCCTGTCAAAGGTCCTCTACAGATTCCAAAGGGGGGCAGGCGTACAACACACATTCTGCAGGTTATGGCTTGAAGCATAGGCCAGATCACCCAGATTCGCGAACATATCCATCCGCAACTGGTAAATACATGCTTGCTTCTCACGAGCCTTTACAGACTTATGAAGATTCCTTTCGGACAGCAATTGACAGGCCAGACTTAGAGAGAGCAAAAGTGAGAGGAGCTGGAGGGGAGCACCCTACCAGAGACTATTACACCAAGGAGGGCGAGGAGTTTGCCAAGCCATTGTTATCGAGCCAAGCTGAGAGGAGTTATGGCACCAAATTTCAGCAGCATCCCGAGCCACTGGGAAGGGAACAGTCCCTGTCGTACCCATACCCCTGTCTTGGTCACCCAGGCAGTAAGCGGCACAGTACGCTGACGGTGATGTCTCAGTATGATAACTTGGATGACTGTCACACTCTGGCTCAGCAGCAGAAACGAGGGCTGGGAGGAAGTGCCCCATATGTACCTCCGAGCTACAGTCAACCTCCAGGCAGGACATTTAGCACTGCTTTGGGCCAGGGAAGCTTCATATCTACGGAGCTGGCAATGCAGAGGGCTGAGACAGAAGTACACGTGGAATGAGCAGAAGTTTTACTCTGTACAGTCTCTGCTGGGCAGTGGACTGTTTTATTTTTCAAAAGATAACCCGAGTACTGTTTTTAAATGCATAGTATGTGGAATGTTGGGCCTTCTGTGTTGTGTATTTTGAGCACATATATGAAACGTGAGACTACATTTTGTGCCCTCGGTGAATGACTCTCAGCTTAGTGTTTACGATTGTCAAGATTCTGCACGAGGCTCAACACTTAAGGGGATTATCTTCCTAAATTCCTTCTAACAAGAACAGTTACTGTTCAGTAGAGCTGCTGGGGAGAAGTTGTTAATTCTCTCTACCTTGATCAACACACCTCCCACACACTGGCTCTCATTTTCTGCTGCAGGGCTGGCTCTGTCTTAGTCAACCCTCAACTCACGTACAGGTGCGTAAACGCACACGCACACACAGACACACACGCGCATGCACACACACACACACCCACCCACCCCTCATGTTACAGCTGTCTCTGTCTACACCCAATCACCATTCAACCACATGCTCCAGTTGAATAAATAATCACGTATGTTCCAATAGACTTCCTCTCTCATAGTAAACAGTCTCAGAAGGCTGGTCCTTTTCTATTTTGAAGTTTAGTTTATTTGAAGCACAGTACTCACCCTCCAATTGGCTTTCTAACCAGTCGCCAGTGATGAAAAATAATCACACAAAATACCACCTGCCTAATGCTGAGTGACCACCTCAATGTCAGCCTTAACCAGAAGATATTCCAGTTTGGGAGTAGGTAAATTCAGCTGATTTTAGATAAAATTTTTTGTTTTAAACCTATTATTCTTCTATGTAGATACTAACATACTGTTCCAGGCATCCTAACTAACAAATTGTGCCATTTGATTTGATGTACCAAGGCTTTAATCATTTTCGTGCCCAGTTTAGAATCCTGTATATTAATTGAGTCCAGTTTGAGACCTATCACCTCGAGTATTCTCCCTGTGCATTTACCTGTATAAACAGGCTACAGACAGCACGCGGCACAGATTCTGCACTAAAATTTATAGATTGCGTTCAGAAAGGGCCATTGAAAGTGAGAAGTCCTCCATCACAGACCTCAGTGTACTGAGATTATCCTTCAGACTCGTAGGAATGGTGGTGTCTTTGTTAGTTACTGGAGCCAGCAGGAGAATGTTTAGACAATTGCCATATTGTTTCAAGCAGTAACAGAAGTAGTGGAAATACTTTGCAGGGTAACAAGAGTTAACAGTCCAGACTTTCCATCAGGGCAGGAGATGAGCAACTTTTAAACTAGATCAGAGGTGGTGACAGAAGTGTGTATGTGGAGCAGTGGGTAGGGAAATAACATTGCAGAAGGTAGCAGGTAAGGGAAATTAGATGGCTAAAGGAACAATAATCTCAGGTAAAGTGGATGTTTTTCAGAAGAGACATGGAACAAACAGTTCAGAAAAGGTGGAAATGACAAGAGTAGGTCGCTGGAGTATGAAAAGCATGGGCAGTCTGGCTAAGTGGGGATTTTTAATCTGGCTCAGGAATGTCAAGAAAGATATGTAGATCCTGAGGGTGCAGGCCCCCGTCACAGCCACATATTTAACAGGGATCCTACCCAAGGCTGCGCCCACTGCAGTATTTTCCATTGTAGTGTTGTCACCAAAGCTGTTGCATTGGTGTTGATATAATTGTAGCATTTGCTGGTCTCTCTGTTAGTAAAACTAGCCAGAAAGTTGTTTTTCATGAAAAGGCTAATAGTTTAACTGAATGTGTAACTCTAATGATAGTGACATCCCCAACGAAACTAGGTAATCCTTTTGAAATTGTTGTCGGAATATTCATGCGACATATTGGTGCCATGGTAGCGTAGCAGTTAGCGCAACGCTATTATAGCTCGGGGTGTTCCGGAGTTCAGAGTTCAATTCTGGTACAATTCTGTAAGGAGTCTCTGTACGTCCTCCCCGTGGAATGCGTGGGTTTTTCTCCGGGTGCTCTGGTCTCCTCCCACAGTTCAAAGACATTCCGGGTAGGTTAACTGGTCATTGTAAATTGTGCTGGGATTAGGTTAGTGTTAATTGGGTTTGTCGGGGTTTGCTTGGGTGGCATGGCTCAAAGGGCCTTCTCCGCGCTGTATCGATAAGTAAATAGATAGATATTCAGTCAGAAAGGAGCAATGGGCAAGGCTGCAGTCATTGGCTGGGTGTGTAGAGAACATTCTTCATTAACTGAAATTGGATAATTTCATCCACAACCTCCACTAAATCATGCGACATGCTGAAGGTAAACTGAAGTAGAACCCTTTCTGCAATTCAGTTCTGCAACAGTTCAGCTGTGTGTGTTTGTGCTTGTGTGTGATAGACCTCAGTTAGATTTCTTCCTATCAAGTATAAGGCTAATTTCAAAGAGTTGTGCATTGTTTCAGTGAATAGAGTACACTGTACAGTGGCAAAACAAAGTGAAAACAAACTAAGATGTCTGGAAATATACAGCAGGCATGTGTCAGTCTGTGAGTGTGAGGTGGATTTTAGATGCCACAGCTGTCCCTACATGAACTTGGCTCATTGGGTACACTGTGCATTTCTAGCATTTTCAAATTTTATTTCAGATTACCACTATTCCCATTATATTTAAGATGGAAATGAAACCCTCTGAATAATTAAGCTTCTTACATATGTTGGTTAATGGACAGGAATAACAATTTATCCTCAGTAAAAATTACATGCTGTGACATCGCCTGTAAACTTAGCTGTGACCCCTCAATCAGCAAGCTTGTTTAGATAACTGCGGCGTACTCCATATAACATAGTGTAAAATGGGCTCTGACCTCCTTCGGATTATCATTAATGCATTGTCAGTCTTAATATATGGAGGGGTCAGTGTTGCTGCAGCTCCAGTTAGAGCTAGCTATTGTGTCAAACCGTGGTAAGAGCATGAAGTGTATGTTTCACCCAGTGCCTGAAAAACCAAGTCAAGATCGTTTGTACTTAACTTGTGCTAATGAGACATAATGTTTGAAAAACACATCAGTGGTTTTATTTAAGAGAAATATAATAGCCCAAGTTTGCAACACACCTGAATTCCTGATGAATCCAGTCCTGGGAATCTGTCTCCCAGCTATCAATTGCTACCTGTAATTGATCTCTATTTTCTGTGTCTTTTTGAGTTTGTCTTGGTGTAAAGAGTGATGAGCAAACCTGGTGTAATTAAGTGTAAATACTGGATTCTGTTTGTGATTCCTGTACATACTGAACACTTCCCTGCTGCTGGCTAATGCCAATTGTGTATTGGAACCAGAGTTTCTGTTCTTTTGTACTGAATCCTGATGAAGCTGGACTTGCACAATTCAGCAGTATTGCGTTGTTCCATCACACAGGATCTCAGCTGCATTACATAAAAAAGGCAACATCAACTAAAGACAAATTGGCTCTGGTTTACTCAGGAATTAGTGTCTAAAATCTTAAAGATGACTTAAGGGATTCACAATATGGTTTGCACAATCTGGACCGTAACATATCTCTTGTCTCTGTTCTAATTAATTACATTCAGGACAAAACATATGTGGTTCCCCTGCAGAAGTACACATGCTAACCAGAGACTGATACCCTTCAGTGTGGCTCTTTATCATGTGTCGCATTCATCGGTGATTACCTGCAGTGCAGTTTTACCAGGGTAATATCCTGGAGGCTTTCCAACCTCATCAGCTAAGGAGTTAGTTTTTTAAAAAAAAGTCTCCTGAATTACTTACATTACAGTTGCAAGAAAAAGTTTGTGAACCTTTTGCAATTATCTGGTTTTCTGCATTAATTACTCATAAAATGTAGTCTGATCTTCTGCCTATACTAATAACACAATCTGTCTATAATAACACACAAACAATTGTACTTTTCATGTCTTTATTGAACAGATTGTTTAATCATTCACTGTCCAGGCTGGAAAAAGTGTGTGAACCCTTGTATTTAATAACTGGAAGAATCTCCTTTAGCAGCAGTAGCCTCCACCACACGTTTCCTAATACTGCTGATCAGACTTGCACAACAGCAAGGAGGAATTTTAGACCATTCCTTCATACAAATCTGTTTCAGTTCATCAATATTCCTGGGATACCTTGCATGAACAGCCATCTTCAGGTCATGCCACAGCATCTCAATTGGGTAAAGGCCATTCCAAAACACAAATTTTCTTCTTTTTAAACCATTCTGTTGTTGATTTACTCTTGTGTTTTGGATCATTTTCTTATTGCAACTTCTATAAGTTTCAGGTGATGGACCGCTACCCTGATATTCTCCTGTAAAATGTCTTGATAGAATTTTGAGTTCATTGTTCCCTCAATCTGTCCAGGATCTGAGGCAACAAAGCGCCCCAAACCATGATACTCCCTCCACCATGCTTCACAGTTGGGATGAGGTTTTGGTGTTGTGTGCAGTGCTCTTTTTCCTCCAAACATAGCAGTGTGCATTTCTGCCAAAAAAGTTCAACTCTTGTCTCATCTGTCCACAGAACATTGGCCTAGAAGCATTGTGGAACATTCAGGTGTTCTTTTGCAAACTTGAAACATGCAGCAATTTTTTTTTTTGAAGAGCAGTGATTTCCCCTGTGGTATCCTTCCACGAACACCATTCTTGTTCAGTATTTTTCTTATAGAGGACACATGAACAGAGATTTTAGTAGGTTCTAGAGATTTCTGCAGGTCTTTTGTTGCTACCCTTGGGTTCTTTTTCACCTCCTTCAACATTGCATGTTGTGCTCTTGGCGTGATCTTTGCAGGATGCCCACTCTCAGAGAGAATAACAGTACTGAATTTCCTCCATTTGTAGACAATTTCTCTTACTGTGGGCTTATGAACACTCAGGTCTTTACAAATGCTTTAGCCTTTTCCAGCTTCTTGAATCAGTGCAATTTTTCTAAGGTCCTCTGAAAGTTGTTTTGATCAAGGCATGGTGCACATAAACAGATCTTTCTTGAGAAAAGCTGGCTCTGTCAGTAACCTGACTTTGTGTCTTTTTTATAGAGCAGGCCACCTCCGCAACCCACATTTCCAATCTCATCTCATTGATTGGAATATCTGACTCCAAATAACTTTGTAGAAGGCATTACCCCAGAGGTTCACATACTTTTTTTGAACCTGGACTGTGTTTGTTTAAATAGTGTACTCAGTATTGACAAGAAGTAGTACCATTGTTTGTGTGTGATTAATTTAGGCAGATTGTGTTTGTCTATTATTGTGATTTGGATGTCAGTGGACTTTACACAAAAACAAGTGAGGGACTAAACCGGAGGGTCTCCCAGTTGGCAGTAATGCAAGGTCTGTCCTTCCCAGCAGATCTCTTTCAGATCTACAGGGCTGTGGTTTCTCTGTTGGTGGCTTTTCATCATTCAGACACCATGTATCCCCAGCCAGTCCCAATTTAAGGAATGAATCACAAATCTTCACAGTTGGCTCAGATCTGAATCTGTGGATTCCCCACATCCTGTCCACACCTGACTTAGTTATTAGTCCACTGCTCAAGACTAAACTGCTGAGTGTCCCACTGGTCACACCTCAGCTTTTCATTGACCATTGGAGAATTAAGCTTCGTGCATTTTGCCTCCCAGGTTACTACCCATTATATTTTTACAAAACTGACCTTTTGTCTTTTAGAGGTAGCTTTGACAGAAAGGACATCTCAAATTTAGAGCATGATAACTTGCTATAATTACAGAAGCTTGCCCATAGAGTATTCAATGATCATCAAGTACACCAACACCAAAGGATATGGTCTCTCTGCTGCAGCCTTGCAGTGTTCATCTCAGACTAGTAATCTAAATCTTACTGCTTAGCGATTCATCAAATGCAGAACATATTGCAGATGGGACTGTGATATTGTGTGGGTTGAAGGTTGATAAGAACATTGGGCCATCCATTCCACTCAGCTCCTGAGGTCTATAGTCATATCCTCTCGGATCCAATAGAAACAGTGTGAAATCAAGGTTGAGCACCCTTCAATATCCAGTGGTGGTTACATAGTTGAGCTTATAAGGTTCCCATCTGAGAAATAAGTAGGTTACAGACATCAGTGCAAATCAATCTTTTTGAAACCTTTGTCGGCAAATGTGGTTACACTGCAGAGCTGGGTGAAATGAATGCAAATGTTTGTCTTTTTGGTGGTTGCAGTTTATCAGAGGATGGAAGCTCTGAGAGATGTTAGGTGTGGGAAGCAATACATGGAGCATTGTTCAGTTCAAGTGCTCTGAAGGGTCTGGCAAAAGACTGCAATTGTGTGCTTTGCTTCATTATCCTTTTTGTTGGAGATCAGTTCGCAACAGTAGTCCCTGAAAGAGAAAGGTGATGAAGAGGGTCAGCTGCTGAGAGAGAGATATTAGGGATAATGTACTGGTATGGATTGATGGCTGGTTAACAGAAGGAAGCTGTGGAATTAACTGTGTTGTGTTCGGTTTAGAAAGCTTTGACCAGTGGTAATAGGTGTTGGATACTCCAGATGGTGGTTGGACTCCAGAGATTCAATTTACAGTACTGTGCAAAGGTCTTGGGCACATATAGTGAGCTAGGGTGCCAAAGACTTTCACAGTGTACTATATTTGTCAACATGGAGCAGGGAGCGAGTTTGTAAATCCGGCAGGAGCAAAGGATGTTGGGAATAGTGAGGATGGAGTATTGCAGGAGGGGTGTGGGACAGGTGGCAGAGAAGGAGTGCCGGGGTGGGGGTTGGTGTGGGTGCAGCCACACCCAGCCCTGAGACACCAGGCAATCAGAATGGCTGAAGACAGGAGGCTGCAGGTATTGGAATCTGGGGCAACTATCTGCTGGATGAACTCAATAAGTCAAGCACCTGTGGAGGGAAATGAATTGTCACCATTTCAGGTCAAAACTCTGCACCAGGACTGAGAGTTGGGGGCGGGGGGGAGAGAAAGATGCAGATGACTGAGACAGGGCTGTAGGTGATAGATGGGTCGGGTGAAGGAGCTAGGAGGAGGAGGAGTGGAGTTGGGGACAGAGACGTGTGGGTGATGGGTGGAAACAGGAAAAGCCTGCACTTGGATTGGGGGAGAGGAGAGGGTGAATGTGGAGAGAGGCTGGAAGGTGACAACCAGGAATACAAGGGCTACCAGTGCTGAAGTCTAAGTAAGGTAGGTGATAATGGGGACCGTTAAGGGAAAGAGGTGGGGGGGGGGGCGGTAAACCCAAGTGGGAGAGATGTGATGGTAGTAGGTGGTTGGAACCAATGTGGGGTGAGCAAAAATGGGTTATGGGGGACTGGTAGAGTATGAGAAAGAGGGCAAAATAGCAGGATCAGATGGAGAGAGGGGTGCAGTGAAGAGGATATAAGGCTTATCTGAATTTGGGAAATTCAGTGTTCATACCGGTGAATTGTAGATGAGGCAAAAAAGTATGAGATGTGTCTGGGGAAGAAGAAGGGGAAATCAAATGCATGCAATCAGGGGCTTGGGGAGGCCATGGCAGACAGAGCCCACTTGTTCTATAAGCCTGTCAGCTAGTGTGCACTTGGTCTCACCACTGTTAGAGGAGGCCAAATTGGCAAATGCAATAGATGATTTCAGAGGAGTTACCTTTAAATGGCTCACCTGGAAGAGCTGTTCAGATTTCTGGATGATGGTGAGGGAGGAGATGCAAGAACAAGTGCAGGAGAATGTTTCAGGGATCAGGGAGTAGTGTCTGGGTGGGGAGGGGGGAATGAGCAGACCAAGGGGTCACAGCCAGAGTGTCTACAGAAGGCAGAAAGGGAAGATTTGGCAAGCTGTGGGATCTGATGCTGGATCTAGCTGGTAGATTGAACAGTGAGGATTAGGGGAACTCTGTTCTGATAGAGAAGAGGGGAGTTGAAGTGAGAGCAGAAGTCCAAGAAAATGCAAGAGTGCACTCCCATCAACTACTGTAGAAGGGAAGCAACGCTTCCTGGAAAAAGGGGGGCATGTTCATGAATGGAAAGCCTCGTATTGAGAGCAAATAGGGCAGAGTCAGTGAAACTGAGAGAAAGGGGTGGTGGCATTCTTCCAGGTGACAGAGTGGGAAGAGGTATAGTCTAAGTAGCAGTGGTAATTGGTAGATTTGTGGTAAATATCTGTAGATTGTTTGTCACCTCTGAGATGGAGACAGATCCAGAAAAGGGAGAGAAGTAACACACACACACACACACACACACAGAATGCTGGAGGAACTCAGCAGGTCAGGCAGCATCCATGGAAATGAACGAACAGTCAGCGTTTCGGACCAAAACCCTTCTTCAGGATGTCCATGCAGACTATGCTTCAAAGAGGGAGGAAAAATATGAAAAAGCTGACAAATCTTTGGAACTGTCATATTTCCTTATGGCGTAGGAGGCAATTCAGCTGCTGGTTCTTGGTAATCCTTTTCCCACAGAATATATTTTCTCTTGCATGTACAAGGACATGAGACATGGGGGCAGACTGAGGTCATTCGGCCCATTGAGTCTGCTCCGCTATTCCATAATGGCTATTTATTATCCTTTGCCCCATTCTCCTGCCTCTCCTCCATAACCTTTGACACCCTTAGTAATCAAGAACCTATCATCCTCTGCTTTAAGTATACCCAATGACTTGGCCTCCACAGATGTCTATGGCAATGAATTCCACAGT
Source organism: Mobula birostris (assembly GCF_030028105.1). Classification (NCBI taxonomy): domain Eukaryota; kingdom Metazoa; phylum Chordata; class Chondrichthyes; order Myliobatiformes; family Myliobatidae; genus Mobula; species Mobula birostris. The sequence continues at coordinate 34,174,518 of NC_092389.1, read as the reverse complement.
TTCACCATCTTCTGGCTAAAGAAATTTCCCCTCATCTCTGTTCTGAAGCTGTGCCCTCTGGTCCTAGATTCCCCCCACAAAAGGAAATATCCTCTCCACATCGATTCTATCTAGGCCTTTGAATACTTGATAGTTTTCTATGAAATATCCCCACTCCACCCCAATTCTTCTAAACTCCAGCCAGTACAAGCCCAGAGCCTCCAACTGCTCTGCATACATTAACCTGTTCATTCCCAGGATCATTCTCCTGGACCCTCTCCAATGCCAGCACATCCTTTCTTGATAAGGAGCCTAAAACTGCTCAAAATATTCCAAGTGCAGTTTGACTAAATGCCATATAAAGTCTCAGCTATATCTTATTTTATATTCTAGTCTTATCAGAATTAATGCTATTGCATTTGCTTTCTGTATCACCGACTCAACCTACAAGTTAACTATTAGGGAATCATGCACGAGGACTCCCAAGTCCCTTTGCACCTCTGACTTGTGAATTTGTTCCCCTTTAGAAAATAGTCTGCCTTTATTCCTTTTACCAAAGTGCGACCCTACACTGTAATCCATCTGCCACTTCTTTGCCGATTCTCTTAATCCGTCTGAAGTCCTTCTGCAGATTCCCTACTTCCTCAACACTACCTGCCCCTCCACCTATCTTCTTATCGTACGCGAATTTGCACTTCAACTGATTTTCCCACCAAACATTGCACGGGGGAGCACGGTAACATCGCGGTTCGCACGACGCTATTACAGCTCGCAGTATCTGAGTTCGGAGTTCATTCCCGGTATCCTCTGTAAGGCGTTTGTACATCCTCCCCGTGGAATATGTGGCTTTTCTCTGGGTGCTCCGGTTTCCTCCACAGACCAAAGACATACCCGTTAGCAGGTCAATTGGTCATTGTAAATTGTCCCGTGATTAGGTTAGGGTTAAATCGGAGGTTGCTGGGCAGCATGGCTCGAAGGGCCAGAAAGATTTCGGAGTTTGAACAGCGGCCAATTGGAGTTCGAAGGTGAAAAGTAACGGTGTCTTCACCCAGGTCGAGGAGACCGCTTTAAACAGCAGCGCTTTGTAGTCATTTTATCGGAGCTCGACCAATCGGAGTTTGGGTTCGTTAGCAAGGTCGTATAAAGATAAGGTAGGACAGGCATGACGCCATTGTTGAAGTGGGGAGATGTTTGCCTTTGGCTCAACTGGCGTGGGCGACATAAGTATCTGGTATGTTTTTTCTTGTTCTTTCTTCATCTACAAGTGTATGGTTAGGGCAGTAAGAATGGCTTCAGGGGCTGTATTGTGTTCTTTGTGTGAGAATTCTGGAAATCCTCCTGGATAACCACATCTACACCATGTGCTCCTCAGAGAGCATGTTGAAGAACTGGGAGCTGCAACTCGATGATCTTCGGCTCATACGAGAAACTGAGGGGATAGATAGGAGCTACAGGAACATCGTCACCCCTCGGTTGCAGGAGGTAGGTAACTGGATGACTGCGAGGAGCGGGAAGGGGAATAGGTACAGCCTGTACAGAGGACTCCTGTGATTGTTCCCCTCAATAACCAGTATATCGTTTTGAATACTGTTTGGGGGAGGGGGTCCAATTGGGAGGAGCCGCAGCGACAGGGTCTCTGACACTAAGTCTGGCGCTGTGACTCAGAAAGGAAGGGGCAGAGGAGGAATGCAGTGGTGTTAGGATATTTTATAGTTCAAGGAGTAGATGGGAGCGTCTGTGGAGTGATAGAGAGACTTAGAATAGTATGTTGCGTCCCAAGTGCCACGGTCAGGGATGTCTTGGATTTGTATCCGTGACTTTCTAAAGAGGGAGGGTTAGCAGCCAAACATCTTGGGACATATGAGTACTAATGACATTGGAAAGGAAAGAGAGAATTTAGAGAGCTACATAGAAAGCTAAAATACAGGACCTCCAAGGTAACAATCTCTAGATTGCTGCCTATGCCACGTGCCAGTGAAGGAAAGAATAAGAGATTGATTTGGGAGGTGAATGCGTGGCTGAAGAACCGGTGCAGGGGGCAGGGTTTCAGATCTATGGATCATTGCGATCTCTTCTGGGGAAGGATAGGTTACACCTGAACCCAAAGAGGACCAATACTCTTGCGGACAGGTTTGGTAGAGCTGTTGGGGAGGGTTTACACTAGTTTGGCAGGTGGGTGGGAACCAGAGTGATAGGGCTTGACGATATTGATGTTGGTTTACAAGCAGAGGTAGAGCATAGTGAGACTGTCAGGAAGGACAGGCAGATGATAGGGCAACATTGCAGTCAGTGGGACGGGTTGCAGAATAAAAGGGGGACAAAATTCAAAAGAGTGACAAAGGGGACTGAAGGTGTTATATGTTTGTATTTGAATGCAAGGGGTATAGGAAATTAGCTGATCTTGGCATGCGGTAAGATATTGACAGGTGTGACATTGTGGGTATCACTGTGTCATGGCTGAAAGGATGTACAATCTATTGAAAGGCTGAGGTAGGCAGAAGAGGAGTGTTAAAAAATGAAATCAAATCTTTAGGAATAGGTGACATATGATTGGAAGATATAGAATCTTTGTGGGCAGAGTTAAGAAACTGTAAGGGTAAAAAAAAAACCCTGATGGGGGTTATATACTGGCCTCCAAATAGTAGCCAGGATGTGATCTGCAAATTACAGTGGGAGTTAGGAAAAGCATGTCAAAAAGGCAATGTAACGTTAGTCATTGGGGATTTCAGTGTGCAGGTAGATTGTCAAAATCAAGTTGATGCTGGATCCCAAGAGACAGGATTTGTGGAACGCTTCTGAAATGCCTTCTCGGAGCAGTTTATGTTTGTGCTCACTAAGGGAAAAGAAATTCTGCATTGGGTGTTGTGTAATGAACCCGATATAATTAGGGAGCTTAAGGTAAAGGAACCCTTGGGAAACTGTGATCGTAATATGGTAGAATTTACCCTGTAATTTGAGGGGAAGAAGCTAAAGTCAGATGTATCAGTATTATAGTGAAGTAAAGGGAATTAAAGAAGCATGAGAGAGGAGCTGGCCAAGGTTGATTGGAAGGGGACACTTGTAGGGATGAGGGCAGGACAGCAATGGCTAGAGTGTCTGGGAGCAATTTGGAAGGTACAGGATAGATACAGTGCCAATAAAAAGTATTTACCCCCTCCCTTGGAAGTTTTCATATTTTATTGTTTTCCAACATTGAATCACAGGGGAATTAATTTGGCTTTTTTGACACTGATCAACAGAAAAAGATTCTTTCATGTCAAAGTGAAAACAGATCTCTACATAGTGATCTAAATTAATTACAAATCTAAAACAAAATAATTGTATAAGTATTCCCACCCTTTAATATGACATGCCAAATCATCACTGGTGCAGCCAATTAGTTTTAGAAGTCACGGAATTAGTTAAATGGAGATCACTGTGTGCAGTCAAAGTGTTTCAATTGATTGTTGTAAAAATACACCTGGATCTGGAAGGTCCAACTGCTGATGAGTCAGTATCCGGGCAAAAACTACACCAAGAAGACAAAAGAACGTTCCAAGCAACTCTGCAAAAAGGTTATTGAATAGCACAAGTCAGGAGATGGATACAAGAAAACTTCCAAGTTACCTAATATCCCTTGAAGTACAGCTAAGTCAATCATCAAGAAATGGAAAGAATATGTAAATATGTCTAGCACAGACCATTCTCAAAAACTGAGTGACCATGCAAGAAGGGGACTGGTGAGGGAGGCCACCAAGAGAGCCATGACAACTCTGGAGGAGTTACAAGCTTCAGTGGCTGAGATGGGAGAGACTGCACATACAACAACTGTTGCCTGGGTGCTTCACCAGTCGCAGCTTTATGGGAGAGTGGCAAAGAGAAAGCCACTGTTGAAAAAAACTCACATGAAATCTCAGCTAGAGTTTGCCAGAAGGCATGTGGGAGACTCTGAAGTCAGCTGGAAGGTTCTATATAGTCTGATGAAACCAAAACTGTGCTTTTTTGGCCATCAGACTGAACGCTATGTTTGGTACAAGCCAAATACTGCACACCATCCCTACCTTGAAGCATGGTGGTGGCTGCAGTATGCTGTGGGGATGCTTCACTGCAGCAGGCCCTAGAAGGCTTGTGAAGGTAGAGGGTAAAATGAATGCAGGGAAATCCTGGAGGAAAAGCTGATGCAAGTTCACAAGAGAACTGTGACTTGAAACATGATTGTTTTCCAGCAAGCCAATGACCCCAACTTTAAAGCCAAAGCTACACAGGAATGCTTTAAAAACAAAAAAAAAAATGTTAATGTCCTGGAGTGACCAAGGCAGAGCTCAGACATCAATCTAATTGAGAATTTGTGGCTGGACTTGAAAAGGGCTGTTCACTCACAATCCCCATGCAATCTGACAGAGTTTGAGCAGTTTTGTAAAGAAGAATAGGGAAAAATTTTAATGTCCAGATGTACAAAGCTGAAAGAGACCTATCCACACAAACTCAAGGCTGTAATTGCTGCCAAAGGTGCATCTACTAAAGTACTGACTTGAAGGGGGTGAATACTTATGCAATCAATTACTTTGTGTTTTATATTTGTTATTAATTTAGATCACTCTGTAGAGGTCTGTTTTTACTTTGACACCAGTCTTTTTCTTTGTCAAAAAGAGCCTAATTAAATCCACTGTGATTCACTGTTGTAAAACAATAAATCATGATGGGGAGTGAATACTTTTTATAGGCACGGTACATACTAAAGAAGAGAGAGTATTCTCAAGGCAATCATGGCTGACAAGAGAAGTCAAAGCCAACATAAAGCAAATGAGAGGGCATATAATAGAGCAAAAATTAGAGGGAAGTTAGAGGATTGGGAAAATTTTAAAAACCAACAGAAGGCAACTTAAAAATCATAAGGGGAGGAGTTGAAATATGAAAGTTGCAAGCCAATAATATTAAAAATGATGCCAAAAGTTTTTCAGATATGTAATGAGTAAAAGAGAGGTTAAGAGTAGATATTGGACCACTGGAAAATAACTCTGGAGAGATACTAACAGGAGACAAGGAAATGACGGATGAACTAATTAAGTATTTTGCATCAGTTTTCACTGTGGAAGACACTAGCAGTATGCAGAAGTTCGAGAATGTCAAGGGGCAGAGGAGAGTGCAGTTGCTAATTCTTGGGATGTGGTGCTTGGGAATCTGAAAAGTCTGATCTTTAAAAATCAGTAGATTGTGGCATCGTTCTGGAGTACTGAAAAATCGCAAATGTCACTCTAGTCTTCAAAAAGGGACAGAGGCAGAAGGAAGGAAATTATAGGCCAGTTAGCCTGACCTCAGTGGTTGGGAAGATGTGGAGTCGATCGTTAAGGATGTGGATTCGGGTAATTGGATGCGCTTGACAAAATAGGCCATAGTCAGCATGGTTTCCTTAAGGGGGAAATCTTATCTGACAAATCTATGGGAATTCATTAAAGAAATAACAAGCTAAATATACAAAGGAGAACTGGTGGGTGTTGTGTACTTGGATTTTCGGAAGGCCTTTGACAAGGTGCCACACATGAGGCTGCTAAAAAAGATAAGAGCCCAGGGTATTACTGGAAAGATTCTGGGATGGATAGAAGATTGGCTGAATGGCAGGAGGCAAAGAATGGGAATAAAGAGATCCTTTTAGAGTTAGCTGCCAGTGGCTAGTGGTCTGTGTTAGGACCACTTCTTTTGATATTATATGTCAATGATTTGGATGACAGAGTTGATGGCTTTGTGGCAAAGTTTGCAGATGATACGAAGATGGGTGGAGGGGTAGGTAGTGTCAAGGAAGCAGGGAGGCTGCAGAAGGGCTTGGATTGGGAGTGTGGGCAGAGGTTCCAGATGGAATACAGTGTCAGGAAGTGTATGGTTATGCACTTTGAGAGGAAAAAAAAAATGGACTATTTTCTAAATGGGGAGAAGATTAAAAAATCTGAGATGCAAAGGGATTTGGGAGTCCTCATGTAGGATTCTCTAAAGGTTAACTTGCTGGTTGAATCGATGGTGAGGAAGGTGAATGCAATGTTAGCATTAATTTCAAGAGGAATAAAATATGAAAGCAAGACTGTAATGCTGAGGCTGTATAAGGCACTGGTGAGGCCTCACTTAGAGTATAACGAGCAGCTTTGAGACCCTTATTTAAAAATGGATGTGCTGACATTGGTGAGGGTTCAGAGGAAATTCACGGGAATGATTCTTGGAATGAAAGGGCAGCAATTGAAGGCTCTGGGCCTGTACGGTGGAATTTCGAAGAATGAGGGGGGATCTCATTGAAACCTATCGAATAATGAAAGGCTAAGATAGAGTGGCTGTGAAGAGGATGTTTCCTTTAGTGGAGGAGTCTAAGACCAGAGGGCACAGCCTCAAAATAGGGGAATATCCATATGTGGAAGAATTTCTTTAGCCAAAAGGTGGTGAATCTGTGGAATTTGTTGCCACAGGTGGTTGTAGAGGCCAAGTTATTGGTTATATTTAAAGCAGAGGTTGGCAAGTTCTTGCTAAATCAGGGCGTAAAAGATTATGGGAAAAAGGCAGGAGAATGGGGTTGAGAGGAAAATGGATCAGCCATGTTGAAATAGTGGAGCAGACCTGATGGGGCTGAATAGCCTAATTCTGCTCCTAAATTTAAGTCTTATGGTTTAAATAAATAGGAGTTACAGTGGGAAGATAGGAGACTGGAGCACCCAGGAAAAATGGACCCAGTCACAGGGAAAATGTGTAACCTCCACATACACAGTACCTGTGGTTGGGATCGAACCTGTGTTGCTGGGGCAGTGAAGCAGCTGCTCTACTTGTTGCATCTCTTCTCTGCACTGTGGTGCCATCTCCCTGTGCCAGAAGATGGTGGAACTCAGTCACTGAGCACATCAGAGTCATGATGGGTGCTGAAGCAGGAAAATGGCACTGATGCAAAAGACTAGCCCTTAGGGAACAGGGGGAGTGAAAAGAGAGGAGGGAGAGAAGTGGTGGTGGTGGTCGGACTGCAATGAGAAGAAGGGGAGAGGTGGTGGGACTATAAAGGAGGGAGAGTGGTGAGGGATGATGCCAACAAAGCTAATCCCATCTGCCTGCACATTTTCTATATCTTCCCATTCCCTGTCTCGTCGTGTGCCTGTATCTGCTTCCACCACTTCCCCTGGCAGTGCCTTCCAGGCACCTACCGTTCTCTCTGTGTAAAAATAAAACTTGCTTGTAAATCTCTTTTAAACTTTCCCCCTCACACCTTAAAGCTATGCCATGTAGTATTTGACATTTCTGTGTGTGTGTGTGTGTCTGGGGGCGGGGGGAGTGCCGAACCTCTTGACTACTCATATTGTATACATCCATCAGATCGCCCTTGTGGTCTCCATAGAAAAGAATCCTAATTTTTCCAACCTTTCCATATTGCTGATTCTACCCAACTCAGACAACATCCTGGAGAACCTCATATATACCCTCTCCAAAGCCTCCACATCCTTCCTGTAATGGAGCAAGCAGAACTGCACACAATACTCCAGACATAGCCTAACCTGTTTTATACGGCGACAATTTAACTTCCTGACTTTTATACTTCACACTCTCACTGAAGAAGGCAAGAATGCCACATAGCTTCTTTACCACCTTATCAATGTGCTGCCACTTTCTGGAATTTACAGGACTATTTTTTCTGGCTCCAGGAATAAATTTGTTCCTTTATCTTTGACTGCCCCTCTCTCTATCTAGTTTTCCATTTTAATGTACATCCAAAAGGTCTTGGGATTTTTAAAAATCCTATTAGCCAAAGACTTTTTATGGCACTTTTTAAATTCTCCTGTTTCCGAAACCTCACCTATACTTCCTTTTCTCTTTTTGACCAAATTTGCGATATCTCTGATCATCCAAGGTTCCCAAACCTGACCATCTCTGTATTTCTTCTCAGAGGAGCACATTGGTCCTGAATTCTGATTAGCTAGCCCTTAAATGAATCCCACATATCGAATGGGACTTACTGAATAACAGCTGCTTCCAGTCTAGTAGCCCCTGAGCTCATGCCTAATACTGTGCTAATTAGTCTTTCCCTAATTTAGCACTTCCCCAGAGGTCCAGTTTAATACTTATCCATAACTACCTGAACACTTACAGAATTATGATCGCTCTTCCCAAAATGCTTTTCCACTGAAACTCAGATCACCTAGCCAGGTTCTTTTCCTAACACAAGGTGTAGTGTGCTCCTTCCCTGGTTGGATTACCTATATACTGCATCAAGAAACCATCCTGGATACACCTAACAAATTCCACCCCATCAATATTGGGAAAATTAAAGTCATCCACTGTAACTACCCTATTGCCTTCACCTCTTTCCATAATCTTCCTTCATACTTGTTCTATCTCTCACTAGGCATTGGAAGGCCTGTAGTATAAACTGAACCTAGTGACTATGTCTTTATTGTTCCTAAGCTTTACCCATATTGTCTCACTTAATGAGCCTTCAGCCTTCACTGTGTACCACTGCAACCTTCTCCCTGATCAGCAGTGCCACTCTCCCACCTCTTTTAACACTCCTGTTTATCATGTCTGAAACAACTGAATCCTGGAACATTGAGCTCCAGTCCTGACCTGTCAATGAGGACTCTTATGGCTGCAACATCGCATGCCCTAAGTTCATCTGCCTTACTCATAATTCTCCTTGCATTGAAATATATACACATCAACCCCACAGTTTGTTAACCCAGCTCTACTAACCTTTCAGCTTTACCTGACCTAACCTCTACCTTCCCCTCAGAGCCTCCACTTGCTGACCTACTGCTCTGCTTTCCATCTCCTGCCATGCTAGTTTGAACACTCCCAAGTACCACTAATGAACCTCCCTGCAAGGATATTGAATGCCTCCAGTTCAGGTACAACCTGTTCTTGTATAGGTCCCTCCGGTCTTGGAAGAGAGCCTAATGGTACATAAATTTGAAGTCCTCCCCTCCTTAGCCACATATTTAACTATACTATCTTTCTTTTTCATACTTTGTTAGTAAATCGTACAGGGAGTAATCCTGAGAGGTCCTGCTTTTAAACTCTGCCCAACTAAATTCTCATTGCAAGACCTCCTCTCTCCTCCCATCTATGTCATTGGTGAAAGTGTGAACAACGGCCTCTGGATGCTCACTCTTTCCTTTCAGAATGTCTTGTGTACACCCAGGAACATCCTTAACCCTGACACCAGGGAGGCAATGCACCAACTTGGAGTCCCCTATCAGATTGCTTGCCTAGTCCTTGATTGATGCTCCTGTACGACAGAGCCAGTTGTGGTGCCACTGATCTGGATGCTGTTGTCGGTGTCTCCTGAGAGGCTAGATGCTCACAGCAGTATTCAAGTTGGTATACTTGTTTGAGAGCGAGCAGGCATAGGAAAATTGTGCACTACATACCCCACCTGGCAGTCATCCATCTGACTGAACCTTTAATCAACCATCTCCTTGGAACTCCTGTCTTTGATGCTTTGCCTCCTGTATATTCCTCAGACCATTGAACAGTCTCCAAATGCAATAAGATGGGACTCTTGACCTTGCAATTTACCTTGTTATGGCCTTGCATTTTATCATCTATTTCATTGCACAGTCCCTCTGGCTGTTACACTTTATTCTGCACTCTAATTGCATTACCTTGTACTATCTCAAATGTGCTGTTGTAATGAATTGATCTGCATGGAACATTTGCAAGACAGGTTTTTCCACTGTACGTCAGTACATGTGACAATAATTAACCAATTCAGCCTCCTCACCAAAGCATGGTGTTCACCAAATCCTACACTTAGACCTCAACAGCAGCACATTGGTTCCAAGGCTGTCTATCTCTAAATGGCTGCTCCAAAATAAAGCTTACAAGTACATCTGCAAAATACATTGCACATCTGGGAGCCTACACTGGAAAGTGCAAAAAAACAAGGTTAAGTGAACAGGGGCAAGCAGGTGGCAGGGGAAATAATTAATCTCTTCACAGATAAATTGCTGATATTTGCATATAATTGAATAATTTTTATAGTTTACATCTCAGCCGCAAGGACATTCATTAAATATTAATAAACATTTAACCTGATTTGGTATTTGGCTCCTCACATTTCATAGGGCTTTGAGGCCTCAGTGGTCTGCAGGCATCACACTCAGGGCATTTTCACTCACTGTAGGAAAGGTGAAGTGATGAGATGAATGCAGCAAGGTTGAGCTCGATAGAGTTTGTAAATTTGGGGAAGTGGAATGGGAATGTGCTGTTGAGGAGTCCGACCTAGCATGGCGTTTATTGAAGGGGGGGGGGAAGGTATATGGGTCATTGGTGTGATGGCAGAATAAATCCTGTGAAAGACGAACATGTTATTTCATGACTATATTATGGGAGAGGTGTGCAAAACCTCTGCTGAACAGTAACTTTTTAAAATCAGGAGTGTCAGATTTTGTATTGTTTATCCTTTCTTTTCTTTTTCAATCTTTTTATTAGTTTCATAAAAATATAAACATAACATGATAGTAGTACAAAGTTATTGGGGATACATTGTTATAATTAACATGAGTGATTATAAAGCCGGATAACACTTAAATGATAAAACTCCCAATCATATAGGATACCAATGAATCATATAAAACAAAGAAAAATATCTAAAAAAAAGGAAAAAATAATATCCCCCCCCTAAAAAAAAACTATTCTAAACAGAATTAATCAACTAAGCTGAAAATAAAAGACCTGGGCTGTTTTAACAACATAAAAAAAGAGAGAAAAGAAAACCTTAGTGTCGACGACTCCGTTCCTCGCAACCAACATTACAGAGAAGTAAAATAAGTTTGGAAATGGTCAAATTACATCATATGAAAATGCTGAATAAATAGCCTCCAAGTTTTTTCAAATTTAATGGGTCATAAACCACACTTCTAATTTTTTCCAAATTTAAACACAACATAGTTTGTGAAAACCAATGTCGTATTGTTTATCCGTTGTGAAGGAAATTAAAATGGACTTGAGAGTTGTTATCAAAGTTATGAACTTGGGAGTCCAATCTGCATACTGCTTCTTCACCAGCAGGGGTCAGGCAGAGATCAAACTACATACAAACAGCCCACTTCTCCGTTCAGGATTGCTCGTTGTTATTCTTCAGTACATATGTAAGTAGTAGAGGAGAACAAAATGGTTGTTGTTCTGGATCCGATACACATAAACACAATAAGCATAAAAGCATTGTAAATATCAAAGTAATCGTAGAAAACAAGTAACTGTGTATGGCTGAGATACTGCGTGGAACAGGCCCTTCCAGCCCTTTGAACTGCACCGCCCAGCAATCCCCGATTTAACCCTACGCTAATCACAGGACAATTTTTACAATCACAAGTTTTCTCTGGAGTGGTGGAGTCTCAGCAGAGATCTGATACGTAGGTGTTGAAGCCAATTCTGGATGATCCTACTGAATAGCCAGTTGACCAGTTCCTGCTCCTGGTTCTTTATGCTGTTAATTCTGGTCCTTATTTTGAGCTGTCTGGTAATGTACAGAGCTGGGCGTAGTATTTGAAGTGTGATTTGTGCAAATTAAAGAGCTAACCCAACCGAACCTAGTCCTTTATTTGATTTTGTTTCCATGCTCATCAGCCTGTTCTTCTCAGTGCTTTGTCTATAGCATTTGTTAGCTTGCATCTCATTGGCCTTGAAATAATTTAACAATTACAGGGGTACTTTCTGTAAAGTATTATCCTTATTCTTCGTATCAGATTGCAGAGAATCACACTGAGCTGGATTGAAGTGAAATCTAATTCCCATGTACCCACAAGTTGATTAATGTCCTTGTATCTTGCATGTAATAAAAACAACTGATTTTGAATTGTACTTTTGATTTCTGAACCCAAGTTACTAAGTGGCCCTGCCATTAATAATTGTTAATAGTCACTTCCTATCTTCTACCAGCCTGGGGATCCTTTAAACCCCACTTTCTGTTGCTCCCTATGCTACTGCTTTAATAGTATCCTCTGACTCCACTTATTCAGAATGTGGCCAGAATTGCTGGTCTTGATGTCACCCTCACTCATTAAAGTCAGTTCTTTTGATCACCTTTGGACCAAAAAGTTGTGAAGATTTGTGCTTCACAATGTGCCACACCATTGGCCAAACTGTTCCAGTACAGGTATATCACTGGAATTATGCAGAAACATCTGGAAAATACCCACGCCTGGGCTGACAGGTGGGAAGTAGTATTGGAAAAATCCAGTGATCACCCCCTGGCATTCAGTGCATTACCATCACTGAATACTCCCACTATCAATGTCCTGGGAGGTTCCACTGACCAGAAACTGAACTGAAGTAAGCATGTACACAATGTGGCTCCAAGAGACAGGAGTCCTGTGGTGAGTGTCTCACCTCCTAACCCCCAAAAGCATGTCCACCATCTACAAGGGTAAAGTCAGGAGTGTGATGGGGCACACAACACTTGCCTGGCTGAATGCAGGTTCAACAACATTCAAAGAAGTCAACTGCTTGCGGGACACAGCTGCCGACGTGATAGGCGCCCACCCCATCCACAACCGTTCGCTCACTCCACCACCAAAGAACGCTAGTAGCAGTTTCTGCCATCTACAGGATGCACTGCAGCAGCTCACTAAGACTCCTTAGCCAGAACCTCCCAAACAGTCCTTTGAACAGCTGGAAGGACAGGAGCAGCAGAAGCATGCTGAACACTACGCCCTGAACACACGCCACCCTTACCAGGAAATATCTCGCTGTTCTTTCATGGTCACAGAGTCCCTCTCTGACAGCATCCGCATCACAAGTACTGCAGTGGTTTAAGGGGGCAACTCACTCCCACCTCCTCAAGGGAAATTAAGTGCTGGCTCAGCCTATTTCCCCCATGTCCTTCAAACGATCATACACTCAGAGGCCTCTATTAGCACACCTCATTCATGCAAATATCTAATCAGCCAATTATGTGGCAGCAACTCAATGCATAATAACATGCAGACATGGTCAAGAGGCTCAGTTGTTCAGATTGAACTTCAGAATGGAGAAGAAATGTGATTGAACTGATTTACAATGACCTTAGACAATACAATGGTTGTTGGTACTTGATGGGGTGGTTTGAATATCTCAGAAGCTACTTATCACATGGGATTTTTACACTCAACAGTCTCTAGAGTTTACAGAGAATGGTGTGAAAAACAAAAAAAACTTCCAGTGAGCAGCAGTACTGTGGACAACACACACCTTGTTAATGAGAGAGGTCAGAGGAGAATGGCCAGGCTGGTTCAAGCTAACAGGAAGGTAACAATAACTCAAATAACCACATATGTTACAACAGTGGTGTGCAGAAGAGCATCTCTGAACACACAATACATCGAATCTTGAAGTGGATGGGCTACAGCAGCAGAAGATCATGAACATACACTCAGTGGTATAGGAGCTACCTAATAAAGTGGTCACTGAGTGAGTGTGTGAGTGTGATATATATAAAATGAGACATGCAACAGAGAAAAGAATCCTTTGACCTGCCATATCCATGCTGTTCTGCACTAATCCCATTTCCCAGCAGAACCAGATTGCCTGAGTCTGTGGTAAAGAAGGCAAATGCAACATTGGCATTTATTTCAGGGGGAATAGAATATAAAAACAAGGAGATAATGCTGAGACACTAGTTAGGCTGCACCTGGAGTATCGTCAACAGTTTTGGGCCCCGTATCTCAGAAAGGATGTGTTGTCATTGGAGGGGAGGTTCATAGAACATGGAACAGTACAGCACAGTACAGGCCCTTCGGCCCACAATGTTGTGCCGACCCTTAAACCCTGCCTCCCATATAAGCCCCCACCTTAAATTCCTCCATATACCTGTCTAGTAGTCTCTTAAACTTCACGAGTGTATCTGCCTCCACCACTGACTCAGGCAGTGCATTCCACGCACCAACCACTCTCTGAGTTAAAAAACCTTCCTCTAATATCCCCCTTGAACTTCCCACCCCTTACCTTAAAGCCATGTCCTCTTGTATTGAGCAGTGGTGCCCTGGGGAAGAGGCGCTGGCTATCCACTCTATCTATTCCTCTTATTATCTTGTACACCTCTATCATGTCTCCTCTCATCCTCCTTCTCTCCTAGCTCCCTTAATCTCTGATCATAATGCATACTTTCTAAACCAGGCAGCATCCTGGTAAATCTGCTCTGTACCCTTTCCAATGCTTCCACATCCTTCCTATAGTGAGGCGACCAGAACTGGACACAGTACTCCAAGTGTGGTCTAACCAGAGTTTTATACAGCTGCATCATTACCCCCCGACTCTTAAACTCTATCCCTCGACTTATGAAAGCCAACAGTCCATAAGCTTTCTTAACTACCCTATCTACCTGTGATGCAACTTTCAGAGGTTCGTGGACATGTACCCCGAGATCCCTCTGCTCCTCCACACTACCAAGTAGCCTGCCATTTACTTTGTACTCTGCCTTGGAGTTTGTCCTTCCAAAGTGTACCACCTCACACTTCTCCGGGTTGAACTCCATCTGCCACTTCTGCATCCTATCAATGTCTCTCTGCAATCTTTGACAATCCTCTACACTATCTACAACACCACCAACCTTTGTGTCGTCTGCAAACTTGCCAACCCACCCTTCTACCCCCATATCCAGGTCGTTAATAAAAATCACGAAAAGTAGAGGTCCCAGAACAGATCCTTGTGGGACACCACTAGTCACAGCCCTCCAATCTGAATGTACTCCCTCCACCATGACCCTCTGCCTTCTGCAGGCAAGCCAATTCTGAATCCACCTGGCCAAACCTCCCTGGATCCCATGCCTTCTGACTTTCTGAATAAGCCTACCGTGTGGAACCTTGTCAAATGCCTGACTAAAATCCATATAGATCACATCCACTGCACTACACTCATCTATATGCCTGGTCACCTCCTCAAGGAACTCTATCAGGCTTGTTAGACACGATCTGCCCTTCACAAAGCTATGCTGACTGTCCTTGATCAGACCATGATTCTCTAAATGCCCATAGATCCTATCTCTAAGAATCTTTTCCAACAGCTTTCCCACCACAGATGTAAAGATGATTCTGGGAATGAAGGGGTTAACATATGAGGAGTGCTTGGCAGCTTTGGGCCTATACTCACTGGAATTTAGAAGAATCTGGGGGGGGGGCGGGGGGAATCTCATTGAAACTTACTGAATGTTGAAAGGACTGGATAGGGTGGATGTGGAGAGGATGTTTCCTATGGTGGGAGTGCCCAGAACTAGAGGGCACAGCCTCAAAATTGAGGGGCAATCCTTCAGAACAGAGGTAAGGAGGAATTTTTTTTAGCCAGAGAGTAGTAAATCTTTGGAATGTTCTGTCATAGACTGCGGTGGAGGCCAAGTCCATGTGTATATTTAAGGCGGAGGTTGATAGCTTCCTGATCGGTCAGGACATCAAAGAATATGGCGAGAAGGCAGGTATATGGGGTTGAATGGGATCCAGGATCAGCCATGATTGAATAGCGGAGAAGACTCGATAGGCTGAAGGGCCTAATTCTGCTCCTATGTCTTATGGCCTCTAAACCTTGTATATTCCTTACCTTAAATCTGCTGTCTGGTCCTAGACATCTTTGCCAAGGGGAAAATTTCCTTACTATCTGCCCTATCTGTATCTCTCATAATTTTGTACATCTCCATCAGGCCCTCACTTCTCGGCCTCCTCTGCTTGCTCCAGGGATAGCAAACTCAACCTGTCTCATCTCTGGTCATAATTAAAGTAATCCATCTGAGGCAACATCCTGGTGTTTCTCCTCTGCGCCATCTCCTGTAGCGTGGTGACTACAACTATACACAATATTCCAGCTAACCAATAGTTTTTTTATATATCCAGACTAATGAAGACAAGTATTCCATATGTCTTTATCTGCTTGTGATGTCATCTTCAGGGATCTTTGGTCTTGTACACCAAGTCTCCCAGCACCCTCTAGGGCTCTACCTCCCCAAAGGCATTATCTAATACCTATCAGGATTAGATTCCATCTGCCAATGCCCTGCCCAATTGATCAATATCCTTCTGTCACGTAATGTAACCCTCTTCACTATCAAATATCTTGTGCCATCTACACACGACTTAACCATACACCCTATGCCCATGAAATCTTACCAATCCCTCTACTTCTTAAAGCAGCTAAAGAAATTTGGCATGTCTCCAGTGAGCCTTGTCTGTGCCAGTGGTGCAGTGGTATCCGCACCTGGACTTCGGAATGAGGTCCTGGGTTCAAATCTGGCCGGCTCCTTGCCCGCCTTCCACCTATGCTGGATTGATCATCGGACTAGCAGCTCAGCCTCGTAAAACAGACAAACACTGAAGAAACGGTAAGGTTGTTGCCTGATATGCCAAATAAAGCATAGGGAGGAACATTGAGTCTTAAACATTTTTATTCATATACTGTACATTGAAAGCATTCTATCTGGATGCATAACGGCTTAGTGTAGCAACTGTTCTGCATGTTATTGTAAGAAACTGCAGAGAGTTGTGGATACAGCTGATCACCATGGACTCTGTTTATACTTCTCACTGCCTTAGTAAAGCAGGCGGCATAATCAAAAACCTTACAAAAACGCTTTGTAACTCCAAAACATAAAACTAATTGAAAGAAAAGCAAGGGAGTCCAGAATCTTCCTTAGTTTTATCTACTTTAACTTATGACGTGTTGGCGTGATGACAGGTGCCATTTACATACAACCTGCAATGAATTATGTAAACCACAAAGAATGCTTAACAATTTATTTACAGTATTACTCAAATATTACTGAAATATTAAATACACAACACTCCTCCCTGCTTAGCTATAAACTCCAATTCAATATAGAAAACACCTCAACGTGTATATATATATGTATGTGTATATATGTGTATATGTATATGTATGTGTGTATGTATGTATATGTGTGTATGTATTTGTGTATGTATGTGTATGTATATATTCAGTACTACTATATAGACATCCACTGCATAGTGTTACGTACCCCGTAACTGGGTTGCCAAACCAGCAGAAACAGAACACTCGTTGGAGTCTGGATTACTGGGAACTAATAAAGTTTTATTAAAGAAATAAGTAATACAGTACTCTAATCGTAAGGATATCAATGTAACGGGTTAGCAATGATAATACACACATATACACAGAAATAGGGTAATAGGAATCAACCAAACTCTAACGCAGTCTAGGGGTAAAATGATCAGTCTTAAGTGAAGCAGAGTTCAGTTCAGTTTAGTTTAGTGCAGTTCCCAGTAATCACTGTTGTTGTACCGTTGGGGGGAGAGAGAGAGATGCAATTTGGTTCAGGCAGACCTTTGATGTCTTCGCAGTTGGTTTCGGGCAGACCCTTTTATGTCTTCTAATCCCCGCTGTGGTCACCAACTGTGACCCCTCCATTCCCGATATGATCGTTCTTCCGCAGTGAACCCGGCACCCAGGCAAAGGCGGACACATACCCCAGGTTCTCACCGATTGTACCTTTACATCCTGTGAGCCTCTGGTCGGTTGCCGCGAACCGGACCTCCAAACATCCACCACTTGTGGGAGTACACTGCTCTTTCCAGGGTCTCGTGTGTCATGTGCCTTAGCAAACCAGCTCTTTTTATCCCCCTGCTGGGGTATCACCTGTCCATCAAACTTCAAACAGTTCAGGTTCAAAGCAACCGGTCTGTCAATATTCTGAATTGTGTTTCTTTTCCGTTAATCCCTCTCTTCTCTCTTATTAGCATTTTGAATGTTTCTCTATTGTCTTTCTGATCTCTCTCATTAGCATCAATCGTCCGATAGCTTTGCTTGGTGTCACAATAGTAAGTTTTAAATTGTCCTATTCAGGCCTAAAGGTTTAATCAGTGTGAAGGCTTTCTTACTCTTGTGGGATAACATCTTTCCTGACAAGAGGAGGTCACTCTGCTCGGCAGGAGAGCCTTGTGGCTGTGAAACAACCTCAGATTCCGGTGCCTTCGTGGTGGTTGTAGTAATTGACTCTGGGACTGCAGGAAGTTGTTTTAACAGTTCTGGCCATCTTCCTTCTGGACATCGCAAGCTTCACTGGATGGTGTGGATCATAACGTGTACAGTGTCTGACATCACCATTTTCTTTCTTCTTCATCATCATTATGTGCAGTGTCGTATGATGTGGACGATCATGGTCTTCCATCTGAGAAGTTCTAATATGCTCTTCAAAATTTTTGCCTGTCCATCCCTTGATGTAACTCATGAATGTTGTGTACTGTAGACTGCGACTTTTTCTTCCATCAATTTTTCACGTCACTGTAAGATGTATGAGCTTTTCCTTCTTCAGTACATGTCCCAGAAATTCCAGCTGCTGTTTCCTGATTGATGATATCAGCTCTTTCCTTATTCTGGCTTTTCACAAGACTTCCTCATTTATTACTCTGTCCTTCCACGACATTTTCATCATTCTTCTCAAAAAAATCAAATTTCTTCATCTTCGAGTCTTCCCTCACTCTGCTTTGATATTGTCCAATATTTGCTTCCATGTGTTAGTGTGGAATGAATGTAGCACTGCAACACTCTGAGTTTCATACCCATAGAAATTATGTTATCCTTTATTATCTTGCTCAAATGCTTGAACGTGCATTTAGCAATCAATCCCGATCCTCCTCCTAATTTCAACATCAGCCCTACTGTCAGATGTTATCATGCTCCCTAAGTAATTGAACTTCCATGTTGGTTTAATTGTTTCATTGTCCACATTCCATTCACAATTTCTTTTCTCTCTGTGACAACCATACATTCAATCTTCTTGCAGTTGATGGTCAATCCTCTCTTTGCACTTTCTTTGACGAACTTATCTAGTATTTCTTGGAGCTTCTATTTTGGGTTCACAACCTTTTTTATGCCATGGACCAATACCATTAAGCAAGGGGTCCACGGACCCCAGGTTGGGAGCACCTGCATGGCTTGCTATAAAGTTTGAATAGGTTGGATGAGAAAACATAACCCTGTGAGACTCCCCTCTTAATCTGGACAAAATCACTTGTCTCATTCCTGCTCTTTGATGATTCTGATATCTTTCCCATCAATTTCCAAGTGCTGAAGGGTGTTTATGAGCTCTTTGTGTCTCACCTTGTCAAAAGCTTTGGCATAATTGATGAAACATGAGAGTAGGTCTTTCTGGACCTCTATGGCATGCTCACAGATTGCTCTAAGGATGAAAATTGCATTTCATGTTCCACTATCTTCAATGAAGCTGTACATCTCTTGCGCGATCAACGGCTTTATGCTTTTCCTTTCTCTTGTCATGATGATTTGCAGCACAACTTTCACAACATGACTCAGCAGACTAATTGTGCGGTGTAACTCACATTCAATTGCTCTAGGTTTTTTTGACAGTGAAATAAAGACTGACTTGCTCATTTCCTCAGGTATTTCCTGCTATCATATATTTCATTCAGCTATTCTGTCAACCTTTCAATCCCAAAATCTTCCAGCATTTAAATAATTTCTATAGCAATGCCATCTGGTCCTAATGTCTTATTCTTTTTCATTTTTCCCACTGCTGCTTTAACTTCTAATTTCATATTTGATGGGCCGCCCATGTTCTTAGTAATTATTGGCTTCTCTACTCTCACATCATCAAACAGGTCAGTAGTGTATTCAGACCAGCCATTATATCTGCTTTTCCCTTGAGTATTGATCCATCTTTCATCTTCAAATATCTTCGATGTATAAGAATTAGCACCTGTGAACATCCTCACCTTGTGTGCATCGTCAAAATTTTCCGTTCCTTTGCAGTTATCCATTGTTCTTTCACTTCCCTGCATTTTTTGTTTGATTTCTTTGTTCAAAATTGTACATTTGTCTCTGTTCTTTGGTGTGATTTTCTGTCTTTCATTAGATTCAGATTTGATTTGTCATCCATTTTTTCTTCTTCTCTCCTCTTTTATGGTATCACTTCATTGGACACATCCACCACTGCCTTTTTAAACGTTAATTAATTTGGTGTGTTCTCCACCATCAAGTCTTCAGATCTGATCTTCACTGCTATTGTGTAATTCATCTTCATGTCTGGATATTTCAAGCAAGCCAGTTCTAATTTGGTATTACCCGTAGACAACTTCTTTAACCTTCTAAGCTTAACCTTCAGCTTGTATATCACTGGAACATGGTCACTCGCACAGTCTGCTCCTGGATATGCCTTGGACTGTGGCACGGCATTCCTGAAATGCTTGCTGATTGTGATGTAGTCTATTTGATTGCGGTACCCATCTTCTGGGCTTCTCCAAGTCCACAACCTTCTTATGTGCTGCTTGCACCATGGGTTTGTTATTATCTGATCATTCACACAACACCATTCAATGAATCTCTCAACTCTGTCACTCCTGGTTCCCGATCCAAATGTGCCAACAATATCACCATCTTGTTGTCCAACTTTAGCTTTTGTATCACCTATCACCATAATGATATCTTGTGATTTGCAGTGGTCCTTTGCTTCTTGCTTCATCTTCACTACTATTGGCTGTTGGAGCATATACTACTATTCTTGAATGAAACGTTTATAAGTTGCCTTTGGAGTTTCACCAGCAGATAATGTCAGATAATGTCTAGGATCTCATAAGGCTTTTGCTTCTTTCAGCATTGAGTGCAACTCCCCCATCTCATTCCTGTTTATCACCACCTGAAGAATTTTTTTTTATCAGGATCAAAACATCCAGTCCCTTTCCACCTTATCTCACACAGTCCCATGATGTTGACTTTCAAAAGTTCCATTTCTTGCTTCCCATTCTCTAGCTTTCCAGCTTGATAGAGTTTTCACATTCCAAGTTGCTATTTTGATGGTATTTTTGTTGTGCACAGTAGCCTGATGATGGTCGAATCTCACCTGATGTACATGTGTGTCTCTACCAAGTGAGGGATCTTTGCCTCTGAGGAAGACCCCCTTTTCTTGATCCAAGGCCATGGTTGTTCTTGGCAAGTCTTCCTACATAAGTGGATTGCCATTGCCTTCTGGGCAGTGTCTTTACAAGATCGCGACCCTGGCCATTATCAGTACTCTTCAGAGGTTGTCTACCTGATTGTCAGTGGTTGCATAAACAGGACTTGTGATATGCACCAGCTGCTCATAGGACCGTCCACCACCTGCTCCCGTGGCTTCACATGACCCTGATTAAGGGGCTAAGCAGGTGCCACACCTTGTCCAAGGATTACCTGCAGGCTAGCAGAGGGAAGGAGCACCTTACGCCTCCTTTGGTAGTAACATATCTCCACCCTACCACCCATATCATTTTCTGTACCTTTTGGAAAAGGCATCTCACACTGCTTTGTCCATTGTCATTTCATCCCGATCTCTAGTAATGAGTTCAAGGTGTAGAGCACAGTAGCCAGGTCTGGTAGGAACCTATTATAGTATTTGAAAAATCCTTAAATGAACCGTAACTGTGACATGTCCTTTGGCCTGGGGCATCTACCACTGCTTGAATTTTCTCAGCACACTTGTGTAATCCCTGTGCGTCAATCATGTGTCCACAGTAAGTGATGCTTGGTTTAAAGAATTCATACTTGTTGCATTGGGCTTTGAGTCCATAATTTTATAATCTTTTAACACTGTCTTGAGATTTTGGAGAGGTTCTTTGTTATCTTTACTAGTAACAATGATGTCATCCAGGTAACAGTGAGTACCTGGGCAGCCTCGCAGGTCCTGGTCCATACCTTTCTGTAAGAGTGCAGGTGCAGATGTGTTACGTACACGCAACCCTGGAGAAAGTACCAGTTACATGCGCGCAACACTAAAAGTATCAGCAGCAATAGAACACACCTGGAGTCTGGTTTTGCTGTTAACAAAACACTATTTTGTTAGTAACTACGTCATATAGTAACTTAAACCAGGTAAATCAAGAGTTAACTGTGTTATGCATATATAGGTGTACATATATAAATCCCCAAACTTCTTCAGAGCCAGAGTGGTAAGTGATACAGTCTTACGATGCTGTGGTAAGGAAACCAGTTCAGTCCACGGGATTGAAATGAGCTATTTGTAATCCAAAGGCAAATGTTGTGAGAAGGCGATTCCATGACGGCAATACAAAATAACAATAGTAGTAGGTTTTATCTCCGAAGTTGTTCCACTCCACACATGAAGTATCACCGACGGTGATCTTCAATGAATATCCTTTCAACACAAGTGGTACCACATCCGAATTCAGCTACGGGACATCCCAAGGTGGTGGCCACAGGATACTCAAACAGAATCCACGTATGGATTATCACCAACGGTAGCTTATCACAAAGGGGACCATCTTCAAGGGAACCACCACCCAGGCGAGGGTAGATACACTGGTAGATTCCACAAGGTTACCCCAACCACACAACGTGATAGCCACTTATCCGGTTCCACAACATACGAAATAACTCCAACAGTGATTTGCCACAGGGGTGCCTTTCTTCCGTGAACTACCACACCCAGACAAAGGGTAAATACACAAGTGGCATTCACAAAGGTTTTCCCCTCACCAGAGAGCCCACTCCTGTGGATTAACTATGTGACAATGACACTTTCGTATTCGAATGGAATCAAACTCACCCTCACGGGCTACTTAGAAGACAGTCCAAACAATGATCTCTTTATCACTAGGTTTCTTCTGTTTCAAACCTTTCTCTCCCCTCCTCTTTTTCTGCAAACTTCTTCTAGTTGCAGTACTTTGTGAGAGTCGTTTTTCAATACTCTGGATCTATCTCAATTCACCCCTTTTGGGCTACTTAAAGTTTAAACCAGTGACCCCACTCACTGGTGTCTTTCCTTGATCGAAACCATCTTGACTCTGAGCATGTCTCTGTGTGTGTGTGTGTGTGTGTGTCTGTAAGAGGATCATCTGACCTTATTCAAAACAAGCTGCGAGAAACCATAAACGTTCATTGTCCATCAAACAACTCCACCTCTCTCACCATAGTAACCAAGCAATTTTGCAGTCAGCAGAAATCCAACAGTGTCCCAAAAGTCAGTCTCATTCTCTCAGTGTTTTAAAGTGACAGTCCACAGAAAAAATGAACCCTAGGGGTGTATAACAGATGCTACTCCAAAAATAAGCCTGTTATACAGATAAAGCCCTTTGTGAGTGTTTATGGTGAGAAACACTTTGGACTCTTCATCCATCTCCATCTGTAGGTAGGCCTCAGATGAGTCCACTTTGCTGAGTGTTTTCCTCCAGAAAGGTTTGCAAAGGTATCCCCTCTCTTGGGCAGAGGTGTATTGATCTACTTTCAGTACTGCATTGAGGGTGACCTTAAAATCATCAGAGATTCTGACAGACCCAGTCTTCTTGGCTACTGGCATTGCTCGTGGGCTCTACTCAACCTTGGAAAGAATTCCTTCAGCCTCGATACAATCTAGCTCACTGGTTACTTTATCATGGATGGTTTAAGGAACCGGACGGCTTTGTTAGACTTAGGTGTGGCATTTTCATTTAACACTATCTTACCCTTGATATCTTTGAGTTTTCCAATGCCATCCTTGAACATTGCTGTGGCATCATCCAGTACCTTCCCTAATTCACTTCCAGTTGACTCTATTGCAGGGGATGTGGCATGCAAATGGTGGATGGATCTCCAATTAAGTTGTAGTTGCCTCTGCCAAACACGAGCCCACACTGTTTTTAGCACATGCAAGCCCAATGTGGCTTGTTGGAAGTTGTATTTCACTGTTACAAGGGTCATTCCCAGAGGAGTTATCTTTTCTTCAGTACAAATTCTTAATTGGATATCTTCAGGCTTCAGTTCAATATCTTTGAAATGCAATTCAAACTCATTTTGTGGAACGACTGAAGCAGCTGGCCCAGTGACCAATTCCATTTTAATTAATTTGCTGTTCACTTCTGGTGTAAGTTATATTGCTTGTCTATTGTTAGTTTTCACATTGTTAATCTCAAAGCTACCCAGTCCAAAAAATCACTAAGCAATTATCATCAACATAAAGTATCACTTGTAGTACCAGAGGAAACTACACACTGGACCATTGTTACGCCACCATCAAGAATACCTACCGTGCTATTCCATGCCCTCACTTCGGGAAGTCTGATCACCGAACTGTACTTCCACTCCCTGAGTATAGGCAGAGACTGAAGACTGCAGCACCAGCAGTGAGGACCAGGAAGGTTTGGACAAGGGAAGCACAGGACTGCTTTGAATCGGTGGACTGGACTGTATTCAGGGATTCATCTTTGAACCAGGATGAGCATGCTGCAGTTGTTACCAACTTCATTAAAACCTGTGTGGATGAGTGTGTGCCGACAAAGACTTACTGCACATTCCCAAACCAAAAGCCACGGATGAACCAGGAGGTACATCATCTGCTGAAGGCTAGATCTGTGGCATTCAAATCTGGCAACCCAGGTCTGCACCAGAAAACCAGGTATGATTTGCAGAGGGCTATTTCAAGGGCGGAGAGACAATTTTGAATGAGGCTGGGGGCGACATCGGATGTACGACAACTCTAGCAGGGTTTGCAAGACATCACTTCCTACAAAGCGAAACCCAATAGTATGAATGGCAGTGATGCTTCACTACCAGATGAACTCAACACCTTCTATGCACGCTTTGGAAGGGAGAACACAACTACAGCTTTGAAGATCCCTGCTGCACCCGGTGACCCCATGATCTCTGTCTCAGAGGCCGATGTTAGGCTGTCTTTAAAGAGGGTGAACCCTCACAAGGCGGAAGGTCCCGATGAAATACCTGGTAAGGCTCTGAAAACTTGCGCCAATCATTTGGCGGGAGAATTCAAGGACATTTTCAACCTCTCACTGCTACGGGTGGAAGTTCCCACTTGCTTCAAAAAGGCAACAATTACACCAGTGTCTAAGAAGAGTAATGTGGACTGCCTTAATGACTATCACCCGGTAGCACTCACATCGACAGTGATGAAATGCTTTGAGAGGTTGATTATGACTAGACCGAACTCCTGTCTCAGCAAGGACCTGGACCCATTGCAATTTGCCTATCGCCATAATAGGTCAATGGCAGACACAGTCTCAGTGGCTCTCCACACGGCCTTAGAACACCTGGACAATACAAACACCAGTGTCAGGATGCTGTTCATCGACTATAGCTCAGCATTCAACACCATCATTCCCATAATCCTGATTGAGAAGTTGCAGAAGTTGCAATTGGATCCTCGATATCTGAACCAGAAGACCACAGTCTGTGCAGATTGGTGATAACATCTGCTCCTTGGTGACGATCAATGCTGGTGCATCTCGGGGATGTGTGCTTAGCCCACTGCTCTACTCTTTATATACCCATGACTGTGTGGCTAGGCATAGCTCAAGTACAATCTATAAATTTGCTGGTTATACAGCCATTGTTGGTAGAATCTCAGATGGAGACGAGAGAACGTACAGGAGTGAGATATGCCAACTAGTGGAGTGGTGTCACAGCAACAACCTTGCATTCAATGTCAGTAAGACGCAAGAGCTGATTGTGGACTTCAGGAAGGGTAAGATGAAGGAACACGTACCAATCCTCATAGAGGGATCAGAAGTGGAGAGAGTGAGCAGTTTCAAGTTTCTAGGTCTCTCTGAGGACCTAACCTGGTCCCAACATATTGATACAGTTATAAAAAAGGCAAGACAGTGATGATACTTCATTAGGAGTTTGAGGAGATTTGGCATCGGAGAAAGGGAAGGAGGAGGGGAACAAGAGGCAATTGGATCCAAAGTTAGCCTGGTCATCAGAGACAGTAGGTGATGGTGGAGGATTATATTGTGAACATCAATTTCTCTAACTTCTGGCAATTTCTCCACTCTTCCCCTCTCTTTCCTTTTACCATTCCCCAATCTTGCTTCCCTCTTATCCCTTCCCTTCTCCACATCTGCCTATTCCCTCCCTCTGGTGCCCCTCACTACTTTTTAATAGATATTATTTCTGTTTTTGCACTATTTTTAATTTAACTATTCAATATATATATATATATATATATGTATTTACTATAATTGACTTGCTTTTTGTTTTCTATCTTACATATTGCATTATACTGCTGCCACTAAGTCAACAAGACTCACAACATATTATTAAACCTGATTCTGATTCTTTACATTTCTCCCCTTGCACTTCAAACCTTTGGATCTCGTTCAAGGCACTTCTGCCCTGGGCAAAAGGTTATGTCTGTCTATCATATCTGTGCTCCTTACAAACCTTCTATTAGATCTCTCCTAGGCCTGCTATGTTATAGTAAAAACAAACCTGGCCTACTCAGTTTCTTCTTGTAACTGGAGCTCTGCATTTCCAGGCAAGTCTGGCAAATCTCTTCAACACTCTCTCTGCTAGCACACCCGTCCTGTAGTGTGCTGAGCAGAAATGAACATACCATTCTCTGTAGTTTAGCCAATATTTTGTACAGCGGCAACCCGGGCAAGGGTGATAACAAACAACAAGAATCCTCGCACTGATCCCTGTGGTGCACAGCTGATTACAAGCTTCCGATCACAATACAATCCTCCAGCATTGCCCTCTATCTTCAATGACCAGGCTAACTTTGGACCCCATTTTCCAAGTTGACTTGTATCCCAAAGGCCGGAATCTTTTGGACCAGTCTTCCACGTGTGACTTCAAATCACTTCAATAGCCATGTATTCACGTCTACTTCACTGACCTCATCAATGTATTTAGTTTCCTCCATTTAAAAAAAAATTATTAATATTTTTAAACAGGATCTGTCACCAAAAAATTGGTGCTGACTATCCCTGATCATTCACTGTCTTTCCAAGTGCAGGTTAATCCTGTCACTCAGAATTTTTTCTGACACCTTTCTTACCACTGATGATAGACTCACTGGCATTTGGTTACCTATATGTGGCACCATGTCTGCTGTCTTCCAGTCACCTGATACTTTACCTGTGACCAGAGAAGATTTAGATATTTCTGTTCCTCCCCTCAGACACATCTCACTAAGGCTCAGAGATTTATCATAAACACAAGCAATTCTGCAAGGACTGGGAATCCTGAGTAACACATACGAAATGCTGGAGGAACTCAGCAGGTCAGGCAGAATCTTTGGAGGGAAATAAAGAGCCAATGTTTTACACCGAGACCCTTTGTCACAACTGGAAAGGAAAGGGGAAGAAGCCAGAATAAGATGGTGGGGGGAGGGGAAGGAGTGCAAGCTAAAAGGCAATAGGTGAGACCAGGTGAGTTGGAAGGTGGGTGGGGGAGGAGATGAAGTGAGAAGCTGGGAGGTGATAGCTGGAAAAGATAAAGGGCTGGAGAAGAAGGAATCTGACAGAAGTGGAGAATGGACCATGGGAGAAAGGGAAGGAGGAGGGGAACAAGAGGCAATTGGATCCAAAGTTAGCCTGGTCATCAGAGACAGTGGGTGATGGTGGAGGATTATATTGTGAACATCAATTTCTCTAACTTCTGGCAATTTCTCCACTCTTCCCTCTTTTCTCTTTTTCCATTCCTCAATCTGGCTCCCCTCTTACCCCTTCTCTTCTCCACACCTGCCTATTCCCTCCCTCTGGTGCCCCTCTTCCTAATGAAGGAACTCTGTCTGAAACGGCGACTGTCTATTTATTTCCATAGATGCTGTCTGTTCTGCTGACTTCCTCCAGCATTTTGTGCATGTTACTCTATCTACCTTTATACCTGCCGAGACATCTCCTTTTTAATATTAGCATGCTGTAGAACTCTCCATCTACAGTGCCTTTATTGGAATTGGTCTATTATTGTCACACTTCTGCGTGGACTGTCACCTTGTCGTGGTGGAGAAGCTTGTGTGGTCCTGTGATCCCGAGAGCAATGCTGTCTGGAGCTATGCTCCTGGTAGGGTCACCCATGGTAAAAGGTCGAGGGTGAGGTCCCTGACAAAGAACAATCCAACCATGACCTCAATGGTGGAACAGGCAGACAAAGTTACTTCGAACTCAACGGCTGTGAAGGCGGATGAAGGCTGCAACAAATCCATCAGCTCCAATCGTCCTAGTTTCCATGCCATTGGAATCAGTTGGTTGATTTGTGAAGTATTGTGTGCTTCTTAGAGTGCGACATCAAGTACACGTTAAATACACGCACAGGCGTCTTCACTCTGTGGGCCACTTTGAGAGCCCATAAGCAGATCAACAGAACAAAGACCATCATCCTCGACCTCGAGGGATAGCCACGACAACGATGGATTATTGTCACATGTCCCAAGATACAGTAAAAAACTTGTCTTGCGTATTGTTTATACAGATCAAACCATTACACAGTACATTGAGGTAGAACACGGTTACTAAAAAATAGAGAATAAACTGTAACAGCTACTGAGAAAGTGCAGTGAAGTAAAGAGTAAGGTGCAAGATCATAACGAGATAGTTGTGAGGTTAGGAATCTAATAACTGAGAAACCAATTCATAGTCTTATAACATCAGGATAAAAGTTGCCCTTTTGCTTGGTGGTATGTAGTTTCAGGCTTTTGTATTTTCTGCCCAATGGGAGATTGAGAAGAGAGAATTTCTGGGGTGGGTGTGGTTTTTGATTATACTGTCTCCTTTATTGAGGCAGAGAAGTTCAGACGGAGTCAATGGAGAGGAAGTTGGTTTCCATGATGTGCTGAGCTGTGTGCTCAACTCTGTGATTTTTTTTTGTGGTTACATGCAGAGCAGTTGCTCTACCAAGCTGTTATACATCACAATCAAATGCTTTCTATGGTACACAAATAAAAATTGGTAAGGATTGACAGGGATACCAAATTTCTTTAACCTCCTGAAGAAAGCCTCCATGGATGGCATCTGTGTGAATATGGATGAAAATTGTTCTTTTAAGACCTGAACCATGTGCTGTAGCCCCACTTTTTCCCTGATTATCCTCTTGCTCAAAATGACAGAGGGGTTGGCATGGCTCTGTTGGTTAAAAAAAAAATGAAATCAAATCCTCAAAAAGAGGTGACATAGGATCAGAAGGTATAGAATCATTGTGGGTAGAGTTAAGAAACTGCAAGGGTAAAAAGACTCTGATGGGAGTTATATACAGGCCTCTAAACAGCAGCCAGAAAGAGGGCAAAACTTACAATGGGAGGCAGAAATTGCACGTCAAAATCAAAATGTTACAATAGTCATGGGGGATTTCAATATGCAGGTAGATAGGGAAAATCAGGTTGGTACTGATTTTGGATCCCAAGAGAGAGAAATTTTAGAATGCCTATGAGATGGCTTTTTAGAGCAGCTTGTGGTTGAGCCCATTTATGGATCAACTATTCTGGAGAGGGTGTTGTGTAATTAACTGGATTTGATTAAGTAAAGGAACTCTTAAACAGCAGTGATCATAATATGATAGAATTCACCCTGCAATTTGAGAGGGAGAAGCTAAAGTCAGAGGTATCAGTATTATAGTGGAGTAAATGGAATTACAGAGGCATGAGAGAGGAGCTGATCAAAGTTGATTGGAAGGGGACACTAGCAGGGATGATAGCAGAGTAGCAATGGCTGGAGTTTCAGGGAGCAATTCAGAAGGTACAGGATAGATACATCCCAAAGAAGTATTCTAGGTGCAGGATGACACAACTGAGGTTGACAAGAGAAGTCAAAGCCAACATAAAAGCAGAAGAGGGGGCATATTATAGAACAAAAATTAGTGGGAAGTAAGAGGATTGCGAAGGTTGGGTTGAGTTGTTCTCCGATCTTGGCAATCCATTTGCAAACAATTACAAACCATACGAGGAGACATCATCAGTGCGCTGTTCATTTGTGGGAGTTCCTCTGAATGCTTGGCCTTTATATACTTATCAATCCGT
Source organism: Mobula birostris (assembly GCF_030028105.1). Taxonomy (NCBI): domain Eukaryota; kingdom Metazoa; phylum Chordata; class Chondrichthyes; order Myliobatiformes; family Myliobatidae; genus Mobula; species Mobula birostris. The sequence continues at coordinate 34,144,871 of NC_092389.1, read as the reverse complement.
TGATTGGTTGTTATTACGGAAACTCAATTGTGCTGTAGGAAGGGAGTCTCTTTGCTGACTGGTTGCATGGCGAACACTGTGCGTCGTGGTCTGGAATTTTGCCCACATTGGCTTATAAATAAGATTGAGCTCTACATGTCTGTTTATAGAATTGTTTGAGGAAAACCAGGTTCCTAAGAATTCTCTTGCATGCCACGTGCTTGCTTGCGCCATGACCTTCATTGATGCTGAATCGCATTTGTACCTCTCTCTATCATGGGTAGAGTTGGTCATGCTGCTTCAGACCCAGTTGATGTTTGTGGATCTTTGTGGATAGTTTTCTCCCGGTTTGGCCAACGTAATATTTGCTGCAGTCCCCACATTGAATTTTGTAGACCACATTGGCTTTGTGCAATAGTTTGGTTTGTTCTTTTGGTATGCAGTGTAGGCTTCTCAATGTGGCATGCATAGGAATTCCTGGAAATGTGGTTTTCCGTAAACAATCCTGTAAACAGACATGTACACTTCGTTCCTATTTATAAGCCAATGTGGGCAAAATTCAAGACCACAACACACAGAGATCACCACCCAACCAATCAGTGAAAAGAACCCCTCCCTTTGTCACTAATGAGTTTCTGTAATGACGACCAATCAACGGATTGATAAGTATCTAAAGGCCAAGCATTCAGAGGAGACACACCAGAGGGCACAGTGATAATGTCTCCTCGTATGGTGATGAAACGTTTGCAAATGAATTGCCAAGGTCAGATAACAACTCAACCCAACCATAAAGCACCTGAGTTACACGTTTTCCAAGTTACTTACAGGATTGGGAAGCTTTTAAAAACCAACAGAAGGCAAGTAAAAAAGCCATAAGGAGTGAAAAGATGAAATACGAAGATAAGCTAGCCAATAATACCAAAGGGTTTTTCCAGATGCAGTACTGTGCAAAAGTCTTAGGCACATATATACAGCTAGGGTGCCTAAGACTTTTGCACAGTACTGTATTTGTCCATGTGGAGCAGAGAGTGAGTTTGTAAATCTGGTAGGAGCAAATTATGTTGGGAATAGTGACGGCGGTGCGCTGCGGGAGGGGTGTAGGGCAAGTGGCAGAGGAGTACCAGGGACGTGGGGTAGTGAGGATGCAGACTCCCCCACCCTTGAGACGAAGTGCAAGGTCATTTGAATCTAAAACAAATGGTTTGTTGATCATTACAGAATGTCTCTCTGGTGCTTCCCGCTCCCTCCCCTCTCCTTTCCCCTTTTCCCAACCATGTTGCTCCTCTCCCTGCCCCCTTCCCCCTCGCAATCCGCAACAGAGACCCATATTAAAATCAGGTTTATCATCACTCACATACACCAGGAAATTTGTTTTTTCTTTGTGGCAGCAGTACAGTGCAATACATAAAATTACTACAGTTCTGTGCAGAAGTCTAAGGCACCCTGGCTATATATATGTGCCCAAAACTTTTGCAGAGTGCTGCATATAAAGAGTAAAAGAGAGGTGAGAGTGGATATTGGACCACTGGAAAATGACGCTCGAGTGGTAGTAATGGGAGACAAGGAAATGGAGGATGAACTAAATAAGTATTTTAAACATAGAAACATAGAAAATAGGTGCAGGAGTAGGCCATTCGGCCCTTCGAGCCTGCGCCGCCATTCAGTATGATCATGGCTGATCATCCAACTCAGAACCCTGTAGCTGCCTTCTCTCCATACCCCCTGACCCCTGTAGCCACAAGGACCATACCTATTAATTATAGCCAATGAACTGGCCTCAACTGTTTCCTGTGGCAGAGAATTCCGCAGATTCACTACTCTCTGTGTGAAGAAGTTTTCCCTAATCTCGGTCCTAAAGGGCTTCCCCTTTATCCTCAAACTGTGACCCCTCATTCTGGACTTCCCCAACATCGGGAACAATCTTCTTGCATCTAGCCTGTCCAATCCTTTTAGGATTTTATACGTTTCAATAAGATCCTCCCTCAATCTTCTAAATTCCAACGAATATAAGCCCAGTCGATCCAGTCTTTCATCATATGAAAGTCCTGCCATCCCAGGAATCAATCTGGTGAACCTTCTTTGTACTCCCTCTATGGCAAGGATGTCTTTCCTCAGATTAGGGGACCAAAACTGCACACAATACTCCAGGTGTGGTCTCACCAAGGCCTTGTACAACTGCAGTAGTACCTCCCTGCTCCTGTACTCGAATCCTCTTGCTATAAATGCCAGCATACCATTCGCCTTTTTCACCGCCTGCTGTACCTCCATGCCCACTTTCAATGACTGGTGTATAATGACACCCAGGTCTCGTTGCACCTCCCCTTTTCCTAATCGGCCACCATTCAGATAATAATATGTTTTCCTGTTTTTGCCACCAAAGTGGATAACCTCACATTTATCCACATTAAATTGCATCTGCCATGAATTTGCCCACTCACCTATCCAAGTCACCCTGCATCCTCTTAGCATCCTCCTCACCACTAACACTGCCTCCCAGCTTCATGTCATCCGCAAACTTGGAGATGCTGCATTTAATTCCCTCATCTAAGTCATTAATATATATTGTAAACAACTGGGGTCCCAGCACTGAGCTTTGCGGTACTCGACTAGTCACTGCCTGCCATTCTGAAAAGGTTCTGTTTATTCCCACTCTTTGCTTCCTGTCTGCCAAGCAATTCTCTATCCACATTAATACCTTACCCCCAATACCGTGTGCTTTAAGTTTGCACACTAATCTGCTGTGTGGGACCTTGTCAAAAGCCTTTTGAAAATCCAAATATACCACATCCACTGGTTCTCCCCTATCCACTCTACTAGTTACATCCTCAAAAAATTCTATGAGATTCGTCAGACGTGATTTTCCTTTCACAAATCCATGCTGACTTGTCTGATGATAAAAAGTGGGGTTACATTAGCCACCCTCCAATCCTCAGGAACTAGTCCAGAATCTAAAGAGTTTTGAAAAATTATCACTAATGCATCCACTATTTCTTGGGCTACTTCCTTAAGTACTCTGGGGTGCAGAGCATCTGGCCCTGGGGATTTATCTGCCTTTAATCCCTTCAATTTACCTAACACCACTTCCCTACTAACATGTATTTCCCTCAGTTCCTCCATCTCACTGGACCCTCTGTCCCCTACTATTTCCAGAAGATTATTTATGTCCTCCTTCGTGAAGACAGAACCAAAGTAGTTATTCAATTGGTCTGCCATGTCCTTGCTCCCCATAATCAATTCACCTGTTTCTGTCTGTAGGGGACCTACATTTGTCTTGACCAATCTTTTTCTTTTCACGTATCTATAAAAGCTTTTACAGTCAGTTTTTATGTTCCCTGCCAGTTTTCTCTCATAATCTTTTTTCCCCTTCCTAATTAAGCCCTTTGTCCTCCTCTGCTGGACTCCGAATTTCTCCCAGTCCTCAGGTGAGCCACTTTTTCTGGCTAATTTGTATGTTTCTTCTTTGGAATTGATACTATCCCTAATTTCCCTTGTCAGGCACAGGTGCACTACCTTCCTTGATTTATTCTTTTGCCAAACTGGGATGAACAATTGTTGTAGTTCATCCATGCGATCTTTAAATGCTTGCCATTGCATATCCACCATTAACCCTTTAAGTGTCATTTGCCAGTCTATCTAAGCTAATTCACGTCTCATACCTTCAAAGTTACCCTTCTTTAAGTTCAGAACCTTTGTTTCTGAATTAACTATGTCACTCTCCATCTTAATGAAGAATTCCACCATATTATGGTCACTCTTACCCAAAGGGCCTCTCATGACAAGATTGCTAATTAACCCTTCCTCATTGCTCAATACCCAGTCTAGAATAGCCTGCTCTCTAGTTGGTTCCTCGACATGTTGGTTAAAAAAACCATCCCGCATACATTCCAAGAAATCCTCTTCCTCAGCACCCTTACCAATTTGGTTCACCCAATCTATATGTAGATTGAAGTCGCCCATTATAACTGCTGTTCCTTTATTGCACACATTTCTAATTTCCTGTTTAATACCATCTCCAACCTCACTACTACTGTTAGGTGGCCTGTACACAACTCCCACCAGCGTTTTCTGCCCGTTAGTGTATTGCAGCTCTACCCATATCGATTCCACATCCTCCCGGCTAATGTCCTTCCTTTCTATTGCGTTAATCTCCTCTCGAACCAGCAATGCTACCCCACCTCCTTTTCTTTCATGTCTATCCCTCCCGAATATTGAATATCCCTGAATGTTGAGCTCCCATCCTTGGTCACCCTGGAGCCATGTCTCTGTGATCCCAACTATATCATATTCATTAATAACAATCTGCACTTTTAATTCATCCACCTTGTTACGAATGCTCCTTGCATTGACACACATATTTTGCATCAGTTTTCACTGTGGAAGACACCAGCAATATGGTGGAAGTTCCAGAGTGTCAGGGGTCAGAAGTGTATGAAGTTACCATTACTAGAGAGAAGGTTCTTGGGAAAGTGAAAAGTCTGAAGGTAGGTAAGTCACCTGGACCAGATGGTGTACACTCCAGAGTTCTCAAAGAGGAGGCTGAAGAGATTGTGGAGGCATTAGTAATGATCTTTCAAGAATCACTAGATTCTGGAATGGTCCCGGCAGAGTGAAAAATTGCAAATGTCACTCCACTATTCAAGAAGGGAGTGGCAGAAGAAAGGAAATTATAGGCCAGTTAGTCTGACTTCAGTGGTTGGCAAGATGTTGGAGTTGGTTGTTAAGGATGTGATTTTGGGGTACTTGGAGGCACATGATAAAATAGGCCAGATCAGCATGGTTTCCTGAATGGATGATCTTGCTTGACAAATCCGTTGGAATTCTTTGAAGAAATAACAGGATAGATAAATAGTCATAGTCATACTTTATTGATCCCGGGGGAAATTGGTTTTCGTTACAGTTGCACCATAAATAATTAATAGTAATAGAACCATAAATAGTTAAATAGTAATATGTAAATTATGAAATAAGTCCAGGAGCAGCCTATTGGCTCAGGGTGTCTGACCCTCCAAGGGAGGAGTTGTAAAGGCAGGAATGACTTCCTATGACGCTCTGTGCTGCATCTCAGAGGAATGAGTCTCTGGCTGAATGTAGTCCCGTGCCCACCCAGTACGTTATGTAGTGGATGGGAGACATTGACCAAGATGGCATGCAATTTAGACAGCATCCTCTTTTCAGACACCACCGTGAGAGAGTCCAGTTCCATCCCCACAACATCACTGGCCTTACGGATGAGTTTGTTGATTCTGTTGGTGTCTGCCACCCTCAGCCTGCTGCCCCAGCACACAACAGCAAACATGATAGCACTGGCCACCACAGACTCGTAGAACATCCTCAGCATCGTCCGGCAGATGTTAAAGGACCTCAGTCTCCTCAGGAAATAGAGACGGCTCTGACCCTTCTTGTAGACAGCCTCAGTGTTCTTTGACCAGTCCAGTTTATTGTCAATTCGTATCCCCAGGTATTTGTAATCCTCCACCATGTCCACACTGACCCCCTGGATTGGAACAGGGGTCACCAGTACCTTAGCTCTCCTCAAGTCTACCACCAGCTCCTTAGTCTTTTTCACATTAAGCTGCAGATAATTCTGCTCACACCATGTGACAAAGTTTCCTACCTTTGTAGTTTCCTACAAGGGAGGATTGGTGAACGTTGTGTTCTTGAATTTTCAGGAGGCATTTGACAAGGTGCCACACATGAGGCTGCTCAGCAGGTTAAGGGCCTATGGTATTACAGGAATGATACTAGCATGGATAGAGCTTTGTCCTGCCGAAGGGTTTCGGCTCGAAACATTGACTATTCACTCTTTTCCATAGATGCTGCCTGACCTGCTGAATTCCTCCAGTATTTTGTGTGTGGTGTAGAGCATTGTCTGATTGGCATGTGGCAAAGAGCAGGAAAAAAGCGAGACTTTTCTGATTGGCTGCCAGTGACTAGTAGTGTTCTCTAGGGGGTCAGTATTGGGACTGCTTTTTACGCTGTATGGCAATGAGTTGGATGGCTTTGTGGCCAAGTTTGTGGATGATACAAAGATAGATGGAGGGGCAGGTGGTGTTGAGGAAGCAGCGAGTCTGCAGAAGGACTTGGACAGATTAGGAGAATGGGCAAAGCGGCAGATGGAATGCAGTCTCGGGAAATGTACGGTCATGCACTTTGGTAGAAGGAATAAAAGTGTAGACTATTTTCTAAATGGGGAGAAAATTCAAAAATCTAAGGTGCAAAGGGACTTTGGGGGTCCTCGTGCAGGATTCCCTAACGGTTAACTTGCAGCTTGAGTCGGTGGTGAGGAAGGCAAATGCAATATTAGCATGCGTTTCAAGAGGACTAGAATATAAAACCAAAGACGTAATGCTGAGGCTGTGTAATGTGCTGATGAGACCTCACTTGGAGTATTGTGAGCAGTTTTGGGCCCCTTATCTAAGAAAGGATTTGCTGACCTTGGAGAGGGTTCAAATGAAAATGATTCTGGGATTGAAAGGCTTGTCATATGAGAAGCGTTTGATTGTTTTGGGCTTGTACTCACTGGAATTTAGAAGAATGATGGGAGAGCTCATTGAAACCTATTGAATGTTGAAAAGCCTAAATAGAGTAGATGTGAAGATCTTTCCTGTAGTGGGGGAGTCTTGGACAAGGAAACACAACCTCAGAATAGAGGGGCATCCATTTAGAATGGAGATAATGAATTTCTGTAGCCAGAGGGTGGTGAATCTGTGGAATTTATTGCCACAGATCCCATGTACCTGGCGCTTAATCAGTCAGGGCATGAAAGTGTGTGGGGAGAAGGCAGGAAAATGGGATTGAGAGGGAAATGGATCAGCCATGATGAAATGGTGGAGCAGACTTGATGGGCCGAATGGCCCAATTCTGCTCCAGTGTCTTATGGCCTTGGGATTTCCCTTGATCTTGTGTGTCAATGATATGTCATGGCCCCTTTTTGCCCTGCAAATGTTTTCATAAGGCTTCCTCTACACTCTAGTCCTGAAAGGCCTCTGCAGCTACTCTATAATTCCTAATTTTCCTTTGTCAAATCCTCGATGCTCCTAGACATCCAGGATTCCATGGACGCCATCATTACACCTCATTCTCAGAGGGTCATTTTGACCCTGGCCCCTCACTCCTCACTATTTCACTTCTAAAAGACATACTTCCCAGATGTAAATCTGGCTGCTCCCAGTTTACATTTTCCAAGCCCTTTCCAATGATACTGAATTCGGCCTGCCCTCAACTCAGACACTGAATGTTTGGACTGTCCTTTCCATAATTACTTTGAACCTTGCTGTGCTATGGTCACTGTTCCTGAGTGCTCTCCCAATGGCACATCATGCACTTTCCTAGCCTCATTCCCCAGGATTGGGTCTAGCACTGTCCTGTCCCCAGTATGATGATTTACACACTGGCACAAAAAGCTGTCCTGGATGCCCTTTTAAAATTTCCACCCTGTCCAATTGTTCTACATTAAAGTTGGAATATTGGAGGATCTGGAATCCCCTACTACAATAATCCCATCCCTTGTTCACTTCTCTATAATTTGCCTGCATTTCTTCTCCTCTATCTCATGCTGTTGAGAGACCTGTAGTATAATCCCAGTAATTTCCCCTTTTTGATTCTTTTCATTCTACCAAACTACTGTGGTCTGGGATGGAATAGTTCTGACTATGGGTACGTGGCATTGTCCATCCCTTTTGTGAGAGTGATTGGAGAGTGATGGGACACTCCTAGATGGGATGAGACTTCACATCTCCCAGTCCTACTTCTTCCTGACTGTATCCCACAGTGCTGCCACCTCTGATGGGACCGTCCTGTCGGTGGGTTGTTTTGTCCTTAGGATTGAGATGGAGGAGTCCAGAATTGGCTGTGACGTAGAACTGTAGAAAATATGTCTAAGTCAGTCTGATTTTTGACCAGCCTGCAGGACTGCTTCTGTGACTTCGACACCAGTTCCTGGGTGTTCATGTGAAAGACGTTCGAAGGTTAAGATGGCTGGGAGTGACAGTGCTGTATCTGACTCCATTGCCTGGTGCTCCATTGGGGTTTATTCTTCTTTTGGTGCCTGTTGTTTGCTCCGTATGTGTGGCCAAGCAGTTTCAGTGGACAGTCAACAATCAGTGTAGGGGTCTGGAGTCACAGTTCAACCTGCCCAAGTCAGAGTGTCCTTGTGTGATGGGCTTTTACAACAATCCTATAGTTTCATGGTTACCTTCACTGGAACTAGCTGTCTTAAAATATTAACCAGCTGAATTTAAACTGGCAGTGTGACATGAGTATACGTACTTTTGGATCAGACCTAGAATTGGAGGACACTTCTGGATGCCACTGAGGAAGAAAATTTAAACATTTTAAGTGCAACATTTCCTTGAGTAGACTCACAAAGTAATGCATTGATATCATAAGACATAGGAGTAGAATTAGGCCATTTGGCCCATTGAGACTGCTCCACTATCCCATCATGGCTGATTTATTATCCTTCTCAACCCCCATTCTCCTGCTTTCTCTCTGTAACCTTTCACACCCAAGTTAACTAACCTCCACAAATGACTTGGCCACAGATTCACCACTCTCTGGCTCAAGAAATTTTTCGTCAGCTCTGTTCTAGATGGATGTCCCTTAAATCTGTGGCTGTGCCCCCTGGTCCTACAGGAAACGTCCTCTCCACATCCACTCTATCGGACCTTTCAATATTCAACGTTTCGATAAGAATCCCCTTATTCTTCTAAATTCCAGCAAGTAGAGGCCCAGGACCATCAAATGCTCCTCATATGTTCACCCGTTTCATTCCCAGAATCATCCTTGTGAACCTCCTCTGGACCCTCTCCAATGCAGCACATCTTTTCTTAGATAAGGGGCCCGAAACTGCTCACAATACTTCAAGTGCGGTCTGACCAGTGCTTTATTATGCCTCAGCATTACATGCTTGCTTTTGCATTCTAGTCCTCTCAAAATGAATGCTAACATTGCATTTTCCTTTCCTACCACCAACTCAACCTGCAAGTTAACCTTTAGGGATCTTGCACAATGAGTCCTAAGTCCCTCTGCTCGTCTAATTTTTGAATTTTCCCCCCATTTACAAAATAGTCCACACCTTCATTCCTTCTGCCAAAGTGAATGACTGTGTACCTCCCTACACTATATTCCATCTGCCACTTCTTTGCCCATTCCCCAATCTGTCTAAGTCCTTCTGCAGACACCCTGTTTCATTAACACTACCTGCCCCTCCACCTATCTTCGTATCATCCACAATCTTGGCCTCAAAGCTATCAATTCCTTTATCCAAATCATTGACGTATAATGCGAAAAGAATTGGTCCCAATACAGACCCCTGTGGAACACCACTTGTCACCAGCAGCCAACCAGAAAAGGCTCCCTTTATTCCCACACTTTGCCTCCTGCTGGTCAGCTAGTCTTCTATCCATGCTAGCACCTTTACAATGAAACCATGGGCTCTCATCTTATTTAGCAGCGTCATGTGCAGCACCATGTCAAGGGCCTTCTGTAAATCCAAATAAACAACTTTGTCTATCTGGCTTGTTATTTCCTCAAAGAATTCCAACAGATTTGACAGACGAGATTTTCCCTTTAGAAAACCATGCTAACTTTGGCCCGTTTTATCATGTGCCTCCAAGTACCCTGAGAGCACATCCTCAATAATGGACTCCAACATCTTTCCAACCACTGAGGTCGAACTAAGTGGCCCATGATTTCCTTTCTTCTGCCTCCCTCCCTTCTTAAAGAGTGGAGTGACTGCTCATATCACTGCTGGTTCCATGTCATTAATGTAATACCAGCTGGCTCCTTAAGGGAGTTACTACATTGTAACCTTGCTTCTTCCTACCTGCTCTCTGCATGTTCCTTCTCCCTTCCAACAAAGCGCAATATTTTCATGCTCGGCTCTATCTGATCTTGATTACCCTCGCTGTTTGAACTGCCAGGGTATACTGAAGCCCCGCACCTAAAGCAGCAGGCTATTGCAGCACAGATTTCAGTGTAGTCAAAAGCTGGAGGCAGGGCCAATAGCCAGCACGTTGAAGGAAGGTTTAACCTCAGACATCTTTGACGTGCAGAGTCTGGTCTCATCACTACAGCCCAGAGACAAAACGACTGAAAACTTAGTTCAAGTGCTCAGAGCTCAGATGATCCTAAAACTACTGGTCACCTGTGGAGCATTTATTTGAAGAACTAATAAGGGCTGTAAATAAAGGACCCAGGTGGATTTCCAGAAAATATTTGATAAGGTGCCTCATTACAGTTTATTAAGGCCCTTGATGTAGGAGGTAACGTATTGACGCGGACAAAAGATTAGCTGGCTACAGGAAGGAGGGGATGGGTATAAGTGTCTTTACCTAGTTAACACAATATAACAAGGTGTGTGCCACAGGGATTGGTGCTAGGGCTGCAACTTTTACACTTGATGTCAATGAATTGGGTGAAGTACAAAATGCGTGGTTGCTGAAACAAAGTAGGAATGTGAGGTGTGAAGAGAAACACAAGGAGCTACAGATGGATATAGGCAGGTAAAGAGTCAACAAATGAAGGATAATGTGTGAAAGTGTGAATTGGCAGGAAAAAACAACAAAAGGAGGAATTGTGTGAATGGTAAGATATTGTATGAGTCTTGGTTGTAGTAAAAAAGGGTCCCTAGTGCAGTATGCACAAAATGCTGGCATGCTGCTACAGTGACTAATGAGGAATACTGGCAGCATGTTATTGCTTATGGCTCAGTGAGCTGAAACATGAATAGTTCAGTTACATAAGGTGTAGGTGAGACAATATCCACTGGTGGTCTCCTTATTGAAAGAAGGATATTAATACCTTGGAATCAGTTCAGAGAGGTTTGCAAATATAATCCTTGGAATAACCAGGTTATTTACAAGAAAAGATTTGGAAGGGTTAGGCTTGTATCCACTTGAGCTTTGAAGGTGAGAAGTAACTTGAGTGAATCAGAAACTCCTGAGGGGCCTTGACAGGGAGGATGTTTCCTGCTGTGGGAGAACCTGGAACCAGTAGCACTGTTTACAATAATGAGTCAGCCTTTTAAGTCAATTGAGGCAAAATCCCTTCTCTCAGAGCCATGAATCATTAGAATTCTCATCCACCAAGAAGCAGACTCTGAATATTTTGAAGCAAGGGTTTACTCTGGGTTATTAGGAATGCAGAGTGGCCGCTCTGCATTCATGAACTCATTCATGGGTCATCCATGAACTCATTCTTTTGCAGCTAGGTTCGAGGGGCTGAGCAGCCTGCTGCTGCCCTGAACTCATCTGTTCATGTGTAGAGCTGAGAGGAACATCTGAAACATGAGAGCCTGGAGTCTTCCTTAAAGCTTCAATAAGAGGCTTTGTCTGAGCTCTCGGGGACAGGACCCTTTATAGAAACCAGGGTTCTGTCTGCCAGAACCCTCTAAATAGGGAGTCAGCAGGGCTGACATAGGCACCTTGGTGGGTGATCCTCACACAAAATGGCTGTGGAGATCTAAGGGTATTACAATTGGGCTGTGGAGATCCAAGGGCAGGCAATTGGGCTTTTCTGAACTGACCAATGAGGACACAAACTGGAGAGACAGGTTATCTGAAATTGTTGAATTTAATGTTTAGTTTTGAGGGCAGATCTGGTGTTAAGGGCAGGAACGCCAAAGTGAGTAGACACTGTGTGAGAGGGACAAGGTTGGCATCCAGTTTTGATGACCTTTATTGATAGACTGGAGAATCGAGTCTATGGCAATGACTCTATTTCCTGCTCACAGTTCCTGCCTGATGTCCAGAACTTTTCAGTCATTTTATTTTTATTTTGTATTTCCTGTTATGTTTGTAGACAAACTTGGCATGGGTTTACATTAGAACATTTTATTACTGAACTGCTGTGTGCACGCAATCATCATAGCGTCTAGTTCTGAGTGAATCCCTTGCATTGTCCGCTGGGAACTGAAGTTCTTTAATATGTACACATAATAACACAGCTTCCCTCCTTGAAAGAAAAACAAACACAATACTATGTCCTTATAAAACCTGCAAGGAACAATAATCCTTTCCAGCAAAGATATCCACATTCTGTAGCTGATCTCTTTTCCATATTTTCCGAACTTTAAACTGTTCAACATTTCACTTTCAATTGTAATAAGCAACTGCAGTCCCTTATCCACTCATCAACTTTCAATCAATCTCTGAGGTGGCTTAATGATCTTTTTTGGTCTGCTGTTTGCTTCCACAAGTGTATTGCTTACATTTGTTGTGTTAGTATTTGTCTCTATCTGAGAACTCTGATCAACGTGTTCAGTTTTTACATATGTTGGCCCCTTTGGTGACAGGTGACTTGTCACAGCGATGGTTTGAAGCGTAGATCTACGCAGTTCTCTCTCAGAAGTGTTCCTCACTCTGTCTGGATCTGCTAGGAATGTGGAGCAACTTTCTGCTTCACATATCCTTGCATGGACCATGTGCCGGAATTGTGATCTCAGATTCACACTTGATCTCCAGGCTTTAGGACTGGTTGGCTTTTCGCAGCCTTCCCATGATAATGTTTCAGTTTTCCTTTTCCTTTCTCTTTAACCAATTTGACCTTGTTTGCTCCTTTAGGTGTCAACAGGTTTCATGCACTCGAAGGTTAGTGTGTATGCGTTGACCCACCAGCGTTTGGGCTGCTGAAAGGCCATTCTGCAGTGGCACACTTCTGTAAATCAGCAGACTTTTGTGGAAATCCTCTCATCCATCTTGCGCTTTCTCCATGAGGCCCTTCACTACCTTGACCGAACTTTCTGCTAGGCCATTAGATTTCAGGTGATGTGAGCTTGAAGTTACGTCTATGTTGAAACCCCCAATCATTGGCAAAGGACTCAAGTTCACAGCTGGAAGGTGGTGGGCCATTGTCTGATACCACTTCACATGGAACTCCATGCCTCACAAACACAATTTTCAGTCTGGTGATGACTGACCGTTGTGCTGGATGTTGATTTCAGTATCGCAACCTCCGGGTAATTGGAAAAATAGCCTGTTACAACAATGTGACTCTTCCCATTACAATCAAACAAATCCACTCCAGCTTTGAAGTACGGCCTGTCTGGTACAGGGTGTGGTGTAAGTGGTTCTGCTTGCTGCTTTGGTCTGTAGGTAAGGCATATTTCACATGAAGCTGTGGTCTGGCTGATGTCTTGGTTCATTCTTGGCCACTACATCACTTCACAAGCTCTACGTTTACATTTTTCCTCACCAAGATGCCCTTCATGTATTTTCTGGAGAATTTCTTTGCATAGTAACACTGGAATCACAAATCTGTTCCCTTTGAAGACCATATCTTCCACTGGTGACAGTTCAGCTCTGCATGCCCAATAATCCTGAATCCACATTGGACAGTCATTCTTAGCTGCTGGCCATCCTTTCTGCATTGTCTCTTTGAGTACTTTCATTGTTTCATCTGACCCTGCTGCTGTCCTAATCTGCTCTGTTCTACTGGGAGATACTGGAATGGAGGCGACAATCATGTCAACATAGGCCTGTATATCAGTACTAATCTCTTGGTCACCCTTTTCTTTCTTATGACTGCCTGAGACAGCGCATCAGCAGAAGCATATATTTTCCTGTGGGTGTGTAGACCATCTTCACATCATATTTCTGCAGCCTTATCAACATGCACTGTATCCTCATGGGACAGTCATTCAGTAGTTTGGACATAATTGAGACCAATGGCTTATGGTTTGTCTCCACTTCAAAAGCTTGTCCATAGATGTACTGATGGAACCTTTCACGTGTATATGTGCTGGCGAGAAGCTCTTTCTCTATCTGTACAGAGGTGGTTTCCACACTTGTTAAAGCCTTTGATGCATCGGCCACAGGTTACCACGTGTCATCATGCTGCTGCAGTAGTACTGATCCAAGGCCATATCAGGACGCATCAGCTGAGATCCTAGTACAGCTTTTGGATCATAGAACTTCAACACAGTGTCTTCAGTTAGGATTCTTTTCTGCACCTGGAAACGTTTTCCTTGCTTGTGAGACCAAACCCACTCATTTTGCTGCTCAAGGAATGACCTAAGTGCTGTTGAGACAGTAGACAGTTGAAGGATGAGCTTAGCCAGGTAAGTCACCATCCCCAAGAAACATCTCACCTCCTCTTTGTTGTGGGGCTTCTCCATGTTTCAATGGCTGACATCTTTCTTGGGTCAGGCTTCGCTCCCTCTTCAGATATGACATCCCCTATAAAAGCTCACATTTCTCTTTATTTCATTTCAAATTGACATTCTGTGTCACGTCAAGCACTTGCCTCAGTCGTGTATCACGGTCATCCTTGGAGGACCCCCAGACGATGATGTCACCCATCATGGTCTCAACATCAGGTATGCTCTCAAAGATCAGGTGGATGGTTTTATGGTAGATTTCTGGTGCGAACATAATCCAATACAGTAACCGAAGGAAGCGATATCTTTCCTCTGGTGTGTTAAAAGTACAGTCTTGAACTTGCCTCATCAAGTTTCATCTGCCAAAACCCAGACAATGCGTCAAGTTTGCCAAACAACTTGGCACCTGCAAACTGGGACACGATCTTCTCCCATGTTGGCAATTTAAAATGTTCTCCCTTGATGGCTTTATTGAGATCACTTGGGTCTAGACATATCTGCAAAGCTCCATTTTTCTTTCACACAATGGCCAGTAAGCTCACTCAGTCTGTTGGTTCTTCAATTTTCTGTATGACATTTATCCATTCCATGCATACTAGTTCTTGTTTAAGTTTGTCTTTAAGTGGAAACTGAACTTTTCTGCATGCATGGACAACAGGTGTCACTGTCTCATCTGTATAAATTTTGTGTATACCAGGTAAACATCCAAGCCCTTCAAAGACATCGACCTCTCTTGCATGAGTATTGTGTGGTCATCTTTGGTCTGTGAAGCCACTACGAAAACTCTTTTCACCAGGTAGCGCTTTTCACATGCACTTCACTTGGCTGTACCTCTTTTCTGCACTCAGCTATTGTGACTTTAGATGCTGTCCCTTGTGCTTGAAGGTCACTATATAGCCCCCTTTTACTGGAAAGTTCTCTCCATTGTAGCCTCTCACTTTTAACTTCACTGGGTAAATCTTGCTCTTTACTATGAGACTCTTGTAATCATCCATAGATACCAGATTCACTTGGACTCCGGTGTCAAGCCTGAATGGAATTACTGTCTCATTTAGTCACTGGAATGATCCATTTTGTCTTATCAGCACCAGCAGTCTGCAGAGAATCCACAAAGACCTCCTCCATTTTGTCATCAATGGTGTGCAGCTTTCTCTTGCTAGCCCCATGCCGCATTCTGCAAAATGATTCTTCATACCACAATTATTGCAGGATTTTCCATAAGCAGGACACGTCTTTGGAATGAGACTATCTTCACATTTGCTGTTTGAGTCTTCCTCTTGGCTTTGCTGTTACTTTGGGAAACGTCTTCTGCATTGCTCCTCTGTTTTCACAGAATGCACTGTTATGTCTGCCTTGTTCAGCTTCTTAGCTTGTGCTCGTACTGTCTCTGCTGCCCGACACACATTCAAGCCTCTTCCAGCGACAATCCTTTTTCATGCAGCAGTCTTTCTCTGAGTCTGTTAGCTGGAGTTCTGCAAACTAGTCTGTCTCTAACCAGTGAGTTTCCCAAATCTCCAAATTCACAGAACTTACTCAGTGTGTGTAGCTCAGCTTAACATTGGTTGAAGGTAACAGCTTGTTTCTGATCATAGGAAAAGAAAACTTGTATCTCTCAAACATGATGTTTTTACTTGGGACAAAGTATTCCTCAAATTTTGTGATCAGAGTGTCCAGTGTAAAAGCTGTCTCATCAACTTGAAGGTTATTATAGATGTTCAAAACATCTTCTCCAATTACATGTAGGAAAATAGATGCTTTCAATTTTTCATCGGTTCCTCCAACTCTACCAGCAGCTAAATATACAGTATATTAATCACTGTTTGAAGCATTTCCAGTTATCAGTTAGATTGCCAATAAACTGCATAGGTGCGGGAGGACTTAGCTTATCCATAACGGGAACTATCGGCCTCTCACCTGAATCTCTCTTGGTGAATCTGGTGACTGCTGAATTTTGGGAACAGCGTGCTCTCTCGCCTCACTGGCCAGCTTCTCTCCATCGTAACTGAGGTCCATCTCTTTCTCAGTTGTGCGCGGGATTCATTTACTCTCTGTGTTTAAACCTCACGCCGTCTTCTGACACCATGTCATGTTTGTTCTTAATAAAAGCAGTTGTGTTATTACTGAAATGCTGCTCTGTACTGAGCATGGGTGACCCGGTGCCCATGGTAGCTTCCAGTTCCGGGTGAACCCCTCGCATTGCACACTGGGAACTGAAGTTCTTTATTATGCATACATAATAGCACATTTCCTGGATTTGCAGTCTTTCTGCTTTTCAATCACTGGCCAGTTTTGTGGGATGTAATTGTCCACAGATGTTGTCTGCCCCATACCCTTCCTTGAACCTACAGCGTTCTCTTTTACTTCAGATATCCTGCAACTGCTGTACCTCACAGTTGCATCATTGTTTCCTTCCTGGGTCTACTGCTCTTGTTTACACCTTATCAGCTACTATGAACAAGCTCTTCTATGTATCACCAATCTGCAACATCTGTGTTTCTCTGGTGCACATACTGCCACAGACGTGCCCTTTGTCCTATCCATGCCTCCCTCTCTCTGCAGGTAAAACATGCCTACATTTGAAATGCAAACATGAGATTCTGCAAATGCTGGAACCCTTAAGTAACACACAAAATGTTGGAGGAACTCGGCAAGTTAGGCAGCATGCATGGAGGAGAATAAGCAATTGAAGTTTCCGGCCATGATCCTTTATTAAAACCTTCAAGGGTCTTGGCCTGAAATGACAACTGTTTATTCCCCTCTATGAGTTCCTCCAGCATTTTGTGTGCTCTACATTCTAAATGTTACCAGTCCTGGTCCTAAGAAAGTCTTAGATCTAAAACATTAACTTCTCTACAGCTGCTGCCTGTCCTGCTGAGTGCTTCCAGAATTTTCTGCTTTTATTTGAGATTTCCAGCATCTGTCATGTTTCTTTCTTTTTTGCCTTTTTATTAGGCCCAATGCCTAATGCCTAATTCCACTGTTCCTCAACATACAGGATTCACAGACTCCACCTTGGAGCAAGGTGACTTCCCTCAGCGTCCAAATTTCCTGTCCTTTCCCTGCAGTGATAGGCAGTGGACTTGGTGTCATTAGTGCTGGCAAGAAGGTAGTTGCTGGGGTCTGATCCCTCATCCCCAGCATTAGGATCCTTGTCGTGGCATGGTGTCAGAACTCATGCCCAAGCGCCAGCTTTTACCAGCATTCCCAGCAGAGGCTGAGGAAGTATCTTTCCATCCCCATGATTAATTAACTTTTAGTTGGTTCAGTCCCCTGCAGTGAATCCCATCCTGTGAAGCCAGCAGTCCTAATTCCATCCACAAAACTGACGAACCATATCCTGCCTTATTACTTTGAAAAGTCAGTAACCTGAGCAAGTTTAGCTATACCAAGGATTGCTTGTTCAGCACCGGTGTGTGAGGAGATTGAGGCCTAAATCCAACCGTGAGAAGGAACAGATTTGGAGTGATGGAGATGCAAGAAACTTTAAGGCTATAGATATTGCAATCTGGACCAACAAGCAAACTGATGGAGGGTCTCTGTGGGTCAAGCAGGAAGGAAAAGCTGATGTTTTGGCTCAAAACCCTCCATCAGGATCCTAGGACCTGACACAGGGTGCTGACCTGAAATGTTGACAATTCCCTTGCCCCTGCAGATGTTATTCCTGCTCTTGAGACCCTCTAGCAGAGTCTTTAGTGTGATGTTGAGCTCCAATCCTTATGTCAGAGAGGCCCTACCTGGTACCGGCCCTCCCTGGGTACCTAGGAATGAAAATTTGGGAGACTGACAATATGGATTTGTCAGCACTGCGGGGCTGCAGGCATCTTCTGCTGCCTGGGGACTCAGCTCACTGGCCTATTTCCTACTTGTGAACTGTCCCAGTTACAAACTGGGCCGGCACTCTCCAGTAACCTGGGCATGACTTGTAGTCTGTGGCAGCAGCGTGGTTTGGTGACTGTTGTGTTGTGGCCATAAGTAGGTGGGCCTGGATCCTCCAGGGCCTTGCTGAATGTCTGGATCCCGACCTCGGTTCAAGGAAAGACATGGGCCAAAGGCACGGACGTATTGACAGTAAGATCCATAGCCACATTCCCATTGTGCACAAGCCACCAGCATAACCCCTACACAATCACCATGTATCTGGCTGCTGAAATATTAATGCCTGAATTAGTGAAGCTCTGCCTCTGTGGAGCACCATGCACTTTGGCTGGAATTAAACTCATGTTTGAAGAGGATGGGATTACTTGTGGAAACCAGCCTCCCCTCCACACCTCACTGCCTCAGACAGCAGACTCCTTAACGACTCCTCCCACCCCACACATTCTCTGTTCTGCTCTCTCCCATCAGGCTGCAGATACAAAAGCCCGAAAGCACTTACCCCCAGGCTGAAGGACTGCTTCTATCCCACTGTTATCAGACTATTGAATGGTTCTCTAGTACAAAAAGATGGAATCACTATCTACCCCGTTATGATCTGTCACTTTATTGTTTACCTGCACTGCACTTTCTCTGTAATTGTTACTCTTCATTCTGCATTGTTATTGTTTTACCTTGTTCTACCTCAATGCAGCCTGTATGAGCGAGCTTTTCTCCGTATCTTGGTATCAATTCCAATGAAGCAACGCCTCCACTCTTCATGAAGATCACCATCTCAATGGATGGCGTTCACTAACAAAAACAACAAGATGCAGATTGGGAAACGCTGACCAACTTTCAGTTAAATGGACACCACAGTGGCGTCGCGGTTAGTGCCATGCCGTTACAGCTCGGGGCGCTGCAGAGCTCGGAGTTCATTTCTGGTGCCGTTCTGTGAGGAGACTCCGTATGTCCTGCATGGTTTTCTCCGGGTGCTCCAGTTTCCTCCCACAGTCCAGAGACATACAATTGGTCATTGTAAATTGTCCGGTGATTAGGTTAGGGTTAATCGGGGTTGCTGGTGCAGCTCGGCTTGAAAGGGTGGGGGGCCTACTCCGCGCTGTATCGCTGAATAAATAAAGTGAACTTGTTAGAGCATGATTGCTGCCTGACTGATAATCACACTCGGGACCTGGAGACTCCATCTTTTCAACTCTCAGAAAGGAAGATCCCCAGCGTCTGTTTTTCTCCCCCTTCTGATTGAAGCATTGATCGAATGTTGGTACCTGGCCAAATAATCTGCTGGAGAGCAAATCTGGAGCTGAGAGGAGCAGCCGATAAATCACTTCCACAAATTGCTCTTCTGCCTTGTGAGTTCATTGAAGCCTGGCGTCAATCAAACATGGCAATTAGAGAGTCACTGGAGATTTCCGAATGCATTGTGTTGTAGTTCACATTGTGAACTCATTCAGCTGAAAACCAAACATCCCCTGACAAATCTGTGCATTAATCCTGCAGCCAATGACTGCAGTAAAACTTGGGCATCTTCTGTACCCTGTGGGGGGGTGGGGGCAGGCAAGTATTTCATGGGTAGAAATGTGTAAATTGAAATGACTAATGTTAGGCATGGAAAACCGGAAGAGTGATTCCCCTCTGGATTTTACAGAGAGAACTCAAGTGAAGTGTAAATCTGTGAAGATGTAAACTGTAAATTATTAATCAGAGTGATTCAGTGTCACTTCTTCCCACCTCTGTACTCAAACCACATCGTCCTCTCCGTACAACATTTCTTCGTCACCAGAGGGTTCAGTGAACAGGGGTTGAGAGAGTGCTTCAGTGTACATCTTGGTTTAGCAGGTCGGGGAGGTGTGTGGTGACCCTTTGCTGACTCTTCACAGTTTATAGGTGTTTGGAGAGGCTGAGGAAGGAGAAAGAAGTTTGTTTCAGGGGAATGCACCTTCTATACCACTTAGGCGCTCCTAGGTGGAGCGGGTCAGACGGGCCGCCATGCACAAGTCCCTGGACAACGGGGGGCAAGAATGTCCCCAATGTCGCCCTCACCCTGATGGCCAGCTTCGTGTGTGGCTGCATCAGGTTGTGTGTAGAACCCAGGTATGTGGGCACCAAGTACCACTATGTGCCCAGGTTCTACCTGTTGCCATGGCTATGAAGGATGGGTCTGGCCCCACTCCCGCGCAACGCCCCAGTCAGCTGGTCGTTGCCGCCATACCTGTCCTACGTAGCAAAGTTCTTCCAGGAGAACGCCTTTGACCACAGGGCCATCAGGCAGTGGTCGACACGGAACGTCCCGCACACACTGCTGAAGAAGGACGTGATGGACACAGTGGGGTGGTTCCCTGAGCAGACCATCCAGTTCATCTGGCAAAATGCCTCATCGCCAGACCTCACCAACAGGCACCAAGACCTCGTCTGACTGGCGGTGAGAGGGGCCCTCCCAGTCAGAGCCCTCCTGTATGCCCGGAATGTCGTCTCCGCACCCCACTGCCCACGGGAGGACTGCAGTGAGGAAGAGTCTGTGACCCACCTCTTTGCACACTGTCAGTTCACAAAGAGGGTGTGGAGGAGGATGGACGGGTTAGTGTCACGTTTCATCCCCAGCAGCTGCGTAACAGAGGACTCTCTGATCTATGGGCTGTTCCTGGGGACGCTCACGGAGACCAACATCCGGTGCTGCTGGCAGATCATCAACTCGGTGAAAGACGCTCTTTGGTCGTCCTGAAACTTGATGATCTACCAGCACATGGAGATGTCCATGGGAGAATGCTGCCGACTGGCACATTCTCGGCTGCAGGAGTACGTGCTGAGGGATGCACTGAAACTCGGTGCAGCCACCGCAAGGGCCCGGTGGGGAAGGACCACAGTATAGGTTTCTACACCCGTGGGAGTGGGAGGGGTCGGGTGGCGGGGAGTATACCCCTCAACAATGGTGTGGGAATGTGTGGAAACAACAGATTGCCACGTGGGTGGCTAAAAGTGTGGAAATGTATAGACCGTAATGGAAACATTTGTAAAGGATTGACAGACATTGAATGGTTTATTGTACATAATTTTATTTTTGAATAAAGTATATTTTGGTAAAAAAA